>NW_022900924.1:27779739-27811174 GCF_012274545.1 Fukomys damarensis
CTCCTCCCTCCCTCCCTCTCCCCCACTCCTCTGCTCCCCTAAAGAAAACCTCCCCTTGGACCTCTCGGTGTTCACGGCCTAGTTGTTGAGCATCGCTGTTCCCTTTCATAGCTTCTTGGAGGAGTAAAGGGCAATGCAGGGAACAATAGAGTGGAGAGCACGGATGCTACCAGGATCCCAGCCACAATGGAATGAAACATTCTAGCAGGAAGAGATAACTGATTAATGGGAAATTTGTTTTTGTCCTTAGGTTCATTTTTAACTTCTGTAAAAATTTTGTGTGAGTCATATTGCCCTCAGCTGCAATAGTGTTTTGTCACCCGAATCATCGCAGTGTCATGGATCACTGAGACCTGCACTGTGACTAGTCCCATGGGGAGTCCCATTCCCACTGCCACCTGCTGGTTCCAGGCAAGGCATTGTGGGCTAAAGAGCAGATGCAGACTTTTAATATGAAAAGCCAATTTGTAAATTTGCAGCTCGTTCAGGGGCCTCTATCACTTTACTCTCTTTCTTATATTTTCAGTAAGTATAGAATATTACTTTTCCCAAAATAAAAGCTTATATTTTCAGTCAAATCTGAGGAAAATGTACAGGCCACAACAATTTTATTAGATCAACTATTTCACAAGGAATAATTAGAAATATTATATCAAACCCAAATTAATTATTTTAACATATTGGAATATTGTGCAAAAATTGAGGAGAAGTGAATTCAAGATTTCGAAAAATAAAGATAAGAGATGACAATTTAAAACTGCTTTTTCACTAGGATACTATCCAATTTTTTAATAGATTAGACTGAGAAAATGTTTGTTTTTCATAGCCAGGAAATGCTGCTGTTAAGATAAAACCAGATGCTACTAACTCTGGGTCTTTTTCACTTTTTCTTGCTATTGAATCTGTTGAAGTCAGTAAGTATAGAGCTTTAGAGAACACAAAATTCTAAACTAAAAGCTCTGGTGTGTTGGGAAACAGCATCCAACCACAAATAAAGCATATAATTTATCTTTTGAACAGACTTTACATATGCAAGGTGAACAAACAATAGGTGTAAATAATGTAACTTGATTTCCAGAAAGACTGGAGGCTGAGATGGAACTGTAGCATTTAGTTATATGACAAAACAATTTCCAATGCTCAAGAAAGACCACCATTGGATGATTAGGTAAGCATAAAACATATTGAATGGAAGACAAAAAACAGTGTGAAGATAATAAAACTATTCTGAAAATAAAAATATCATGAAAAATATTAAAAGCAACACCAAAAAGGTCAAGGGGAGACTGGGCAATCTATTTCTCACTATCAGAGGAAAGCCAGAATTCAAAAAAATAATATATTTAACTACCAAAACCATAAAAATCACAAATGTTGAAATTATATACCTTGTACTAAAATTTTCAAAAAATTCAAGAAAAATAATGACAGTTTAAGAATATGAGACTGGCTTTCTTCCTTGACTCAAAAAAATAATAAAAATAATTTCTCAGTCAATAGAAAAATGTGTTCAGAGAAATAGAAAAATCAGAAAAGAATAAAATATATTAAAAAGGGAAAGTACAGATAGATATAATTGAATATTACTTGCACAAGTGGTATGCTGACAAGTGATTGACAATGAGAATTCTAGAAGTATCTTAAATTATCACATATACCAATTTCCCTTAAATAACACTAATCTGGATAGTAGCAGGATACCAAGTGATGCTACTGAAAGCAGAATTTGAAAACCTTGCAAATGTTCTTTTTTTGAAATGGATAATTCTTACTATATGACACCATGTAGAATAGAGGAATAAAAGTAATTTCTTGAGAGTTTACAAATGTTTTTTTTTTTTTTTTGTACTGGGGATCTAACTCCAGTCAGGCAGGCGGCAGAACCACTGAGCTAAATCCCTGGCCCTAATATTTGTAAAATTGGATAAAATTATAAGTGCAAGATTTTGAATTAAACATCTAAATATGAATCAGATGTCATTTTTCTGGTATTGATTTGTGTTTTAATTCAAGTTCAACAAAAATCGCACCAGTAATGCTGTGTATACCTGGAAATGAATACGCTTATTGGAAAACTATAGATATTTTAAAATAAAAAACACAGGCACATGAAAGAGAATGAAGATGGAAGATATACTACTCGGAGATACAGCTCACTATAAAATCATACTTATCGTGATAGAGTAGTACTGCAAAAAAATTTTTTTTAGTACATATTTGAAGTACATAATGAATACATTAATTATGGAAGTTGCCACGCATACTTAACACCTCTTAACCAACTGCTGTCCTGTTTTAGTTTTCAAAGGGCAGAATTTGAAGAGAAAAATAAACCAGAATGGGAGAAGATATTTTATATTTTATAAAAATCCATATAATTCAATTTGAAAAACAAGACAATATCTACTACTATGAGCCTTGTACTGCACATGAGAGTGATGCTACACTTTAAATGGAATTTGAATAACTTTCAAGCTTTTTAAAAATTGTTATCCCTAGCCATGCATTAGCATATGAAAAGAGCAAGGAATCTAATTATTGTTGGGATTTGAATAGAATATTTTCAGAGAGATCATGATTTAGTTCTTAACATTTGAAAAACAACTCAAGATAAACTTGCTGATCACGGTTAATTGATGTCAGTGCCTATAAATATGAATCCTTAGCATCATTAATGCTTTTTTAATAACTTCAAATAGATCATAAAGTTCAAAGAATAGAAGAATAAGGAAATCAAAAGTAATTATTTTATCATAATTTATGGTTCATAAGAATTTCATGAACTTTTTTTATGATTCATTTTTTTGTTTCAATACCTGGTTTCCAGATCTTCAAGTAGATATTTATTTGTAAAACATAACTAAATAAATCAAAACTGGTTTGTGTATCTCTCCCTTAGTGGTTTTTGACTGTTAATCAGAATTTTAGTTCACTATTACAGAACTATCTATACATCTTTGTGAAGAGATTTTAGTTTCTTTTCACCTGGATGGTTCTTTGAGTCCTACACAAAACAAAAATTAAAATATTTAGTAGCACTGGATATGGTGTTTTTACCAAATAATTAGTTATTATTTCATAACTAGTATATATCTTTAAATCGAACAACTTATTAAGTTGTAATTACTTCACTCTTTTATAATAATCATTTTACACATAGTTAATGTTATAGAAATATTTAAGTGCTATAACATATGGATACCGGTATGAAGAGAAATTAATTTGAATATATATAACGTAAAGTTTTGTATAAATTGTTTGGCTAATTTATATTGTACTTAAAGTTTAACAGTGAAACATGTAGTTTTTACTAAAATCTTAATTCTTTTGTAAAGCTATAATACTTTATGTGTTAAAAAAAAAACAAAGGCAGTTGTGAAAAGGAGGTACATTTTGGTATTACCTGCATATTAGTATTGTGAGCACAACTTTATAAATTTGAATGAGGGACTGAATGAGAGTCAACAGTGCAGGTTCCAGACATGATTTCTTATGTTCTCTATTTTCAGTAAATATCCCTTCTTCACATAGATTCATATGAGGTTGATTGATACCATAAATTTCTTAGCTTACCTGTACTAAAGGTTAACTAATTAAATGAATAAATTTTTGTCATAAGGTTGCAATACTTTCTTTAATCACATTTAAAACATTGTGGAGCAAATTAAAAATGATTCTCTGTCCATTGCTTTTTACATTATTTTGGTTGGAATTGGTTAGTATGGAATTAAAGAATTTACATTATATTCAATAAATTATGAACGCTGATGTAACCGTGAGGTATTATGGGTAATACTTTGAACAGAGCATGGTGGAAGGGACTGAAAGTCAGTGGATAAGGTTTGGCGGGAATATTAGAGTGGTTACTGTGTACCCCATTTCAAAGATAGCATCTGAAGGAAGACTTGAATGAGGTACAGCATTTATTTGTTCAACTTAAAAAGATGAACTAGTAAGTGACATACTTCTGAGAAACAGCAAGGAGGCTAGTGTGGCTGGAATATTTAGTAGAATGAAGGAAGAGATGAATGATGTGCTTGTTCCTAGAACACTCGTCTTTTAAAAGTAGATGAGTTTACTTTATCATCAACAATTTAATGTGATGATGGTGGTGATGATGGTGATGGTGATGATGTGATCATGATGATTTGAATTTTGGTCCTGAAATCTGGATTTTCTTTTATGTCTTTCTTGTTGTACTGAATTTTATTATTTAATCTTTAAATTCTATACATACAAATATTCCATTTTACTATCCCTATATTTTTTAATTCTGTCCACTGCCATGCTCAGTATATATAAAATGCAACTTTTTGAAACAAACCTAATGAAAATTAATAAAATCATGTAGTAGGTTATGATTTTAATAGTAATGGCACATCTATTACAGTGCTGTTTTAGCTTACCCCACTCACATAAAGAACCTAAAATTAGCATTGAGATTTAGGGATTAGAAGTACCATTGAAGACTATTCTGGGTTTGTGCAGAGCACTTAGAGTAGTAGTATTTCAACTGTAAGCACACAAAACAAGCTGTAAAGTGATGACATGCAATTCTTAATGTACCTACCTCTGACCCTTAGGAGATACCTTAAGCTACTTTCTGATTAATAAATGAGAATAGATGACAGTTATCTGAAGAAATTTTTCAAAAGTAAAAAATAGGCGATTCTTTGGGAATTTTGGATTTCCACATTTGCAAAATATTTGAGGATATTTCTATTGGGTCATAGAAGACAATTCAAAAACATCATCTGGAAAAGTTGTACTTTGGGTTTTCCCAAGCAGGGTAAACCTATTTCCCAGATGAAAAGATGCCATGATACTAAAATTGAAAGACTAACTACTCTACATGGACTTTTCCTTATAAGGAACTGAAGATGTGAAGACCTCAATGCCAGAAACATTTCTTAAGAAATAACACATTTAATTATATGCTAGATCCAAAATTTCTTGAGAGCAATATTTTCAAATAAAAGCACTTCCAATTCCCTCTCTATTCTCTACCTGAATTTAAAAATGGCCAGAAATCACTGTTGTTTTAATGATTGGGAGAATAAATAATATATAAGGGAAAGGGAGAAAAACTTGGCTTTAATTCAACTTTCTTGAGCTGTGCACACACGAATGAGAATAGTTCCAATTTTAGGTCATATTCAGCTACTTGATTTGTAATTGGTTTTAGTACCTCATTCCCTCTGAAACATCCAAGAGATCCACCAGTTGCTCACAGATGTAACTGGTTTCTACAATTAAATCCTTGTATCTGAAATATATTTTGTGAACTAATGGGATTGCAGAATTTTTAATTTCCTAAAATAACTTTGAAAATTTAAGAGGATCACTTACTTTTCAACAATAGACAGGAGATAAAAAAAATACTAATGAACTCTGCAGCATAGGTTTAGCGTGGCAAAAAATAATTTACTGTTACAAACAAGGACACATGTTTTCATAATAAACAAGAAACATACAGAAAGACATAAAAACTATTATTTTTGAAATATGAAGAATGAGACTTTCATCAACTCTGTCTTTAAAACTTGAATACTTATGTTCTATAAATTTTACTCAATACCCCATTGTGTTTGTTTGGTAAATATAAAATAATAAGGTGAAGATATACATCAAAATTTTATGTATATTATTTATTTTTTTAATATCAGAGATTTTTAAATGATTACTATTTATATTTAGATTGAAATAATACAGCTTTATTAAAAGTATTTTGTATCTGAAAAATATTTTAATATGCTATTTTCATTGTGTATGATAAATACTTGAAAAGAATAGAGAATTATTGTTTTCTTTTTACAACTCTCTACACATCTATAAGTCTCTTTCGTTTAACTTTACTAACAATAACTGTGGATGTTTCTGGTCTGTTTGGCTTTGACATTGTATTTTCCTCATCTCCATTCTGCAGAATTTGAAAGCCTAGAGTATTTTTCAATACTAAATATTTAAATATTTTCTAAAATGACATTTGATATTAGATAATTTTTAATTTTGCCTCCAGATTTATGTTATACAACAGTTTAATTTTCACTATTGAGAAATAAATGATTTGTTTTCTCTGGTTTTACTTTGTTACTTTGAGGTTAAATTTTCCGCATTTGTCACATTGTAATAGTGAGCTTTTTATCAGTGAGACAGAACAGTTAACACCCACAACCTCAGATGAGAGGTTTATTTTGGTTCATGCATGAGGAGGTTCCAGTACATAGTTGGCTGGTTCCAAGGCCAAAGTATCATGGGATAAGTGAATGGCGCGGGGGGAAATCCGGCTCAGCTCATTATATGAAAGAAGCAGAGAACAGCTGAAAAACGTCGTTGCCATAAAGTATGTTTCTTGTTCAGAAACAACACTTTGTGGAATACTATTGTTATAGGAAATAATACTGGAGATGAAATATGAAATATTATATTTCTCAACCTGTTCACTGTATGATTCATTGAGTTCTTGTTCTCTAGAAATTGAAGAATGAGTCCTAGGAACACTGGAGGTTGAGTTGGAAGATATTTATTGGTAAGAAAGCTGCTGAGGGGCAGAAGGGAGATCAGAATGTGTGACCTGGGGAACCCCACTTTACAGAGGAGTTTTATAGGGTGAAACCCACATTGGTATGTGGACCACAGCCATAAACATCTAATAAGGTTATAAGTATAGTCACTTAGTGGTCCAATTGGGAAACAAGTGTGGATGGAAAGAACAAAGATTCTGCTAGGAAATGGTGTGTACAGAGGTCTCTGGTCACCCACCTTAGGAATGGACGATGTCTAATTAGACTTCATTGGGCCCAGTGTTTGTTCTTTGAGGAAGTATGTAGGTCGGATCATCTTGTTTTTATCTTGAGGCCTGGTTTTCAGCTGATGTCTCTGGTGCAGCTGTGGTATGTTTCAACTTTGTCCTGACCCTTTTGAGGACCTAGCCTTATCTGACTGCCTATAATATTTATACCTAGCTTATCAATGTATGATACTATGATGTTGAATAAGCATTCTCTAACTACCAGAAGTGGTAGTTTTATCAGAAGTATTACATGTAGGGAAGGCAAATCTTACCCAGAATAAGTTGTCTGTTCCAGAAGGAATAGAGTACTTCTCTTTCCAAGATAGAAATAATTTAATATCAACCTGCTACGAGGTCACAGTCTGACTATCTTGTGACTGTGACATATCAGAGACTCAGTTTTCATCTCTGCTGCTCAGAGACTGGAAGTTGAGTAATGGCTGGAGCCATGACAATATAGGGATGTGGAAGTCCACCTTTATAGGCTTATGAGGCCATAGGTGCATGCTGGAGGACAGAAGGTAGCACAGTAGGAATAGAAACTATGGGCATTTGTCCTACTTCTCCATGTAACTTACTTGTGCCTTCAAGATCTTCTCAGTCCCGGTACATATGTATATAATTTTCACTTGATGATAGATTGTTGCTGTATGCATCTGACTTTGTATCTGGATGGGTCAGATATTAATCCATTCATATGGGCAGCTCAGATCACATGGAAACTTAATATTCCATAGTTAAGCATTTAGTTTCCACCAGTGATAAGTGGAAGGCCAAAAGCCTACTGCTTTCAAAAGTACTATTGTTTTTAGATGATGGCAGGTCCTTGTGAGGCTGCTTCTGTATCTGCCACTGATACCTCAGCTACCATTAGATCTGCTGAATCATATGGCTTCAGGGATAGAGTAGCTTGGACTGATTTTTGACCCTTCCCTTGTTTTGGATCCCAAATAAAAGTAGTAGTTTTCCAAGTGACTTAGTAAATGGGCCAAAACAACAAATTCAAATGAGGGAATGATGTGTTGCTTTCTGAATTCAAATAGGCTTATTATGAGTTATGCTTCTTTCTATATTATGGAGGGGCCAAATGCAGCAACTTCTCCTTCACCTTAAAGGAGACATCTTGACATTTCCAGAAATTACACTGTATATATGATCCCTGAATTTTAGTTGTTTTGTGTAGTTTGATGAGAAAATGCCTGTCAGGAACAGACTGCTGTGTCTCAATTCTCTTGTTATCTCTATCCTGAATAATTTGGATGCTTAAAATATTTTGGATGCTTGAAATTCAAACATTTCTATGTAATGATATTTGATATTAGAATCTTTGTTTTGCTTCTGGACCCATAAAACTATTCAGTTTAATTTTCACTACTGAGTAATACATTATTTGCTTTTCTTTGTTCTCTTTTGTTATTCATTGATGAAATTTCCTTCTGTTTCATATTCTTGGAATTATTATTATCCTCATTATTTTGTCAACCACTACAACTTTTCTGTAAGTTTCATTAAGTTGAATAATGCACACGCAACCAAATCATGTTTATCAAATTAAAAAGAAATATTTTCATTTTTATAAAGTACTTGCTCTTTCTGATCACTTGTTCTAATCTTTTGTCAAGATGCATTCTCTTGAAAATGGAGGACAAAGTAAAAAATATTCTAGGGATTTGCTCTTTGTAGCAGCAAAAGTGCTTTTGTGACAATATTTCCATTGATTCACATTAGAAGTTCCTGGCTTTTGACATATTGTGTCAGTACAGTTTTGATACTTTTCATTTCTGTATGCATTTATAAAAAAGTCATAAAAATTTTTTCTGCTTACAATAAGGGCTCACTGTAGAAAACAACTTTTACTGACATTTTTCTTCATATTTTCAAAGCTAACTATCAAGAAGGCTTCCAAAGTGTTGTGGCTCCCCAGTCTAGGAAGGTTTTCTACTGTTCATATAGTCACAGAATTTAATCTAATACAGATACTGCGAAATGCAAAGACTAGAAATGACACTATTTCCCTAGATGTTATGTAGTCCAAATTATCTCTATGTCATAGGATTCTTCTTATCATTTTTGACAGATGGTTATTCATCTGCTTGTGTTAGGCCACTCACGACAATTTAACTGCTCATTTCTTCCTTCAATTTTCTGAAATAGCATATAAAATGTATTGATTTTTGTTATCATTGTCTTTACTCTGTCTTTGTTTTAGCGATCAATATCTTCAGATAAAATGCTGGAGACTGAGTTGGAATTGTAAGTAGAGACATCCAAAAATGCTCTTGCAAGGGCAACATTTCACTGGAGAGCTTATTGATAAAACAAGCTTACTTCATTAGACCATTTTACCTTTTTACAAGTACAAGAGATGCAGTCTTCTATTTCTAAGTTAGTTGCTGTGTATATTTTTTTCTAATTTACTGTACAGAAAATAAGTAACATATTCCAGCATATTAATGCATTGATTCAGAATGTGAACAGTGGCAATATGTCATCTCAGGACTGACTTTGCTTATAGGTCCTTGGAAAAGTGAATTACACATTTCACTTGCTTCTAAAATAGGACAGAGTAGGCCGGGGATTTAGCTCAGTGGTTCCAGTGCCTGCTTTGCAACCCGCAAGGACCCGAGTTCAATCCCTGGTACCAAAAACAAAAACAAAAACATAAAATAGGACTGAGTGATCTTACATAATAGACTTTTCTGAAAAATCTATAAAGTCACATTTGTAAAATACTTAGGAAAATTCTCCACTATTATGATATAAATGGCAGGGAAACATATAGAAAGGGGCTAAGAGATAAAGACTACAGCTTTTGTATAATAGCATCTTTCAAAATAATTCAGTTTC
This sequence comes from Fukomys damarensis, assembly GCF_012274545.1. NCBI lineage: Eukaryota > Metazoa > Chordata > Mammalia > Rodentia > Bathyergidae > Fukomys > Fukomys damarensis. The sequence goes on from NW_022900924.1 coordinate 27,789,380, forward strand.
ATGAGATGTGGCAGGCAATGGTACATGAATTTTGAATTCATTGTAGCAGCAATTATTAGATATTATATGAGTTCAGCTGGTATACCAATGTCTCAAATTAACAGTGGTTAAAAATGCAAGAATCTTATCGCATAAGTAATTTTATTATACCCAGTTCAGGACTGATATTGTGCTCTTATTGTTTCAGGAACACAGATAGATGCTTTATTTTTTTAAATATTTTAAAAATTGTTTTGTTTTTGAGACATAGTCTCACTGTGTAGTTGAGACTGACCTGGAACTCACTGTGTAGCCCAGGCTGGTCTCAAACTCACAGCGATCCTCCTGCCTCAGCCTCCTGAGTGCTGGGATTACAGGAGTGAGCCAACTCACCCAGCTTCTGCCTTATTATTATTGTGCATTCTTAACATGTAGTTTTGACCACTTTGTATCAAGATATATATGCTATGTTTATATAAGGTTTTATACCCATATTGCATATAAGGGTGAAGGGAGAAATTGAGTGGAAGTCATAATTCTTTTCCTAAGTCCTGATTCAAGAAAAGAGACTTATTGGCCAGAATATTTCATTAGCCAGAACATAATTATAGAGATAATCTTAACTGCCACAGAGCCTGCAGAATGAAATATTTGTCTTTGTTATTACAGATCAATTAGATCTGTAGATGACTTATTAAAGAAAAAGGGCCAATGCTCAGTGGAGGAGACTTTACAGACTCTTAATCCATTCACCAATTTCATCAACCAAATATACTTTTTCTTATTATTGCACTTTCTCTTTCTTGTTCATTGTCCAAATAAGCCAGTGATATGTTCTTTCTAATGAGTTAATTTGTCTTATAAAAGTGGTGGTCTTTGAACAAATTATAGGAATTATGAAAATTTCTTGTTCTAAACATTGAAAATATTTAGCCTATTGTCCATTATTGTTTGTGGTGCCTGGAATTTCATGAAATCTTCTATTCTGCAGAAAATCAATATGGGACCAGTATTGCCAAATTTGTAGTGCTGTGTTCTGCAAAGGAATATTTAGAGTTCAGGATTCCTTTCAAAGTTTAATCAGTAGTAAAATATAAAAAAATTAGAAATATATATTTTTGAAAGACGAGAAGTTCCAAATACCTTTGTCTATTTTCATTATTTAAAACAAGATTGGTATTCTGGTTTCTTCCGTCTGTGCTCTTAGAAAAATTCTTTAGTTTATTGACTGATTTGAAGTTATTTGACAAAATGTGTTTAAAGGAAAATGTAAAGTCTTATTTTTTACAATTTGGCATGTTCCACTGAGCACACAATATAGATGGAATTTTTTGTGCTTTTTCATTAGAACATGTTTGCAGTCCGCAGTAATTACATTCACTGTGGGGAAAGGGAACGTGTATATAACATCTCATTTCTGTTTTTTTTTTCTCCTTCCCTTCCATATCACAGTTTCCCAGAATCAGATTCATATATTTATCTATAAGACCTTATAAAGTTAATTATCATAAAGATTAACAACCAGATTAATAGACCAAAAGACATATAAAATACGTAAAATAATTATGGTGAATCAAAGTACACTTTTAGACATTGTTCATCATAGGTTAATATTTTTCTTTTTTTCCTTTTACCTGTCTTTAATATTATACTGTTTTAGATATAGAGTTTCTCATATTAGAGAAACCATATGATATTTAAGCTTGTATGTTTGATTTTCTTCAGTTTATAGTAGGGTCTTGAGGTGCATCTATTTTTCTACAAAAATTGTTTATCCTTGTTTATGGCAAAGTTGTGTATTAATACCACATTATCTATTCATCTGTTGATGGATGTAGTTGCTCCTTTCAAGATTTAGCTGCTATAAAATATACTGCCATAAACATGGATATGCATGTATCACTGTAATAGGATGCCTTTAGCTCTTTTTGCAATATATTATACCTAGAAAGGGAAGAGCTGCATAAAGTATAATTGCTATTTTTAATTTTCTGAGGAATCTCTATTCTGAGTAACACAGTGATCTAAGGGATTTATACTCCATCCAACCATAAAGTGTTAAATTTTCCACCACAGCCTCCCCAGCACTTGTTATTGGTTGACTTCTTGATAATAGGCTTGCTTTCTGAGACAGAATCTCAGTGCTGTTTTAATTTACGTTTCTCACATGACCAGCAATGTTGAATATTTTTTCTTATATTTATTATCCATGTTTACTTTTTAATTTGAGAAGTATCTACTCATTTAACATGTCCATATTTTATTATGGCTTTAAATTTGAGGAGTCTGAATTCTTTGCTCTTTCTGTTATTTGAGGAGTATCTGTCAAAAAGTTTTCCCCATTCTGCAGATTGTCTCTTCATTCTGTTGGTAGTTTCCTTTGCTCTGCAGAAGCTCTTTAATCTGATGTGATCCCATTGGTTCATTCTCATTATTTTTTCTTCTGCAACCAGGGTTCTGTTCAGAAAGTTTTCTCATGAACTTTCAAGAGTTTTACCTATTTTGTCTTGCAGCATATTAAGTGCTTTTGTTCTAATATAGTTTAGATCTTTGATCCATTTTGCTTTTAGTTTTGTGCATGGTGGGAGGTATGATTGAACAGTGTACAATGGATGCACTTGAAGCAATAAAGCATCAATACTCATTGTAGTCTGTCGGTCAAAATATGATCATATGGCCACACCTAAAGTTAAAAATATACTGGAAATGTGCTTTGCTAAGGAAATGCTAAGATAGTATCTAAGTTTCTGTTACTAAAGAATGAAAAATCAATAAAAGGAACTAACTGGTAATCTGAAATGAAAAAGTCTTAAAGCATAATGCTTTGCATGTTAATCAAATATAATTGGTTAAATATGTCAGTGAAAATGCCACTAACATCATTCCTAAGGTCCATATTTAAAAGAAAAGGACAAAGAAAATTTGAAAATAATGAACCATGCATAAGAAAAGCTGCATCTATTATATTAAAATTAGTAAATCAAATTTTAAGGCCATTCAAAACCAATATTGAGGAACCAAAGTCGAATGGCCAAACAGATAATAAGCTAGAACTGGTGGACCGATGTTTCTTGGAGAAAAAGTAATGAACAGCAGTAAAAGCACATGGGTTTCCTATTACTCAGGGACCAATGGAGATTTTACTAGGGCTATATGTCAAACCTCAGCAGAAGAAACTTTACTATTGCATTCTGGGACATCTCCCTCGGTAGTGTCAGGGACTCAGCTACAATAGGAAACTAAAAATGTGAATGTAGCTTTACTTTTGTCTAGCCAGCTACATATTTGTGGTTGTGTTGCATCAACTTCTCCCCTGACCCAATTAGGGGGACAACTCCCACCATTTTAAGTGTAGTGACATACTGGGAGGAAATGTTTGTCTTTCTTTTAATTGGAGGTTCCTATCCCTAATCTAGAATTATAAGAAGCTCTTGTCCTACTCTTGCACATGATCTAACTGTATTTTTATAACCATGAGGTGGTAGCCACTTTTATGGAAATAGAGGCCTACTCTTTTTCAGGAGGACCAAAAGGCAAAAGTATATACTATAAACACAAGGAATAAATGATGTGGAAGTTACAGAAATTTTCATCAGAGTAAAAAATAAATGCATAATACAAAATGAGACCAATAAAATAATTATCAAAAAATCTAGTGTCTAATTTTATCTTTGAAAATAATAATAAAATTGATAAGGTCAGCATTTATCCATGAAGCTGCATAAAAATCAGCACAATATACTTGAAAGGAAAAGGAAAGACCACATGTATGAATATGTAACTAGATGAAAAATGAGGAAGTAGTGGAGAAATTCATAATATCCAGAGCATTTTGAAAACATTAATAAAAGAGATGTATTGGGCTGTATGCCTAAAATGTACAAATAAACTCAATTAAAAAAAGAGATATATTGATGAATTTCTGGGGGGAATGATGAAAAAAGAGAAATCACAGGTAACTGAATGAAAATGAAAACAGAAACACTACTGATCCATAAACTTTGAAAAGATAATAGGGAGATAAATGGAATATAAATATATATGTGCATATACATATATATATATATATATGTATGTATATATATGTCAGATCATGTTACCTTAAAGCTCAAAATCCTCCAGTGGCTCCTAATTTTAATAAGAATAAGAGCCCAGGTCTTTACAATGACCCATAAGGCCAAGTAGGATCTGGCCCATGTTGCTTGTCAGACCTCTGTTCCGCTCTCCCACCTTAATTCTTTATATACTTTTCCAAACTTACAATATTGTATCACATTAATATAAATGTTTAGCACGTATCCAATTACATAAATATATGAATTCACACAGGATTTTAGCCAAATATTCTAGAACAAATAAAAACAATATAATGCAATTATTGAATGAAATAATGAGGTAATACTGGCAATATATGACAATATTAGAAAAATGCTAACAGCATACTCAGCCTAAGAAAGGGCAGATATAGGCTTTCCTTCTGAAAAAAAGTTTAAAACCCTAAGCAAACATTAAAGAATTAACCTTAGTATTATATAAAGAGAATAACACATGGTACTTAGCAGAATTTGTCTTGGTGATTTAGTACCGAATATCACAATATTAAAAAAAAATTTAAACAGTACCTCTATGATTCATGGTAGAAAAGTATATAGTAACACCCCTCCCTTTTCCAGTTTCATTCTGTGCAGTTTCACTTATCCAAAAATAGTAAATGGAAGATTACAGAAATTTTAAAAAATATATAAGTTTTAAGTTTAAACATAATAAAATCTCAGGCTGTCCACTCTGTCTGTGCTATCCACTGAGAGCATAAATCATTCTTTGGACCAGAGAATCCACCATGCATGCTGCCCACCAACTGGACCCTTTGTAGTCACGTTGTTATCATACTGATGGTTGCAGTAGCCCAGTGAGTGCATTTTTAGGATTTGATTCTGTCAACGATTTTAGACATCCACTGAGAGTCACATACTCTCCATGGGGGAGTTGTTTTATGAATTCGTGCAGAACATGGGAAATAAAACTCATTTCTTCTTATGTCCTCTAAGCTCAATGTTGATATGGAAATATATTTATTAAATATATTTTCCATAAAAATATAAAGCCTCTGTAGATTAAGGTGGATCATTGACAGCTTACCTACTGATAAAAGAAGAAAGACATCAATGCCTGCTAACATGACTTCTAAAATAGAAATAGACAATGTGCACAGCAATGTGCAGAACTAAGTCATTTAGTCGCATCTAGCCCATGGTAGACCCCAGAGCTTCAGGCTGAGTGTGGGCTGCAAGGCCTAAATTGAGCTCCCTGACCTCCTTCAGGGTTGAATTCTGCAAGGTTATACTCCAAGTTCCCTTTGCCCTTTCTCTGAAGATATTCAAAGTTTGGATGGAAGGTGGTGATCCCTCTAACTTACCAACTATGGAGGTCTGATGGGCCTTTATTGAAGTTATTTACTTCTGTTCTATCTTTTGAAGCTCAGAAAAATGAATTTTGTGGCCACTTGTGCCTCTGGAGAGTGAATCCAAGAAAGTGTACACTCAGGAAGCCTGAGAGCACACAGTGGTGGGGTGCATGTTGCACAGGCACCCCACTGGAATGCTTGAGACAGTCTGGAGTGAGGACAGGATCTCTCCATGGCACAGATTTAAGCCTTTTCTTTCCTTTTTAAAATAAAGTTGGCTAATGCTTTATCAATTTTAGTTGTTCTTTCAAAAAACTAACTGCTCATTTCATTGATTTTTTTTTTTTTTGTTATCGTTCTCTTAGTCTATTGCACTGATTTCTGCTCTGATATTTATAATTTCCTCCCTTGTATAAGCTTTGGGTTTCTCTTGCTCTTCTTTTTCTAGGAACTTAAGATTCAGCATTAGGTCATTTATTTGAGCTCACTCTGTTTTCCTATTGTGGGCATTCACTTATGTAAAATTCCTCACAGGACTGCTTTGATTGTGTCCCATACATTTTTGTATGTTGTACTGTCATTACCATTTAATTGTGAAAACTACCTAATTTCTTCTTTAACTTCCTCTGTGACCCATAGGTTGCTCAGTAGAGTGTTATTAAATTTCCATGTGTTTATGAAGTCCTTGTGGTTTCTTATGCAACTGATCTCCAGTTTAATTGCCCTGTGGCCTGGCAATGTACATGGGATAACTTCTGTTCCTTTGATTTACTTAAACATGTTCTATGAGCTAGTAGGTGGTCTATTTTGGAGAATGACCCATGTGCAACTGAAAGGAAAGTATATTTTGATTTTGTGGGGTTTAGCACTCTGTCAATGTCTATTAGGTCCATTTGTTCAAAAGCTTGGTTCAGTTCTAGCATTTTTGTTGTATTTTATCTAAATAATCTATTTGTGACAGTGGGGTAATGAGGTACCCCATTACAATTATATTAGTGCTTATTTGCTTTTCCATGTTGCAATATTAAATTTTGCAGTTGGGGGCATTAGTATTTAATGCATATGTATTTACGTTTGTCATCTCTTCCTCCTGGATTGTTCCCTTTACAAGGATGTAGTTACTGTCTTTGTCTCCCTTAATTAATTTTTGTTTGAAATTCACTTTGTCTGCAAATAAAACAGCTACCCCTGCTGTTTTCCAGGTTCCCCTCATATGGAAAACTGTTGTCCATCCTTTTACTTTCAGTCTATGAGTTTCTTTTTGAAGTACATGTGTTTCTTCTATACAGTATATTGCTGGATTTTTCTTTTTACTCCATTCTGCCAATCTATTTCTTTTTCTTGGTGAATTGAGGCCATAACATTGGTGGTTACTATCTCAGTGGTGCCACTGCCTTCCTTGAAAATGCAAGGACCTGCGTTCAATCTCAATACCAAAAAAAAAAATAATAATAATGGTTATAATTCATATGTATTGACTTATCATCATCATGTTACTCTCCTGTTGTTGGCTCTTTTAGTTTTTCCCCTTTCTCCCTTTAATTTCTTACCTTAAGAAATGGATTACCTAATCGATTTCCTCTGTTAGATCTCAAGGAGTTGTGATCTTCATTGTCTTTTTCTAGGATATTATTTAGAATTATCTGAAATGCTGGTTTAGTATTCAAGAAGTTTCTCAGGTATTCATTGTCATGAAAGTATCATATTTCCCCATCAACGTAGAAAGATAGTTTTGCAGGATACATCAGTCTAGATTGGAGGTTGTTTTCTTCCAGGGGTTAAAATACTTCACTCCAGGCTCTCCTTTACTTGAGTGCTTATGTTGAAAAGTCTGCTGTTATTCTGATGGGCTTTCCTTTGTGTGTGATTTGTTTCTTTCCTCTGAGGGCTTATAGTAGTTTGTTCTTCCCTTGGATTTCTAGGATCTTGATTATTTTATGTGTAAGTGTAAAAAATTTTTTTTGTTTTTGTTTTTGTTTTTTGAGACAGGGTTTCACTACGTAGTTGACACTGACCTGGAACTCACTATGTAGCCCAGGCTTGGCTCAAACTCACAGCAATCCTCTGGCCTCAGCCTTCTGAGTTCTGGAATCATAGGCAGGCGCCACCATACCAGGCTCCTTTTTTCTTATGATGGCTAGTTGGAACCCTACACAGCTTAATTATCTGTATGTCAAATTCTTTTGCTCCATTTGGGAAGTTTTTTGTCTTTAATTCTGTAAACAGATTTTTATGTCATTTGTACTTTCTCCTGCTTTTTCATGGATCCCTATGAATCTTACATTATTTTTCTTTGTGTTATCTAGGAGATGTTGGATTGATTTCTTGTGGTCCCTTACTATTTTTAAGAGATATATGTTTTCATTTTCACTGACCACCACCTTGTCCTCTGATACTGATACTCAGTTTTCAGATTGGCTCAATCTGCTGTGTATACTTTCTATCAAGTTTTTAATCTCCTGGATATCTGTCTGAATTTGTTTCATGGATTCTATTTATTTCTTATGTTGAGCAAAATTGTTTTCATGTTATTCATATGCTGGGCATTCTTGGCCTCCATCACGGTCCTGAGCTCATCTGATTTTTTTTGTTGTTTTTGTTTTTTCCTGTCTATAATCATGTCTTTCACTCTGCTCACCATCCCTGTAGTTATCTGGGGATTTAATTTTGTTTTAAATTTTTCTAGAGACTCATTCATCTGTTTTGTTCCTTCTTATGCTATCACTTCAGGGTGTCCAGGTTGTTGATTATCACATTTTTCCACTTTGTATTCCACAGGATTTGCCTTTGTGGAGCTGGAAGTCTTAGTTTGTGTTTTGCTTAAATGTCTTCTCATTTCTATTTTTGTTGTTGGTACTGTACTTGTTTTAATTCCTCAGTTAATCCTTCAGTATTATTTATTGTATCTTTGTTGTTTGTATTTAGATTTCTTATGGGATGATTGCTTCTCAGAGGTGTGTTCCAGGTATAGCTGGTCTTAGGTTTTTAATCTCTAACGACTCCGAAGCAATCTCATTTTGATTATATCAGGGAAGACAAATGATTAGATCAATCACAACACATTAGCCCAAGTGATACAATCAGTAACACAAAAGCAGCAAGCATAGTATAGAAAAATGACAATTTGTGGTAGTTATTAATCTATCACCTTTAATTGTGTGAATTAAATCAAAATTATGGACCAGCTCAAAGTATGTTTATACTGAATAAACTTTTTCTTGTAGCAACTTTACCTTTCAGGATTTGGTCTTAGAAGGAGTTAGAGAGTGAGTGATAGATAGGTATAAGGACAGGGAAAGGTTAGAAGTAAGGCCAGAGGACACAGGAAGATCAAACTCTAGCAAACCATCGAAGACAAGAGGAAAACACAGAATGAAAAAGCAAAGACAAAAACAGAAAAACCTAACAGCAATAGAGAAGGTAGAAACTGTACTCATTTTCCTTTGAAACTAATGACAATTGAGAGAAGAAAAGAAAAAGAAGAAATATAAATTAAGGTAGGAACAGGAATAAAAAGGAAGATGAAGAACAATGTGGGAATATGAGAGAGTGAGAGAGAGAAAAGAAAAAATAAAAATAAGAAAGAAAAATTTTAAAAGAGTAAAAAATATTAAAATTAAAAATAAGAGAAAATAATTTTGAAAATTAAAAAAAAATAAACATTAAGGGCATCCTTCTGGGTATGTCTCTGCTCTCACAATAGACAATTTGTGCAATAGTGCACTGATCTAAGTCAATCAGTCTCAACAAGCCAGCAGCTGGCTCCTGAGATTCTGGTTGATTTCTGGCTACAAGGCCCAAGTTGAGTTCCTTGACCGTCTACAAGGTTGAACTCTGCAACATTCTACTGGAGGTTCCAGCTGCCCTTCCCCTGAAGATACTCCAGGTTCCAATGGTAGGGTGTGATCCCTCCAACTTGCCAACCATGGTGGTCTGGTGTGTCTTCATTGCAGAGATGCTCTTCACTTTTCTAGTGGGATTTAATTTTAATCAAGGGGCCTGAGAGAGGCCCTTTTTCTGTTATTCACTTCTGCTCTATCTTCTGGAGCTCAGGACAATGGCCTTTATGACTCTCTGAGCCTCTGAGATGTGGATCCAGGTACTGGTGCATCCAGGATGCCAGAAAGGGTGGGAGTGATACTGGGGTGTGCAACTTCACTAATTGCTTAGAGGCCCAGGGTAGGGCTGGAGTTCACTTTCATAGCTAATAAAATTTTGTCAGATTGGCATAGTATGTATCACATGTTCATATGCAAAATGTCCCCTCCTGTGAATGATCATCCACTAGCAGAAGGTATCACCATAAGGTCTTAACTGTGTAATATAGAAGATTATGGTTTTTAGTGTGAAGTTTCTATGTTAGAATAGCTTGGTGTTTTTAGCTTTATAGTGTAATATCATAAAATATACAATATTTTATTTGCTGATCTTATTTTTCCTCACCACAAACTTCAGTCTTTAGAAAGACTGTTTATAATTGTCTGCAGGAAGGTAGGTATTTGTAAAATAGAGAATCAGAAAGGGATAAGAAAAAGATTGAAAAAGACAGGAAAAAAGATAAAGTTTATCTAGAAGAGAAAGAAAGGGGGGCTACAAAGCAGGGGGAAAGAGAAGTGGAAAGAAAGGGAGAGAGGGAAGGAATGAATGGGTATTACTTGCCTTGGTTTCTTTGTTTACTTCAATAAAGATATTCATAAGCAACTATATAGTGGAAGTTTATTTAAAATTTACAAAAAAACCTTTGAAATAAATCCATAGAAAACAAGACTACTAAATTAGTATTCAGAAATGTGAAATAGTAAACATAAAGATGAGAACTAGATTTAAAATTTTCACTACAGCAAATAATGATTAATATAAGGGGACAAGCTTTAGAATATTTATTAACCAATTGACAATATTTTCCAGTAAGAAAGGACTGAACGTACTGTTAAGGGCAGGATTAAGTGATCAAATTCTTGCCTATGGCACATAAAAATTGAAATTTGATTATGGGAAAAACAATATTGGAACTGAGCAAAGAGATAAGAATCCCTCCTTCAAGAATATTCTAGTATCATCATCACTGAAAGCTTTTTTTCTAATAATTTTGCTATCATATGTTAAGGTAATATTTGTTGAATGAACATGCCATGTATAATCATAAAACATTTAGCTTTTACCTCTTCAGAACTTTTAATCTGAAATTTCTTATTTTTGTGGATTATTTTAAATATGTACTATTTGAATATGTTGGGATTTTCAAAAATTGTTACTCACCATGGGTTTAATATTTTCATTGTATATATCACAGAACTTACAGCTTTAGAAAACAATCAATCTTAATTGCATGATTTTTCCTGCCTATTTATCAGATCTATGGATTTTTTTTTCTTTGTGTGTGTGTTTTTTTCCATAAGGTTTATTGGTATGCTTTAGGTATATGATTCAGTTGCATTCATCATTGGGATCTTGTACCTTTATATGATGTATATTGTTTTTCTTCCCCCCCATAGCCCTGGCCTCCCTCCAAACCCTCAATCTTTTCCCATTTATAAACCTTTTTCCATTTTTCCTTTTCTCATATTTTTTTTGTTTCCCTTTCCTTTCCCCTACCTCTCCTACTTCCCCTACTCTTTTAGACTTTTTCTTCCTATTTCACATTATCAATTATATATTTTGATCCTTGTTTACACTTTTAGGTTTTCACACCAGAGAAACTATTTGGTATTTATTTATTTATTTATTTGATACCGGGGATTGAACTTGGGACCTTCTGCTTGAGAGGCAGGCATCAGAACCAGTGAGCTAAATACCCAGCCCACTATTTGGTATTTATACATGTGTCCTATTTATTTCCTTAAGAGTATGGCCTCAATGTTCATCCATATAGCTATAAATATCTTTAATCTATGAAATTGTTTTAAAATCAGAGTTTCCATGTCTGAGCCACCTGTTGGGATTCCAAATAGTATTGTGTATGGATCTATTTACAGATTTGAATATATGTTTTCAGAAATTAGACCCACTGTTTTCATATTTTAAAAGTCTTAGGTGGTTCTAAATGAGAAACAGATTAGTAGCAGGACTGAATTGATATTAGGGTTTTGTATTTCCAGTATTTCTTCAACTTCTGGATTCCACTTTTACAGACAAGAAGTCTCACTACAGATTATCATTTATTTTCTTTACTGTGCTTTAAAAATTTTTAATATATTCTTCTGTTTTGAAACTTTTTTCTTCTTCATATCCTTCAGGTCTTTCTCTACGTGAATCTTCTCTTTCTTTGCCTACACTTTGGTTATACCCTGGCTAGTCCAGTTATGTGAATGTGCTCCAATTCTGTCAACAGCCATAGTAATCATTCTTCTTAGCAGAATTTTTGGAGAGCTTGCATAAGAATGCCAGCCCAGTGATTCTTTAAAATAGCAACATGTGTAAACTGTCATTATTTGCTAATGATATGATACTCTACATTGCAAAACCAAAAACTCTACCAAAAGACTTCTAGACCTAATTGACACTTTTAGCAGAGTAGCTGGATACAAGGTCAACACCCAAAAATCAATAGCCTTCTGGTACACAAAAGACTCACTGAGAGAGAAATTAGGGAAACAGTTCCTTGCACAAAAAAAAAGAAAAAGTAGTATCTAGGAATCAATCTAACAAAAGAAGCAAAAGACCTCTACTCTGAAAACTACAGCATTCTGAAAAAAGAGATCAAAGAGGATATAAGAAAATGGAAAGATATCCCCTGCTCTTGGGCAGGAAGAATAACATAGTGAAAATGGCCATACTACCAAAATTGCTATACAGATTCAATGCAATGCCAATTGAAAATCCAATGCTGTATTTCACAGAACTAGAAAAAAGAATCCAAAAATTAATTTGGAGCCATAAGAGAACTAGAATAGCAAAGCCATCCTGGGCAACAGATACATGGCAGCAGGTATAACAATTCCCAATTTGAAATTATATTACAAAGCCACAAAGTTTTATCACATGTGAAAAAAATAGTATGGTACTCGCAAAGAAACAGACCTGAAGATCAGTAGAACAGATTGGAAGACACAAAGACAACTCCAGATGTACTCAGCTACCTCATCTTTGACAAAGGAGCTGACCATCCCCACTGGAGGAAGGATGGCCTCTTTAATAAATGGTGTTGGAAAAACTGGATCTCAACCTGCCAAAGATTAAAACTAGACCCCTATCTTTCACCATGCACTAAATTAAAATCAAAATGGATTAAAGATTTAAATATTAGAACAGAAACACTAAACTTGCTGGAAGATAAGTTAGCAGAACTCTTGAAAACATTGACATAGGAAAAGACTATGAACAAATCCTCAGTAGCACAGGAACTAGCAGAAAGAATCAACAACTGGGATCTGTACTTATTAAAAAGCTTCTGCACTGCAAAAGAAACCATTAACAGAACTAAGAGACACCTACAATGTGGGAAAACATTTTTACCAGCTGCTCCTCAGACAAAAGACTATAATCTAGAATATATAAAGAACTCAAAACAATCAGCCCCCCCAAATATAAAGACCCAATTTTAAAATGGACATCTGAAATGAACAGACGTTTCTCAGACAAAGAAGTAAAAGCAGCAAGTAAGTATATGAAAAAAATGCTCAACATCATTGGTCATTCGATTGATGCAGATGAAAACAACACTGAGATTCCACCTCACCCCACAAAGAATGACTTCTATCAAGAAATCAACCAACAATAAATGTTGGTGGGGTTGTGGGAATAAAGGAACCCCACTCCATTGTTGGTGGGAGTGTAGACTGGTGCAACCACTATGGAAATCAATATGGAGATACCTCAAAGAGCTGGGACTAGAGGTTCCATGTGACCCAGCCATCCCTCTTCTTGGTATCTTTCCAAAAGAATTAAAAGAATCATATCACAGTGATATATGTGCACCAATGTTTATAGCGGTACAGTTTATAATAGCTAAAATTTGGAAACAGCCCATTTGCCCATCATTTGGAGACTGGATAAAGAAAATGTGGTTATTCTATAAAATGGAACACTATTCAGCCATAAAGAATACAAAATTAGACTCATTCGTGGGAAAATGGATACATATTTAGGATATATTCCTAAGTAAAATAAATAAGTCACACATGTCTAAATACCAAATAGTTTCTCTGGTGTGAATAAAATGTAATAGTTCATAAGATCCTAATGAGATGACTGACACTGTGAAATGGGAAGAAAATGCCTAAAGGTGTAGGAAAGGTGGGAAGGGTAGGAGAAAGGTAGTAAGGGAAAAGAAAAAAAATATGAGAAAATGAAAAAATGGAAATAAAGTGTTTGTAAATGGGGAGGGGAGGAGGGGGTGAAGGGAGGGCAGGGACAAGGGGAAAAAATGAGAAAGAACACCACCTGTCATGTAAAGGTACAAGATCCCAATAATGAATGTAACTGTACTGTATACCTAAAATGTACCAATAAACTCAATAAAAGAAAAATAAATAAATAAAATAGCAACATGTGTATATTTTCTTCTTCATGTCCCAAGATTATTGAGTATTTCTCACAATAGCAGTTTTATAATCATTTTCTCTTTACTCTTTTTATATTCCCTTGTAGGTAGATATTTTGTAAGTATTTCATACTACCAACTTTATTGCTTAAAATATGGATTATAATAAAGGGAATTTTACATGGAGCAGGATATTTTATTTACAAACTTTATTAATAAATAAACACTGGACCAAAACACTGTGTTCAAACACAACTCACTAACAGGCATGATTACTTTTGTTGCCAAAGCAAGACTAATAAAGTTTGTTAACTTGAAATAAAAATCCAATTAATATTTTTACACTTTCTAATATATTTGGTTAAGCAAGTGCCTGAGGCTAAATAGTTTAAATAGAAGCTAGTCACTTATATTCTAAATTTTGTTAAATATGTATTATTTTGAGCAAATAAATTCTGTCTATCTCCCTTAGGTAACAATTTTCCTGCATTCTTTCAAGACAGTGTCCTCAGAATTTTCGGTATCATAAAATTACCTCATTGTGCAATAATTTAAATTAATGCTTATTTAATATTTATCATATGAAGAATTTCCAAGTTATGGGATGACTATAAACATAGCTATATGTTTATATTTCTGTAACCATATATTTATATTTTAACTTGTAAAATTAATTTTGAAGGTATAAATTTGCTGCTATTTTATCTCTATATTTAGAATTTTAATTAGTATTAAAACATCATTTTGGTTTAGCATATAGTATAAAATACAGACAATATGTAAATATACTTTATTACCTTACAGTACCAGAGAAAAGAAATCTGAAATCAATTTCACTAACTTGAGATAAAGGATGACAGGGGTTACATCATTCTAGAGGCTTGAGGGAGAAGTATTACTTGGTTTTTGTCTGAAACATTGTAATATCTGCTCTGTCTTTACACTATTTTCTCCAGTGTTATGTATTAAATAAATCAATTCTTCTTTTCATTAAGGATGTCTGTGATTGTATTTAGGACCCATGTAGTTAATACAAAAATCATTTTCCTATCACGTGGCCTTACATTTTTTTTGGTTGCTATTTTTTGAGGCGGAGTCTCAATGTAGTTGATTATACTTTATTACCTTACAGTACCAGAGAAAAGAAATCTGAAATCAATTTCACTAACTTGAGATAAAGGATGACAGGGGTTACATCATTCTAGAGGCTTGAGGGAGAAGTATTACTTGGTTTTTGTCTGAAACATTGTAATATCTGCTCTGTCTTTACACTATTTTCTCCAGTGTTATGTATTAAATAAATCAATTCTTCTTTTCATTAAGGATGTCTGTGATTGTATTTAGGACCCATGTAGTTAATACAAAAATCATTTTCCTATCACGTGGCCTTACATTTTTTTTGGTTGCTATTTTTTGAGGCGGAGTCTCACTATGTAGTTGAGACTGATCTAGAACTCACTATGTAGCCCAGGCTGGTCTCAAACTCACCGTGATCCTGCTGCCTCAGCCTCCCAAAGTGCTGGGATTACAGGCATGCACCACCATGCCCAGCATGTGGCCTTACATTTGATTACATCTGGAAAGTTCCTTTTCTCACAAAAGTAACAGTCACAGAATCCATTGAGGGCCTAGAAAACATTTGATGGGCCATTATGTAGCTTGTCCAACTTTTCTATTCAAGTAAGGTTATTCTTTAGGATGTCAGAATATGAAAACATATTTTACATTTACAAATGTTGCATAAAATGGTTTTATAGCAACATAAGAACCAATGTAGGTTATAAAAAGGAGTTTTATATGATTTAGGTAGCATTTTATTTAAATATCTTCTACTGAATCTTTAAATACTGTCCATTGCCCGTAAGAAAATTAAACTTACAATATACTTGCTAGAATGAGAATGAATAATTTATATTTAGCTAAGCAAAGTTTATTTCTGAACTCAACCTAAATATATATCCTTCACTGTGAGAAATAAAAAGCCAGTTTTTGCTATAATTGTACCTTTCTTTTTATGAAATTATATCAGGAGATATTGTACAGATATATAACATGCTATAAAATCACTAAGTTCATATTTGTTTTCTTCCAAGTGTGGGTAAATCACATATAATAGTTACTGTGCAGGCTACATTTAGATAACAGAAGTTCCAAACTCACTTACTGATTTATTATGTCATACACTTAAGGTTGATCGTCCTGGAGTGAATGGCTTTGTGTTACATGGTCCTTAATTTGATTTATCCTGATTTTTATTCCTTCTCTAAAGGTGTTGAATTTGCATGCACAGGTTAGTTCACTTTCAGCTTCAACACAAGTAGAGTTTTGTGAAGTATTTTGAGCCACAATTCTGAAAGAAGCCCCTAGTATTTTTTAATTCTATTTGTAAAGACTTCATTCAACGGCCACACCTAAGTGTGAAATTTGCTAGAAAAAAATCTTCATGGGGGCAATTACACTTCCAAATTCACTTGTCTTACTATGAAAGATAATATGTTTTATTTAATGTTTTCTCATCCATAACCTCAATAATAAATGGATGCAATAAACATAGAATTTGAAAGCGACTGAATTTTAAATTAACACTTAAATGAGTATATTCTGTTAGAGAAAAAATATAATATTAATAAACATTAGCTTGCCTATTGAGTTATTTTGAAGCCTCCTATAGATCCTTAGAATACAAACATCAGTAGATAAATTTCATTGACTCAGAAAATTCAGAGACTTTCAGCATGACTCCAGATTGAATCAAACTTTCATGATGCATGTGATACAAACATACCAGAGTCATAATCTAAAAAGTGAACTCCAAATACTTTTATGGGCAAAGAAAATTTAGCTTGTCATGTGATTCTTAGACATTATATTGAGATACTTTCAGATTTTATTTGTTCATTTTAGCAATGAGTTGCTCAAAGAGTTTAAACTTTTGGAGGAAAGTTTGGAGAATACTGGGTGTTATGGTTTGGATCTAAAAATGTCCTAAAATGTTCTCCTTTTTATATGTGAGACTTTTGGAAAACAACTGAACCATATGAGTACCAGTTGTAAGGGCTATTAGGAGGTGGTCCTTTTGGAGGAAAGGGGCCTCTCATGCCATGCCTTTGGAGGGCACATCTCTCTCTATGCCTCTCTTCATGATCCCCTGACTGGCTGAGATGAGATTAACAACTTTCTTCTGTCATGTTCTTCCACCAGGACATTTCACCTTGGAGAGAGCTTACCATGGACTGAAACCAATGAATTATCATGCCAAAATCAAACTTTTCTCCTTTGTGTATGCCAGCTCTTTTGTCCCAGAAATGCAAAGCTTTATAATATACTGAGCTTTCACTTATAATTAAATGGCTTATTTGAGACCAACATTTGAGTCACAGTGATTAAAAGTGAATTTGAATTTTAAAATATCATTTTTGTGGAATCATTAAAGATGGCATAAATAAGAGAACAATTAAAGAAATATTCCCCAATCATCATTTTGAGGCAACAAATTCTATAATGCCCAAGTATACATTCTCACAATTCCACGAAAATAATTTTATATTATCATGCACAGACTGACAATATATTACCGATGTTGATTTCCTATCTGTCAAAAATTCAGTATCTGTCAGGATTTTAACATGTTCTGGATGTTTACTTGTGCTTTCAAGTCAAGTTCTCAAATGGATAAATGGTTTGCTATGTACTCAGGAATTCAGCCTTTATCAAATAATTTAAACTGGTTTCTATAATATAGACTCACTGCTGTAGTTTCAGCATCTATTTTCTTGCACAGCACAATCTTTATTTTATTGTATAATCTTTAAAAGATCTTATTACTTGAATAGTTTTATGTCAGTATTGTACAGAGGAGATTAAAATTCAAAGAGCTTATTAATTGATGTTTCCAGATAACCAATAATAAGCAAAGAAATAACTTGACACTAGTCCAGATATCTTCAAGTGTTTCATCAAGTTATATTTAATCAATAGGTTTTCATCAATATTTTCTAATGGTGATTTGTCTATAATTATGATTACTGGTGATTAAATAGCTAATATATAAGCTACTTGAAGCTCATGTTTTTTCATTTCCAAATAAGAAAATAAATATATTCCAAGTTTCCAGGCAGAAAGAACAGAACTGTCCAACTAGCCTTGGACCTCTGCTGTGTGCACTGCGGGACCTTGACCACCACAGCTTCATGCACATTTAGAGTAGAAATACTGTGGGATATTACATCAGTATTACAATAACATTAAACTTCACGCTGCTGTTGAAAGAGTGTGGTAAGGTTATTAAGTTGTTTCACGTTGTACACAATTAATAGAAAAAGTCGCCGAAAAACGTTGAGAAGTTAGAGCACCTGTGGTGGGGGAAAAGCAGTGTTCATCAGTAGAAAAGTATTATTTTCTCTTTAAAAGTGTGTGTTTCTTTAAGATTAATGAGAAAATAGTATGAAATAATTTTGGTAAACAAAATTTAGGGGGTAGAGAAACGGTACAATTATAATGTTAAAATGTATGTTTTTTTGGAAGACAGTTTAATTTCTTAGGACTCAATCAAAATAAACAGCAATTTTGAAACTTGGGATTTACCAGAAAAAGTTGAAAATATGTCTATAGAAAAACCTGCAAATGAATATTTTTTAGAAGAGTCCCTAATATTTGCCAAAATATGAAAGCTTTCAATATGCCCTTCAATAGGTGAATGTATAAATGATCTATGGTACAATCATTCCTTGATATATTGATTAAAAGAAGAGAGCTATTAAGTCACAAAAATACATTGAATGACTTTAAGTAAATATTATTATGTGAAAGAAACCAGTCTGATAAACTTGTACCACATGACATTGGCTATATGCAAGATTGTTATAAACAAAACTCTAAAAATAATTAAAAGATTAACAGTTGTTAGAACCCAATGGAGAATGAAATCCATAGGTGGTGAACAATTAGGACAGTTAAAATAGTTTGCATGTTATGGTGATGGTAAACACATGATCAGACATTTATCAAAAGCTACCATGTATGTAGCATAATATAAACTCAAGACTTTAGTGAATAATAATCTATCCACATGTGTTTATTGTAGTAAATGCACTACCCAATGAAAGATGTTAATAAAAAAGGGACTTGTAAAAGGAAGAGAGGGTCTAAGGGAACGCTGTACCTTTTGTTCATTTTTCTGAAAATCTAAACTGCTCAAAATAGTCAATAAATTAAAATATAATCATGAAAAATAAAATAAATCCAAGTATATTAGACAATTTACAATAAGAAAGAAAAATTGTGCTCACTAAAAGCAATAGTATTCATTTGGGACTGTATTCATTTAAAATTTTTATATATTCTATTTGATTTTTCATTTAAAGAAAGAGTGATTGTTTTCTCTATATGTGTCTTCTGAGAATAAAATTTGTGTATATCAGGAACAATTTTATGATGATTTCCAAAAGTCTTGGATTTAAAAGTCAAGAGAAAAATTATTGTCTATTAATTATGTAGATTATTATTCAATACTCATTTAAATTTTGTTGCTCTTATAATTTCTATAGGGACAAAATGTATTAACTCTGCTTAGTAGAAGGATTGGAAAGAAAAACATAATTATGTCTTAAATATGTATGTAGACAGAAGAAAATAGTGCTATAGTTTACATATTATTTATAAACACCCAATTTTTCTAAATGTAGAAAAGGTTGAAATAAATGTCTACTTGGGAAAAAAATCTTTATTTTATATATTCCCAATTTATGTAATAGTATAAAAGGATAACTTTTACCTGAAATTTACTTTAAAAATCTAATTATATGTACACATAGACATGCATACATATGTGTGGATACAGGCACACATGTATGTGTATACATATGCATATATTTACATGTACATATCTGAAATGTAACTTTTTCAGTCTTAGATTATTGTAGTCAGGGTTTGGGCAAGGAAATGAATTAAATACAGGACACATAATTTATGGGATTATTTTATGCTAATTTTCCAAAAAGTCAAATGAACAAGAGTACAAGAGATAAACCTCACACTAGAGAACCAAAGAAGTCAACTGAAGGCCTGGATCCCAGCAATGTCCCACATAAGTCCACACCTAGACCAAGCTGATTCAGTTCAGCTAGGCATTACAAGTTGACCATTTGCTAAAATATCACATAGATAATTCTTAGTCACAAAACGTGGTTCTGTTTTGGTGGGACATGTTGTCATTCACATAACATGCCTTCAAGAAGTCCATATATCCATATAAAATATAAGAAATTTCTACATGCTAAAAGGAATTGCTTTTTAATGGAGTAGAATATAGAACATATATTGCATTATTTAGCTTACTAAAGCTGAGGTTAGCATAAAGTAGGAATATTATTATATTATATTTAAAAATGTATTATACTCTGAAGTTGGATGATTGAGGGACTCATAAAAAAACAAATTTGTTTCCATTAAAATGTAAGATGCCATATTTTATTTAAAATTTCCCCAGGAACTATCATTAAAATGTTCATTAAAATGAGAAATGCCTGTAAACACATTCCTGTTATTTTTTATTTATCAATAGATTAATTTATTCACATTGTTAAGATTGGAGAGATTGACAAATTATTTTTTATTCATACCACATTGTTATATCTTATCAATCATGTATTAGTAAGATGACATTTCTTATTGTACGAGCTAGCCATACAGAGCACACTTTAATAAAATTAAAAAATAATGTACAGTGATTTATACTAAATCTTTTGCAAATAATAATAATGCTTCTGACAAAGTAAGAAGTTCATGAAATATGTCACTTATGCTAACTAGAATGAAACAGAAACACACAGAAATATTTTATCATGAAATTCATACAGAAAAATATTAGTAAATGCTTCTGCGCTTTATCTACTTATGAAGATTTACCATTTACTCTCCTTTTCAATGTGTTTTATTTTTCCAAATTATTTCTAACGAATAGTAACTACACACACTCCTCTGTCAGTTGCCATATTTTGCATCCAAATTCAGAGTTCAGTACATTAGTTTCTTTTAGCTAATTAGGACCTTTGAAAATATTTTTGACTTTTACTAGTACATGTTTGGAGTACATAAAGATTTCACTCACTGTAGAGGATTGGTACATGTATATAATACTCTCAATTCCCTTCTGTTTTCCACCTTCCTTCACCCCCTTTTATGTTTTCAGCATCAGTTGCATTTATTTATGTTCTCTTTTGGATAATTATTTTTAAAATACACATGATCACATTTACATAAAATACAAGTAGACCAGCAACTCCTTTATGTATTTTAAGAATTTTGTTTTTATTATATACAAACTGGTAGTGTTACAAAAAAAGTCTCAGTACATTAGAGTCAAATACTGCTTCTTGCCTCACAAGTGCAAGGTGCCGAGTTCAATCCTGGGTACCCAAAAATAAATAAATAAATAAAAGAGTCAAATGCATTTGTCAAAACACTTAAAGTTTGTCTTTTTGTTGGTCTCTCAATTCAATAAGTATTCCTTAGAGGACAGGATAGTGACTAGTACTGTAACTCTATTTTCAGGAGATTTTTCACATCTATTTTTAAACTCAGTGTTTAATTTCTTAATTGCAAATAGGTTAAGATGCAAGTTTGGATATATCCTACCTGAAGTCTTCAGGGGATGCAGGTTCAACTGAAAAGGTCTTGATGATGGAAGATAAGTCATGTTTTACATTTAAATATTTTATTACAATGTAAACAGTAAATGCCACACAACATAGGAAGAACACATTGTGCTGTGAAAATGAAAAAGAATGAAGTTATTTTTAAGTGAAAGTTGATTAATGCTTGGGATTAGGATACTAGAAAATGTTAATAAGAAAATAATGTATTTACTGACAAATTCAATTTCTCTAATTCTGCTGGTTAATTTTCTACTTTTTTTTTTTTTTTTTTTTTT
>NW_022900924.1:27811317-27835889 GCF_012274545.1 Fukomys damarensis
TTTTTTTTTTTTTTTTTTTTTTTTTTGTGGTACCAGGGATCAAACTCTGGTCTTGCAAGTTTCTACTTTTTTTTTTTTTTTGCGGTACCGGGGATCAAACTCTGGTCTTGCAAGGCAGGCAGCAGAACCACTGAGCTAAATCCCTGGCCCATGCTGGTTAATTTTCTAGAACACTGAACATTTGTCAGGAGATTTAATTTAATTTAATTATTAACACAAATTTTAGAAATTTAATACAAATTTATGATTTCAATTAATAAAATCTAAATGTCATGAAAATTGATTTGTATTGTCACTGTTTCCCCGTTCAAAAGAATGAAGGTGCATTTGAAGATAAATTCTTATTTTGCTAATAAAAAGACAGTCCACAGTATGAATTGGGTCTGAAAACATTTTCAGGATGATCAATAAACTAGTCATATATGAAATCTTTCACATTACAGTGGTTATAGTGATCTTAAATTTATTTTTTACCTCCAAAAATATTAGGATTTTATCAAATTTAGGTATGGTCATCCTATACCTATTTTCTTCAGGGTTGTTTATCCTGAACAGGTGTTATATTTTTTCAAAAGATTTTTCACCATCTATTGATATGATCATGTGGATTTTGTCCTTGCTTCTCTTTATATGGTATATTCGTTTATTGCTTTGCATATATTGAAAACATCCTTGCAACTATGAGGTGAAACTTTCTTTTTCATGACGTATTATCTTTTTGATGATATGTTGCATTGTATTTGCTAATATCTTGTTGAGAATTTTTGGATCTGTTCAGTAAGGAGATTAGCCTGCAGTCTTATTTGAAGAACAGTGTGATGCTAGCTTCCAGAAGTTAAGTTTGGAAGCATCCCATTCCTTTTCAACTTCATTGGATATTTTTAGGCTCATTGGTAATATAACATCTCTAAAGGTTTCATAGAATTCAGCATTGAATTATCAGTTCCTTTCATTGCTTGTTGATGGGTTGTTCAGCAGCTCCATGTCTTCTTTGTTTACCTTTGATAATTTGTATGAGTTAAGAATCTGCCCATTTATGCAAGCTTTTCAAATTTGTAAAATATGTTTTTCAACGTAACAACTGACTAGGTCTATATTTCTTCTGATGGACTTTAGGTTCAAGTTTATGTTGGCTTTGTAAAATTGTTGCCTCTGCCTTTTGGAGGGAAGAATCTTCATGAATGAGATATTATTTTCCAACCTTTGATTTTAATCTATGAATACATGCTTAACTACATATATTTTTTAAAGGATTCAGGTTTTTTATCCAGTCTACTCATTTGCATCTTTTATTTGGAGAGTGTAGGCTGTACCTTTGAGAAATATTACTGATAGATGTTGATTAATTATTATTAATGAGGTCCTTCATTATTAAGCTATTTAAGACAAACCAGTCAGTGCTCAAGGTTACTGGAGACCCCTGCAGTTAGAGTCCAGTTTTCTGCCCAGTATACAATGCAGGCCTGAGAAAAAATACACTCAAAGTCAGAACTAAGAGAGACAGAAAGTTGAGGTGCCATGGCGACCAATACCATTGCAACTGACAAAGGTGCTGATAGGTCTAAGCCACTGATTTTTATTGATAATCAATTGGCGTAAAGACAAGATATGTGCATGGGCAGTACTATGTGCAAGAATATGTAGTGGTGTGGTTTCTATGGAAATTAATGCAAACAAGACTAATAAAGGACAAGATAAAGCTTCTCAAATTAGGAACAGAATAGCTAAAATATACGGTTGTAATTAGAATGTTGCCCTTTTAGGAAGAAGGGTTTAGTTTTGGGAATGGAATTTGGTTGCAAGTTACTCTGATCTCAGCATGTAGGCTTCTGCCAGACTCACTTCTGTAAACAAGACAATTGAGGAGTTAGCTCTTTACAGCCTGCTTTATGGCATAATCAATATTGCAGTCTCCCACACTACATCATATCAAATGGAGAAAACCTAAAACTCTTCCCTCTAAAATAAGGAACAAGACAAAGATGCCCTGTATCACCACTCATGTTGAACATAATACTTGAAACATTTGCCAGAACAAACAAGAGAAAGAAATAAACAGGAACCTATAGAAAAAAGGAAGCACTAAATCATCGTTTTATGCATGTCACATAATACTCTAGTATAAAACCTAGAGAGTATTCCACCAAAAATCTCTTAGAAGCAATAACCAATTTCAGCAATGTAACAGGATATAAAATTAAAACATAAAAATCAATAGCATTTCTGTACACTAATAATGAACTCAGTAAGAAAGACATTATGAAAACAACACCATTCATATTAGTGAAGGAATATGACAACTGCCTTCTGGTCTAAGCACAGACCCTTTAAATCCCTTCCCCCTGTTATGCTTTTACACCTGTTATAGATTTTACACCTGTTGCAGATTTATCCTCATGGGTTGCTAAAGTCTTATTAAGCACAGCTACATCCTGTAATTCCCAATCATTGTTCAGCCTTGCTTTTCAACAATTAATACACAACTCTTTTAGGTCTTCAAGCCCTGGGTAGATAGCCACAACTCCTTTTTACTGAACTCTCCCCCACCAAAATTCCCACTGTGACTTTTTCCTCCCACAGTCCCCTTTTTTATGCTGATGACTCTACGAAGAATTTACAACCTATATAAATAGGTGGTGTGGCCTGCAGTGCTGAAATGGCCACTCTCAGGTTTTTTTTCTGAAATAAATCTGTCCTATTGAGCTCATACTCCTGATTTTTTCTCCTTTTTATCCTGACAAATAGCATCAGGAAAAATTAAATATTTAGATATTCACCTAACCAAATAATTGAAAGACATCTACAAAGAAAACTACAGTGCTCTTAAAAATGATACTAAAAAGGAAATTAGAAAATCAAAAAGTGGTCGGTTTTCCTGAATTGGTAGGATATTATTATCAAAATGTCCTTACTCCCAAAACTGGCATACAGAGTTAATGCAATTTCAATAAAAATAACAGTATTCTTTACAGAACTACAGAAAAAAATTTCAAAACTCATATGGAATAAGAAGAGACTTGGAATATCAAAACCAGTAATGAGCAATAATAGCAAAGCAGGAGGTATTGCATTACCTGGCTTCAAGTTATAGCACACAGCAGCAGTAGTAAAAATGCATGGTACTGGCAGAAAATCAGATATGGATCACTGGGACAGAATGAAAGATACAGAAAGATTTCTGACCACTTGAAGCTATTTGATCTTTTTTGTTTTTGTTTTTGTTTTTTAGGTACAGGGGATCGAACTCAGGTCCTTGTGCTTGCAAGGCAGACGGCGGAATCACTGAGCTAAATCCCCGGCCCAGCAGCTGTTTGATCTTTGACAAAGGAGCCAAAAATATACCTTGAAGGAAAGATAGCCTATTGATATATATTTGCAAAAGGCTGAACCTGAACTGATACTTCTCCTTATGTACCAAATTAAAATTAAAGTAGATGAAAGATCTAAACATTAAAACAAAACAGTGGAAGACCAGGGATTTAGCTCAGTGGTTCCGCTGCCTGCCTCGCAAGTGCCAGGTCCCGAGTTAGATCCCTGGTACCAAAAATAAAAAATAAAACAAAACCATGGAACCCACTGGAAGGTAAAATAGATAAAAGACTTGAAGTCATAGGTTTAGATTACTACTGTGATACTGTTTGTTATTTCAAACAGTATATAAGCAACAATTTCTGAACAGATTTCTAGTTGCACAAGAAATAACAGCAAGAATCAAAAAATGAGAATGCAACAAATTGAAAAATTTTTGCATAGCAAAATAAATCAATTAGTGGAGTGAAAAGACAACCTATACAATGGGAACATTTTACCAGATATTCCTCAGGCAGAAGACTGAATTTAAAATACATAAAAAACTTTAAAGAATTAATCAGCTAAAATAAAAGACTAAATTAAGAAATGGATCAATGAAATGCCCAGACACTTCTCAGAAATACAAATGGCCAACAGACATTTCAGTAATTCCCTCCTGGTGGCCTTTGGTTTGCATATTCCTTTATTCCTTACGTTAGTGCAAAATGTATGTTTTTCCTCAAGGATGATTTTTAGGACACTTGGTCTACCCATTTATCTCTTTGGAATATGATATTTGTAATAATTTACACAGAAATAATCTATGATGATAACCTAATTTTATTTGGCATTATACTAGTAGTAAACAGACCGTTATTTTATGTAAGAGCAAAATTGTTATGCTTAATTTTTAAATCAAATCAGTGTTTTTTCACATTCGCATTTTGTGCCTCCCTTTTTCAAGCAATAAGTTTTTATTTATTGGCTTAGAAAGCAAATTAAACTGTTCTATGTAGTGACTATAGAAACTCAAATGGGAATTAATAAATTATAGATTTACATTTTCCTTCTAAATTATCAGACATTGTTAAAAATATAACCTGGGGTATGCCATTATTTCCTTTCAATCAGACTTTGAATCTAAAACTACAGATTATGTCAAACATTAAGGTTAATGATGAAACACAATTATGTAGATTATAACACTCATTATGCGGATTTTTTAATTTTTTAAATTTTTTGGGGCTTTTTGAGACAGGGTCTCACTATGTAGTTGAGACTGACCTGGAACTCACTATGTAGCCCAGGCTGGTCTTGAACTCACAGCGATCCTCCTCCCTCAGCCTCCTGAGTGCTGGGATTGCGGGCATGTGTCACCACACCCGACAATGGATTTTAAATACTATTACCATTTCAATTACTTTTGTGTTAGTGTTTAATTACTATTTGTGTTAGGAATGTATTTTTGACTAAAAATTAGTTAACATGGAAAGAGATGTCTATTTATTATCAATGATATGGAATGACAGATGGTGGATAAGATCAGGTAACAGACAGATGTAGAGTTATAAATACTAATTAAAAATTAATATATATATATATCATAAAAGTTATATAGATTGTTAAATAAACTACACAACTAACTAGTTTGTAAATGCTGGAGAATAATGTAGATACAATTATATTACCAAGAAGTATTACATTTTTATACAGCAATTTAAAGAAATTATCATTATTTTGAATTTCATATAGATACTAAAATACACTAGAATATAATTAACCCTGACCTTTCTTCTCAAAGAAATACATTTAATGAATACTGTAGTCAGAATTAATATTTAATAGGAAAATTAATTCAAGATGAAGTGAAGAAAAAGCACTTTATCATTTCCTATATATATTTACATTATTACTTATTTTTAGGTAATGGGTAATACGTTCTGAGAATTTTTTTTTTTGTAAGGATGGAAATTTTCATTTCAAACATGAAATTGAATAAGTTTTTACATCAAGGCTTGACTTACCAGGCATGATGAAAACATTAACAGATTGTAATGATGCCATTTTTTTCTTAAAGTTGAGAAAAAAGAAAGAAATCAAAACAAAGCCTACAAGTTAAGGATTACAGTTTTTTACCCCTTCAAGCAGAAACATGAGTGTAGCAATGGGGGAAAAGAAAATATCAATTCCTTTTGAGAATTTCTGGATTTCCAATCTGTGGTGGAGGGAAGGGGAACAAAGCCTGGAAAACAAAATTTTAATAGTTTCCCAAGTGAAAACGCCAACTGGATTCCTCAGCTTAATTCAGGGAATTCACTGCTAAGACAATGGTAATTCAAATTTCTTCCAAAACCGACGACTAAAACGAAATAATATCATTCATTTTCAAGAGAGAAGACAAGACTAAAGGTAATATTGTCATTTGTAAAAGAGTTATACAAATTAACATACTAACTTTATAGGCTTTTAAGGAATACTCAAATAAAACAAAAGGTTAACTTTCTAAACAGAGTAGTCTAGGGATATTTAAAGTTCTCAGAATGACATTTATCCTAGAACTTATGTTGAAATGTCTGCTAAAAACTATAGTTTTCAACTATTAAGTTAGTAGAACATTTGACAAAAATTTTGAGAAAATTGGACCTACTATGTAAAACACAATCTTAGGCTATCTTAACAGTATCTGAGGCTAATCTTAACTCTTCTCAACTATAAACAATATTAAATGGTACCCTGAATAAATATTGTAGAGTAAGAAAGAACAAAATATTCAAGAAAATTCTATGGACTAATATGGTTTTACTTCTGTAGTGTTTTTTGCTTCTATAATGTTTTTATCTCCGCTTTTGTTGAAGATGAAAATAATGTTATTTAACATAAGCTTTTTGGGGGGTGCTGGGGATCAAACTCGGGACCTTGTGCTTGCAAGTAACGGAGCAAACATCAAAATTAGTAATATATACTTCTACTTTCAAAGGGAACTGGCACAGTTTGCACTGGAGGAGAAATCTATTTCTGTACCACTTCTTTACATTTTCAAAGTCAAATGATGAGAGAAAAATAGCAAAGTGAAAATGTAAATGTTTGTACAGAAAAGGAGATGGAGTTCAATTGGGAAGACAAACAAAAATAAAATCTCAAATTATTTACTTACTTTTTCTATGTTGATAAAAAAAAAAAAAGGACCTGGAGTGGCTAAGCTTTGTTTTGTGACCTCAGAGCACTCTACTAATGGAAAGAGAACTATGGAGAAGTATGGACTCCCAAAAGTTGTCAAGGGCCAAAGATTTACAGGAAAATAAAAAGAATAAGCAATGTGAAGGAATAGATAAGTTTATGGTGCTATGCTGTCCAGTATTAAATGTGAAGAGATATGGTTTGTTTTGATAAAAAAAACTCTTTAATGATCAAAATTTCAATAACTTATTCTAAGTGCTTGTAGTCAGCTTAAATCAGAAGAGCAAATGTCACCATCTCTTTCCACATTCAAGATAAGTGACATCATGTTGGAAATATAACATTGGCCTGATGAGAACACATATCATGAAATTTGGCAAATGCTAAAATGTATGGCTTTGATGGTTTCTTTCTTCATTCTCCTTCCCATTTTTCTCTTCCTGTTTTATTTTGTTTTTGATAATGAGTGTCAATCTACAACCAACACACCAATGAAACTCAAGCCTTATATATCTTGTGTTGGGTAGGGAAAATATGTTCTTCATTTTGCACTTAGATTAGTTAAAACAAAGAGAAGAAGTGAAGAAGAACATTGAATCAGTGTCAAACTAGCACTCTATACCTCTCAAAGAAAAAAAAATATGTGCAAAGTTGACAAAGTAAGTTTTCAGGCTGTTTAGCTAAATTATATATATGAGAGGTGACTTCTTAGGTGAGTTGCTTTTTCTATATTGATTAAAAGAAAGGAACCAGAGTACTTAAGCTTTTCTTTCAGCCAACCTCAGAGCACTTCACCAGTGGAAAGAGAAATATTGAGTGCCAAAAGTTGTCAAAGGATAAAGGTTTACAGGAAAATAAAAGAATAAGCAAGGTCAAGGAATAGATATATATTTTATAGTGTATGATATCCAGTATCAAATTGGAAGAGATTTGCTTTATCTTGATGAAAAACTCTTGTGATCTAAATTGTAATACATTATTCTACATGTATATTGACCTAAAGTCATCAGAATTATGAGAGTTGATATAATTCTCACTGTAAAGCATAAGACGTGAGAATCCAAAAGCCTGCTGGTGTAATTTCCAAAGACAAAAGGGCCTAGAGTATCAATGTACAAAACAAATGAGTATCCAGCAAAAGGAGAGGGCGGGGAGGGAGAGAGGGATGGGGAGAGAGAGAGAGAGAGAGAGAGAGAGAGAGAGAGAGAGAGAGAGAGAGAGAGAATGAATTTGCTTTTCCTCTCCTCTTTTACTCTGTTTGGTCTCTTAACTGACTGGATGCTACTCATTCACGTATGATATACACAACAGTGAGAAAAGTAGAGGCGTGACTTGACTATTCAGAAATTAGATTGGCAAGGTAGGAACCAGGAGATCAAAAGTAACAATGACCTAAAGAGAAAAAGCAAACAGTATCACAGTTGTACTGTAAAACTGTTGAATATTTGCTTATAAGGAAAAAATTTAGAGGCCTGGTAGACCAAAGAAGATGGAGCTTATTTCTCCTGTTGTGGTTTAGATGTGACATGTCCCCTGAGACTAATAGATTAGGTGTTTGTTCTCTAATCAGAAGGGTTCAGAAGTGTAGGGTTTGGCAAGTGATTGTATCACAAGGGCTGTAAATTCATCAGTGATTCATAATTTGTTGTCTTTATTGGAGCATCACATAAATCTTAATAGGTAGTGCTTAGTTGAAGGGAGTCAGTCATTGGGGCACAACCCAAGGATCAATATATTTTTTCCAGTCATTTCCAAACTGGCTCTGATTCTAGCTCTTCCTGGTTTCTACCAAGTAAGCAGTGTTCCTTTGCCATGAAAATGTGTCTCCTTTACCACAGGCCTAATAGGAATTGACACAACTAACCAAAGACTGAAATCTTTGAAAGCATCATACAAAATACCTTTCTTCATTGAAGAAAGATAGCCTCTTTATTGAACGGTGTAGAAAAACTGGCTTTCCACATGCTAGATGATTAAAACTAGACACGTATCTTTCACCATGCACTAAAGTAAAATAGAAATTGATCAAATACCTAAATATTAAAACAGAAATACTACATCTGATGGAAGATAGAAGAGGTAGAACTCTTGAAGACATAGGTTTAAGCAAAGACTTTATGAACAAAACACCAATTGCATAGGAAATACGACAAAGAATAAACAACTGAGATCATATTTTATTTTTTAAAAAAATCTTTGCACAGCAGAAGAAACCACTAACAGAATGCAGATAAAACCCACAGTGTTGGGGAAAAATTGCCAGCTATTCCTCAGACAAAGGGCTAATATCTAAAATATATAAAGAACTAAAAAACAAAACAAAACAAAAAAACAGACGGCCTAAATTTAAAGGCCCAATCCAAAAAAGGGCATCTTAAATGAACAGACATTTCTTAGATGAAAAAGTAGAAACCACAAATAAACATCCTAGAGATGCAAATGAAGACTACACTGAGATTCCATCTCACTCCAGAAAGAATGGCTGCTATCAAGAAATCAACCAAATTCCTATGAATGAATCTAATTTCTAATTCTTTCTGGATATAATTGACAATGTGAAATAGGAAGAAAGGGGCTAAAAGTGTAGAGAAAGTGGGAAGGGTAGGGAAAAGCTAATAAGGGAAAAGAAAAAAAAATATGAGAAAATGAAAAAAAAAAGAAATCAAATCATATGCACTGGCTGGTCAATGAGGAAAAAGGACCCCTTCTGCTCTGTTGGTGGGAGTGTAGACTGGTGCAACCACTGCAGAAATCAGTGTGTAGAGGTCAAGGCAATGTCCTCCTTGAGTCCAGCCAGTGGCCTAGAGCCCACAGCAATGCCTCATGCATGTCTGAATTGAGGATCTGCACCTGGAAGGCTCAAAGGCCTGTGGTGGAAGCCAGAAAACCTATGCCAGTGAGATGGGTTTGTGTCACCAAGCTGAGGGATCCACATTGGAGCCAGGAAGTGATAGTCATGATAGAGGCCATTTCCAGCAAGAGTGAGACCCCAAGTTCCTCCTCTGATGAGAATAGCCTAGTTCACATCAAGAAAACCATCCACAGCAAGCTTCACCTGGGAATCAACAGGCCACAATCCCCCCACCCACCAGTTCTCTTTCTAGGACTATTGGTAGCAATCCTCAGGAGGGATCCAGATCCTCAAATATACTCTTTGGGTCTCTAGTATATGGTTAATCTTTACACTCCTTTGCATTTGACTTTTTGGGTAATTATTATAAATAATCCTATAAATTATGTGTCCTGTATTTAATGTATTCCAATGCCAACACCCTAACTACAACTCCTTGTTAGCACAACTTATTATTATCACTAGAAAGTCCATAGAATGTCACAGTTAAGTCAGCACAGAGACAAGAGTTAGTCTGTTATGAAGTACTTTTCCTATATGATTATTTGGTTTTCAGGATTTATTTAAATTAACAAAATTTTGTTAGCATGCTTCAAATCACATCTTATTTATATTTCTTGATATGTTTTATATTTGTGTGGTCTGCATTACATATTAAAATACTTATGCAATTATAATGAACTTGGTAGCATATTAGAGCTTACAAATATTAAATATCTAGCATTTAAAATTAGAACCATGATCACATTTTTTCATATGCATAAATTAAAAATTTAAATTCTGGTTATTTATGCTGAGTATTAAACAATTAAATGTATTACTGTTTATTATTTTTAAAATGAATTTTAAGAATTTAATTTTTAAGTTTAATCAAATAAATTCATTAAAGTAAATGAAATATTTCTCTTACAAATATTTCAGTAGTGAAAGAATAGCTTATATTAAATAACAATATTAACAAACATATATTTTATCCTTTAATAATTATAAAAGCTGCAAAACAGATAGAAATATAATCATCCTAATTGTTTTTCTCTATTTCTGCCTTTAGTAGAAAAATTAAAAAACAAACACTAAAATATTTCATAAAGTTCTATTTACTGTTGATCTTTAGTAATAAAAAATATGTCAGATTGATTACACTATTATCAACAAGCAAGATTATCTAGAATTAATATATCTAATTAAAAAATTAAATATGAAGCAAATGCTACTCCTTATTCATTTTTTCTCCCCTTTTTAATGTTAATATTTGATTAGGTAATTATGAAAAAGTGTTCTAGTATATAGTGTTTAATAATAAAATTTTTAAATGTTTTAAAATAATTTTATAATGAACATATATTTATATATTTGAAAACTTAGCGAGTACAGAAAATTCCAATTAAGCACAACCACCCAGTGTATATCACAACATGATTACAGTGTGATTAATGTGATATGTACAGTTTATTTATGGGATATTTAACTGTTAAAATGTAAGTCAAACATTTTCAGGTCATTGTTCACTCTGAGGAAAATAGGGGATTTAAGACTCACCGTGCAGTTATTACCCACCTTTGACTTTGCTAGATGAGATCATAAAAATCCATAACAGGCAATATAATTCCTTTCAGAATTATTTTTACCTTCATATTAAATCTTGTAAAAATGAAAACAAAATTCACAAAATTTCTTGCCTACCAGATCTTGCATCTTAAAAATTTGTCAGAGGTTTATAACTCAATAAACATTTAAATTATTAATCTATTTTGTGGAAGATCCATGGCAAAGTTTTAGAGAAAGAAAATACAGGTTTAATATACAGAGCTAAACTGGAAATTCAAATAAGGTAGTTTTACAATGGAAAAGAAACATCTAAAGAGAGATCTCAAAGTGCATGTGACTCATTAAAGGGAGTAGGGCTGTTGAGGCAAACAAATGGCTGCTTGGTGAAAATACTGACCCAGTATTAACAATAACACATCTATATTTATATAACCTTTTTTTGGATTTATGCAAAACATCCTATAGTGTGCTTATGCAGGCGTGATTGTTCCTCTAAGGCAACTGGAAGGAATCTGATTTAACTAACTATTTACTATTTACTATTTAGTAAATGTTATCTAAAATTCCTATACTCAGAGGACACAAGAAATAAAACATTGAAAACTATATGTGAAATTTATCTTCATAACATTATATTATTTTATTACTACTTCCTCTAAAAATAAACAACAAAGCCTATTTGTAGAGTGCCTGATTATAACTTTTATTGCTCTCAAAGTTCTATAGATTGATTTGCAGAAAAATTGTTTGAAACTTGTAAATTTTAACCTTGAGATTTATTTTCTGTAATCATAGGAGAAATGTCTTGTTTCTCATTTAATACATAACAAAGAAATTTATTTTAATAGCTAGAATCGATTTTTTGCCCCTAATTCTCAAGGAGAGAAATCCGCTTCTGTAGATTTTACACCTATATATATAGAAAATTCCTGATAGAAAAAAGAGGTAGAGACATTTTTCTCCCTAGCTAGTGTTTTGCTTGTTTAGTTTTAATGTGGGTAATATTTTAATCAAAGTAAATTCCATCAAAATGACATCTGTAAATAAATATATTTTGAATATTTTTCCTAGCAACTGCTCTTTGATGGAAATTGTTAATTATAAGATTTAGAAATATATGTCTTCTTTTGGCAGTTATTACCTGATGTATTAGGAAACTACTCATTCCACTAAGCCTTGCTGAATTATCTTTGAATACTTGCAGCTATGCATTTCTTCTTCTTTGACTGAATGGTTGAACCTGGGTCAGAAGCCTTACAAGGTACAGAATTTATCCTTACTGTCAGTGTTGAGAATGTCTGAAGAGAATGTTCAGTAGCAATAAAGGAGGGGTGGAATGCAATGAAACGACATCTTCCAATACATTTCCCACCTACCCAAGCTTTGGTTTGTGAGTGTGAAAAACGCCTATGTCAGTAATCATATCTTTTAGGGCCGAGGATTTAGCTCTGTGTTGGCATGCCTGCATGGTAAGTAAAACATCCTAAATTCAATCCCTGGTACCAAAATAATAACAATACTAAACTATTACAAATATATTTTACATCAGAGTGTACCTGATGAAGTAATTACAGAACATTGTTTATTGAATTTGTGAAAATTATAGACTTTCTTATATTCCAATAAGTTTTAAATTTAAAACGTTTGTCAATATTTTCACAGATACATATATTACAGATCCATGCACATAAATTTTATTATGGGTATTACTAGTCAGACACTACCTTTATAAAGCATTTAAATTAATAACATTTTAAAGTTCTTAGATGAAGTTTCCCAGGGGAAAATATAAACTGTGATATAAATAAAAATTAATAATAACTAATAAGCACTAGGATAGAGGGAATATTTATAGTTGAGACCATTATGAGTTCAGTATTGTCTTTAAAATGAGCTTCGTTCTAAGAGATTTTCAAAAAGAAAATTGCTATAATTTGTATGCAATGGACTCCCAGCAGATTCTTGCTGACTCAGTGACTAACAAGAATACTGATTTAAATTTAATATCTCTTCTGTTCATCCCTTATTAGTGGTGTGAAGAACCATTAAGAAGGGCAAAAGCCAGGCAACCAGGTCAAGAAATAATATGCTGATAAACTACTGAACAGAAGAACTAATATCAAAAGACATATTTGCTCATTATTTTAAAAGCCAGTCATAGAGCTTGCATTTTAGCATACCTAGTAATCTAACTGGTTATATTCATGTATAATTAAGTAATTAAGTGTAAGTAAATAACAAGGAACAAAGAACTATCCCATTTTAGAACACGCTTATTCAGGACCTAATCAAGTACAGTTGCAGAAAATTATACTGTGATGGTGCACTTATGGGTATTAAAAATTTATTGACAGATTAATTTCACAATTTATCATAATATTTCGACCATATCATGATTTACATGGTGGATGAAAATGCATTGAATTGACTTGTAGAAATGATTAAACTTTTAGGGTAATTTTGATTGCCTCTTCAATGGAAACCAAGGGGTTTGTTTATACCTCTTGAATGTAAAATTCTAATGAGTAACGACAACAGCTTCTAGGCAGATGACTCAAGTCTGTTAAGAGTGTTTGTGTCAAATAAATGAAAAGGGAAAGGACATCCATAATTAGGAAGGCCATCTGAGCACTGGTGTGAAGATCAGGAGCACTTAGCTGTTGATCGTGGGATCAATGATTCCCAGACAACTTGACTAGAGAAACGACGTTTGTTGACAGAATAATTGGATAAATTGGTATCAGTGCAGCAATGCAGCAAATGAGAGTGAACTAGAGCAGATCTAAAATGTCAACAATTCTGTAGTAGAGAATTTTGGTTAAAAAAGGAAAGAGAAAACTTTCAGATTAGATAAATAAGAGGGACAGTTGAATCACTGGCCATTTTGATAACAGAAAAAATGGCAGATGCACAAGCTATGGGATCTTTGTTGTATCATTTAATATTTTCTCAGATTATTCATTGTCTGACCTACAAAGAGGAAAGAATATTTGTGAAATGAAGCTAATTTTCTTGAAAAGCATCAGAATTCTAAATCTCTTAAATGAGATTTTCCCTCCCACAGGTCACACAGGTTTTGACTATGCAGTGTTACATGGAAGACATTCTAATGTGACAGCAAAATATTCTCTCAAATTTTGTGTGACAATATTCTAATGTGTATTCCTAGGAATGGGGATATTTTTTTGAGAAAGTTTGTACTCATCATTCTAGATGTTCAACTGACTCAAATTTTGGAAATGTGTATAAAAACACAAGTGAAGGCCTTAACTTCAAGATTTATTAGTGCACTTTATGTTAGTTCCTTGTGACTTTCCAAGGGTGTGAGAAGTAAATTCCGGTAGATTTTAAATATACATAAGTGCAGAAGCTTTTATTCATAGAACCTTTTGGAGAATAAATGTTCAAACCTCACTTTGGAATATGCTGCTCTAATTTTGTTTCAACTGTCTTGAGAATGATGCACTGTATTGCATTGTATAGTTTTCAATAAGTGCCAAGGATTGTAAAAAAATTCTTTCTGGCTCCTCCATTTATTCTCTGTGCAACTTACCCTCATTTACATGTAGATAGGCTATGATATATCCACTATATTGCGCTACATAGTATATGGATGTCTCCTTATGTTGCTTATTACATATGCTACACTGAAATGGTAAGGTTCTCAAAATATTATATAAAATTCAGACCAGCTTTTCTGGTATTAAAGGGCTTTATGAATACCAGCAATTATCTTCAACTCATTTCAAAATAAAACCAAGACTGAAGTGAAATATTGACACTTAATCATTTATCTGTATTTTGTATGTGACTACCAATAATAATTTCTGCCATGAGAATAACTTGTTTTTCCAGTGATATTAAAATTTCCATTTTGCTGCACTTATTTTCAGAGATCATAGTGATCTCCCCTTATTGGCAATATATTCAGAAACTCTAACTTTAGATTACTTTTTAGGCAGCTGTTAAGAAAAATATTAGTACTAAAAGTTATATTTAGTAAACACAGATTGTAGGCATACTGGCTGAATACCATGTGCTCTTTCATTCTAAGTGTCTGCAATTTATTTAGAGGCGGACCAAACATAAATAGTTATACAAGTTTGGAGTGTGTAGAAAAAAAATGACTGTAATAGAAATAATAGCAAAGAAAAGATTATTAGAAAGTAAGTTTCTATTACATAGCAGTGGTAAAATTTCCTAAGAATAAGTAAAGTCATAGTCATTATAACTGGGATGAGGTGATATCTCATGGTTATAACTTTCATTTCCCTGATGATTCTTGACTTTGAACATCCTCTCATATATTTGTTTACCATTTCTTTGCCTTCTTTGGAAGGCAATTTATATCCCATTTTTAATTGTGCTTCATTTGTATAGAGATGTGAGAGTTATTAATGATTTTTATGTTAATCCATTATCAGACACATGATTATAAAACTTTTCTTCCACTCTATAGTTGTCTTTTCCCTCTGTTGATTGTTTTCTGTTAGGAACATTCTTTTTCTTTGCTTGTGTTTTTGTGATACATATCCAGAAATAATTTCCTGGTCCAATTACCTAACATTCCTTCATATTTTCTTTTAACAGTTTTATATTTTTAGGTATTACTATTAATTATGAAATTTATTCTGAGTGTATAATTGGGCATGATAAAAAGACACATTGCATATAGATCAATTTTATTCATTTGCATGTGGAATATTTTGCCAAATATTATTTGCTGAAGAGACCATCCTTTTCCAGATATATCCGTGGGATGGATAATTGTTGAAGTTCACTTGAATATATATGCATAAATTAATTAAAAATTAAAAAGTAATTTTAGGTGGAAAATTGGAACCCTTTAATATAAAATGGTTCAGAGTAATGGAACATAGTATAAAAGCTGACCAAAATGATAAAAATAGAATTACTATATGATCTAGTGGTTTGACTTCTAGCTGTACTTCTAAAAAAATTAGAATCAAGATGAAAATGAGATGTCTGAAACAACTGAAGTGAAAATTAGCAGATGAATGCATGAAGAAGATATGGTATATACACAAAATCGAATATTATTTAGCCTTAAAATGTAAGAAATAATGTTAAAGACAACAATATGGACAAAAGCAGCGGACATTATGCTCAGTAAACTGAGCCAATCATAGAAGGATGTCAATGATTCCTCTTACTTGATTTATGTAAAATATTAAATTAACAGAAATAAAAAGTAGATGATTTTTTAGGGTTCAAGTGAAGAGGAAATATGCAACTTTGTTCAATGGGCATAAAACTTCAAAAATAGAGTTAATGAAATCTAGAGATTTGCTATAAAATATTGTATAGTTAATAATATTGTACTGTGCATGTACATTTGCAGTAAGGTGATAAATCCCATGATAAATGTTCTCACCACAGAAAAATATTTTATAAGTTTTTCAAAACAGGTGTAGAGAAAAGATTATCTCTCTTTTGCTATTAGTATATATTTGCTATACATAAGGACTACATTCATCATGGGAATTTGTGCGTGCATATAATATATTTTCCCATTCTCATTCAAATGGAACCTCTAGTTTTAGTGTTTTGAGGAATGTCCATATTGAATTCCATAGTTGTTGTTGCAATTTGGACACCCAACGGCAAAGTAGATAGATTCGTTTTACCCACAGCATCACCAGCTTTGTTATTAGCTGATTTCTTGATGATAGTTGTTCTTTCTGGAGTGACATGAAAGGACAGTGCTGCTTTAATTGGCCTTTCTCAAATGACCAATGCTATTTAACATTTTTCATATATTTATTTGCTGTTTGTACTTCTTCATTTGAGAAGTGCTTATTCATTTCACATGCCCAGTTTTAGATATTTTTGGTCAAACTGAGCTTGCTTCTCTACTTGATGTACAACTTTAATAATACCCCACCCGAAGAGAGACATCACACATATAAATACCATCAAAATGACTGAACCTGCCTTAGTAGAATTTTCAAGTTAGGTTTTCTCCAGGCCCCAAGTCTTGCTTGCTGAATTAACTAACACATGAATATTAAATTTATATGCTTCTTTTTCTGAATTAAAAAGGTACTTTATCATCGTTTGGGAAATACCTTATTTGAAAACTTGCCTGTTGTAATAACCCTGGATAGTGCATACTTTTGAGAGTATTAAGGATCTTTTGCCATCTTTATTTTAATAGTGTAATTTGGTAAGTGAATTTTATGAAATAATTATTGGTAATATGGGTAATACTAATAATAATGATAATGATGATAATGATAATAATAATAATAATAATAATAATAATAATAATAATAAGCTCTACCAGTATCTTCCTGCTGAATAAAATATAGAGGAATTAGGAAATAAAGAAAAAATTAGAAGTCAATGTATTAAATATATAGCAAAAAGCCTATTAAAAAGATTATTTGAGGGCCGGGGATTTAGCTCAGCCTTTCGGTGGCCTGCCTTGCAAGTGCAAGGACCTGAGTTCAATCTCCGGTACCAAAAAAAATAAATAAATAAAGATTATTTGATTAACGAAATACTTTAATGTAGACAATATATGCAAGAATCGTGCTTTCCATATTAAATCAAAATCCTTCAAAATGAATATTTACAATGAGCATTAATATTATGATTTTTTTTTTTTTTTAGATAGAATGTCACTATGTAGTCCAGGATGGAAATCCTCCTGCCCCAGACTTCAGAGTGCTAGTGTTACAGGAGTGCACCACTATGCCGGCTAAAATTTTGATATTAATGAATATCTGTGAGATTACTTTATCTTAAACCAAAAGTCTACTTTGTATCATGTGATTGAAAGTGCTCAAAGATGTAGCCTTTGACAAAATGCTACTAATATAATGAATTAAAAGTTAGATAGCAATTCAATACACAGATAGAGTTAAAAATGCATCTCTTTGATTCATCTAGTCACATTTTATCCTTTACGCCCTATAACAAAGGTGAAGTCTTCATCTTCTTTCACATGACAACCCTTCAAAACTATCTAGATTCTGTTACTGGGATCAATGATTCTCAGCCAACTTGAACATTAGATAGAATGTGTTTTCAAATAATCAGTCAGACACATTTTGGTGCATTGAATAGTAATACAGTTCTGCCATGTGACAATATTAAAGTGCAGTTACAGTTTTTCCCTTTTCATGTAATCATGAAACTTTTTTTTCGTTTAGTTTATTGGTACTTTTTAAGTTTACATACAATTACATTTATCATTGGGATTTTGTACTTTTACATGACAGATTTTGGTTCTCATTTTTTCCCCATACCCATTTCCTCCCTTCATCCCCTCTCCCCTCCCCTATTTACAAAGACTTTGTTTCCATTTTTTCCTTTTCTTGTATTTTTCCTTTTCCCTTATTTCCTTTCCCCTACCCTGAGAAACTAGAGTCATTCATATGAAACTTTTCTTTATATGTCCCAATTTAGAATCTCCATACAAGCCTATATTACCTCCCTGATTCCCACATTTAGGTCAAGTTTTTAGCCAATCTATTAAAATATGTAGTTTGGACATATAATTATGGTATATTTTATACAAAATAAAATTATCCAGATCTCTATTCTATCATTGCCATGTAAATATTATTGATTAATGAGTTAAGATAACCTCTTCACAATAAATATTTTTCAAACTGGTTAAAAAACTTTAAAATTGCTAACTACTATATATTAAAATTAATAGAACACTAATATCCAGTTTATATATATGAGATTATGAATGTTTTGTAATAACTTCATATTTGACTGATACATTGTTAGTATTAATTGTTTCATTCAGAACATTGACTGATTCCAAATGAACATCGTTCACTATCTCATACTATGTTTACAAATCAACTCTAAGTGAACCAAAGACCTTCAAGTGAGCACAGAAACAAAACATGAAAAGAAAATTTAGAGGAAACACTTTCAGATATAGAAGTAGTTAGCAACCTTCCTAAGTCCTGTTTCTTAAGGTAATAGTAATAATTACCAAATTGGATTGCATCAAATTAAAAAGCTTCTAGATATCAAAGAAAATAACAGAACTAAGAAACAATCAGCAGAAAGTGAGAGAAGCCTTGCCAGCATTTCACATTACCAAAAATTAATATCCAAAGTGCACTAAGAATTGAAAATCTTAACAAAAGAACAAGTGAATTTTTTTAGTTTGTACATTGAATCATGCCTTAGTAATTATAGTAACAAACATATTACAAAGATGTACTAATCAAAACAGTATAGTATTATCATACAAACAGACTCATGTAATCATGACACAAATCAGAGAGTCTAGGAATAAAATGAGATATTTATAGTCATCTGCTACTTTAATATATAAGAACGTGCTCCAGAGAAACAACTGTCTTTTCAATAAATGGTGTTAAGAATATTAGATATCTACATGCAGAAGAATGACATTGGAACTTTATCTCTTACAAGTTACAGAATTAAACTCAAAATCAATTAAAAAATAAATAATGTCAAATTACTTCAAAAAAGAGGTGAAATATACCAGAATATTAGAATTGCTATACCTTATTTTGGACATAGTCCCAAGTGTGTAAGGAAGAAAGGCACATATTGACTGTAGGAATGCACCAAGCTAAAAGGTTTCTGTACATTAAAGAAAGCAGAGTGAAACCTACAGGATGAAAGAAAATATTTGAAATATATACATGTCAAAGTGCATTGATATCCAGAGCTAAAAGGAATTCTAAAAACTCAATATAAATAAGCAATTAATTAAAAACAGGTATTATGGACTGAGGATGGAGCTGAGTGGTAGATTGTTTGTGTGGCATGCTTGTGGCCCTACATTTGGTCTGAGCACACACATACACACACACACACACACACCACACAAAAGGGTGAGGCAATATATGTAAACAGATAGTTCTCAATAGAAAATATTCCAATGGCTAACAGGTACATAAAAAATGCTTTAACATCACTAATTACCAGGAAACAATCTGAAGATTCCTCTAAAACTTCAAAATAGTATTATTGTATGATCTAGGATTTCTGTCACTGGATATATATATATACATATATATATATATATATATATGTATATATATATATCAAAGGAAATGAAATAAACATATTGAAAAGAAATTAACTCTTTCATGTTTATTGCAGCTTCATTCACGGTAGCAGTAAACAAAAAAAATCACTAAATGTCAATCAACTGATGATTGGATAAAAAAATATGGTACATGTATATAATGAAATTACATGGTGTCTTAAATGTGAAATTTTGCCATTTGGAATAACATGAGTGGAATTGCTAAGTCCAGTTTGGTTTTAAAATATTAAAGCAAAGACATTTATTGAAGTAATATCAGAATTTTTGATATTTTAAGCAGTAATTTTTATGGGTATATTTTGTCTGGAGTTATTATCCTAACTAATGAATTGTCAAACTCTATTATCATGGCGTAAAGACTCCTAAGCTTTATCCTACTCAATCCTGGTATCTCTATCTATTTCACATCTTATCATTAAGGAATTTTGAGATAGCTCAGTATAGAAACATGGAGAGTTCTAATGACTTTAGTATGTAAATTATTTAGAGCCAATTTGCCCTGTTTCATTCATATCCACAGGCTAAACAAGAATATGTCTAGGTAATGGTTAAATTTTCATTGAAGGCATTGGTTAAACAAATGAAGATATGTCTAGAGTCATTTGTGAGAACTTTTAGAAACTGATAGTGTAAAAATGTTTTAAAATGCTTATTATATTAACAGATCTCAAACAGATGTTTTGTTACTTAAACTGGACAATGTAATTACTAAAGCAGACATAGTCCCCCCTGATAAAGGGATAATGGTAAGTTTCAATAAAATTTCTTAAGTGTTGAAAAGTATAGAACATACCTCATTCAAAATTACATTCTGTGTTGCTATACTAATTCCACTGTATCCTAGAGTTTTAAGGATCTGCTGAAGGTCTTCTGATCAAATAGTCATTATTTTCTGAATAGAATAGGATAGTGTAGGCCTGATGTTTAGCACTTTAACATTATATTTTCTTTCTTCCTAAATATCACATTTTGTTTACATTAGAAGTATTATGAATATTTTTAAAATAATTTCTTGTATATTTATTTTGCTAGAAGTTATTTTAATGAAAAAATTGATTATGTTCCATAAATCTTAGGTCTTTTCCCTTTATCCATATAAAAATTAAATTATACTTGTGGATTCCAAAAGCCATTAGCAGCATTCTCCTGAGCTATGTGATCTGAGTGTTTTGAGGTGAGGATTAGGTATATTCTTATTTTTTATAATGCCCACATTTGACAGTAAATAACTTCAAAAATAAAGTCAAGTGAATTTTACCATGAATATTTTATTTATATAATTACCACCAAGATTGTACCATTAATACATATATCTATCAAGGTATTTTTGGATGAATGTCATAATAAATTATAGATATCAACAAAGTTCTTCCTAAAAAGTACAACATTCATATCATTAATATTTGCTTTTGAGAAAATAAAATCCATAAATCTTAACTATATTTTGTCTCTTTTTGATGAATGACTTCATTCATATAATGTTTTCCTCAGTTAAAATATATGAAATATTATGGTTGTTTGTGAGAGTAATTTTGTAGCCTTTCTGAAGCAATCCAAGTTCCAACCTCTCAGTGTTTACCATTATTCCAATATTTTGTGAGACAAAGAAAGCCACTTTGTCCTGGTAAAGGGAACAGTCCAATAGGAAGTGATAACAATTCTAAACATATATGAACCAAATAGCAACACAACCAACTATACAAAACAAATATTAATGGACATGAAAAAATCATATAAGCACTAATATAGTTGTAATGGGGGATCATAATACCCCACTGTCACATATAGACAGATCAACTAGATAAACTATCAACAATGCTATATTAGAATTGAACAAATGGACTTAGTAGATATCTACAGAGTGTTCCACCCACAACATCAGAATACACATTCTTCTCAGCTGCACATGAGGCTTTCTTCAAAATAGGCTATATACTGGCTCATAGAACATGTTTAAGTAAATGCAAAGGAATTGAAATAATCCTATTCATATTATCAGGCCACAGTGCAATGAAATCGAAATCAACAGCAAAAGAAACTACAAGAACTTCATAAATGCATGGAAATTAAATAACATCCTCCTGAATACCCAATGGGTCACTAATGAAATTAAAGAAGAAATCAGATAATTTCTACAATTCAACGATAATGACAATATAACATACTGGAACTTATGCGATGCAATGAAACCAGTCCTATGAGGGAAATTTATAGCAGTTAACACCCATATTTGTGTGGGCTCAAATAAACAACCTAATGTTGAACTTTAACTTGTTAAAAAATTTCGTATAGGGGCCAGGGATTTAGCTCAGTGGTTCAGTAGCCTGCCTTGCAAGCACAAGGACCCAAGTTCAATCCCTGGTACAAAAAAAAAGAAAAAAAATTTCATATAAATGGAATTATTCAATAGACTATC
This sequence comes from Fukomys damarensis, assembly GCF_012274545.1. NCBI lineage: Eukaryota > Metazoa > Chordata > Mammalia > Rodentia > Bathyergidae > Fukomys > Fukomys damarensis. Next base: position 27,833,677 of record NW_022900924.1, read on the forward strand.
TTCAGCTTGGTTCTTCTCTATGTCATAGTCTATTGTATTTTAATCATGCCATAAGACTTTGCTATGAGACTATACTGCTTACATAAAAATCTCATGAAATGTTATTAGTGGGAACTTATTCATTATGAAAAAGATTAAAATTTTTGAAAGCACAGTATGCTAAATTATACTAGGTAGAGTAATTTTAGAAAAAATAGATTTATGACATGATAAATATTACATTAGAAAAAAATTTGAAAGTTCCGTTTAACCTTTGACTGGGTCACATTTTGCAGAATCTTAGTTAACAAGACTATTTTATCAACTCAATATCACTTTCTCTAGGAGTAAGTGTTCCAATGATAATGCCAGTATGAGAGTCAATGAGCACTTTGAAAAATAATTAAAATGTCAAAAATATATTTTCATATATATGTGATTATATGAAATAATATTTTTAATCCTAGGGACAGACCACCAAGCACACACTATCATTGAGCTATATACCCAGCCATATAAGAAATTTCAAAGTTTTATTTATTATTTTAATGACATTTTAAACAGTTCCAGCACATTAATGACTTAAAATAAAGGTACCATATTAAATATTTCCTTTTTACTATATAATTTGATAAGATGTATGAGCATTTTAGAATATTCTGGAACAATATTATCTCCAGACTTAGTTGTAAACAGATATCACTATTTGTACTGAGTATGGATAGGGTGTATTTATGAAAAGTTTATATGAATTTTAAGCACAAGGATATGATGATCCTGTAATATTTTTCTTGCTTTCACAGCTTAGGTAAAAAATAACTAGACTGCATTGACTGGCCAATTATTTATTAGATAAGTAGGGAATATCTATAGGAACATGTGAAAATACCAGTAGCCTGTCTTGGAAAGTGTCCCCATATGAACAAAGAACTTCAGAGGACCAGTAGCTGTTATCAGCTTGTTTTCTGATAAGGCCAAATCAGACCTGCTGAGTCATCTCTTTGTTAATTCATATAAAAACAAAACAGTTAACAGTTATATAACAGAGCATTTTCATATTAGTCATGCAAGTCCTTCAGAGTTTTTCCATTACTGTGATAAGTTATTTTGACTATTAGTGGTGATGTCATCTTGAGTGGATTAGGGGCCAAGGATTTGGTTCAGTGGTTCTGCCACCTGCCTTGAAAATGCAAGGGCCCATGTTCAATCACCAGCACCCCCCCAAAAAAAAAGAAGAAGAAGGAAGGAAGGAAGGAAGGAAGGAAAGCTGGTTGGCCTAGAACAATAACCAAGCATATTTCTAGAGTTGATAGACATGTGGGCGAACAAACTGGGGACAGAGGACCCACCTTGACTGTGGTTGACACCATCCAATGAGCATGTGGCACAAACAGAATGAAAGGGGAACAGAGGAAGTCTATTGTATTTTTTTGAAGTTCCATTCTATTTGAGCAGAATCATCTTTTGTTGCCATAGGTATGGACATTAGTCTCCAGTTTATTCAGCTTTACAATGCAGATTATGCTAGTGACTTTCCTGGGAGCTCACAGGCCTTAGATCTGAACTTGAACTGGCACTGCATTCTTGATCTCTCCTGTTTTGTGGGTCTTAGCTTCTTGATGTTAAGAGCTGTTGGATCCTCCAGCTGTCCAGTATGCAGATGGCCATCGTGATCCCTTCCACCTCTGATCTTGTATGGATATCCACTTGCAAGATTGTATGGATATTTTCTACAGATTTTACTCATCTCAAGAACCCTAATCATACAGATATAATATGAATTTTGTGGGGTACAGAAGATTTGATGTTAAATATGGTTTATTCTCTTTCTAAGTCTAGATGAGTTTCTCTAGAATTGCTAACTAATGTAGACAACAGTAATATGAGTATCAAAGTGATTAGTAAATTATTACATGTGTTTCCAGAGAAAAGAACAAAAACATGTTCATATTTTGGCTTGGTGAAGACCAATATTCCAGGCTACTAGTAACAAACTTTCCCTAGTATACACTTATGTGACCAAATAAAAAACAAAAACAGGAAGAAAAAAATCCTTTAAAAATATTTAACACTGTATTATAGCAGTGTATTAGTGTTCTTTTGAGGAAGGAAATCTATAGAAAAAAATTCATAATTTTTATACAATGGGATTTCTTACAGGACCAACAGTGAGTCCCATGATGATCATGTGTAAAATTTTGTTTTTCAAAACATCAAGATAGGTTGGAATTTTT
>NW_022900924.1:27836181-27853410 GCF_012274545.1 Fukomys damarensis
TTTTTTTTTTTTTTTTTTTTTTTTTTTTGGGTACCAGGGATTGAACTCGGGTTCTTGCCCTTTCACGGCAGGCCACCAAACCGCTGAGTTAAATCCCTGGCCCGGTTGGAATTTTATATCCAGTCTTCCAACTGACCTAATAAGCCTAATATCATTCTCCGTCAATTGCTAAAAGTACATTTTTTCTTTCATGTACATGAGAAACAAAGCGTGATCATATGCTGGGCCAATGAGACCCCAACTAATTTGCAAAGTCTCAGGTCATGTGAAGTTTTTCTCTGATCATAATGCGAGAGAATCTTGTGAATAGCAATGAAATATTTAGAAAACATTATACATTTTAATTAAATAACAAACTTCTAGATCACTTGATAAAGAAGAAAACACACACGACATTATGAACTATGGAAGTTTCTAAAAGCAAAGTGTATTAAATTTTTGTGGGATAAACTGAAAGTGAAAAGAAGTGAAAGATCACATAGTAAGTTATTTATATGCTTAGAAAAAAGCATCACTCTTGTGTCTATATAAATAGAAGAGTAACACATTTTCTAAACACACACTAGCAGCTCACATTGCACCTGGGATTTTCTACTGTTCTTGCTGTAATACTGATGAGGTCAGAAGAGAAAAATTACATACAGTACTTGCTAGATGAAGACAAACTGATTTGAGTTACTTCAAAGAGTGCTATATGAAGTAAATGATTATCAAAGCTACTGGATGCTTAGCAAGTGCCAGTCACAGCTATAGTCTACTCAGTTGTAGGTATTAAACTATAGAGATTTCCTTAATGAAGACTTCACCATTGACATTTCTTTGGACCAGAACGTATGATAAAGTTAGAAATTGCATATCTTGGTCCTATAAATTTTGTATCAAGAAACGTATCTGCGTACTACAGATTTTTATCAAAATATCACAGGGAATAGCATAAGTAGCTGAAATTTATTGATTTATACTTCTGAAGGTTTGAAATTCAACTCATCAGGTTGGTTCCATGTGAAATCTATGAAGAAGAATCAGTTTCATGCATTTCCCTCATGTCTGCTGGATTGCTGATAACCTTTGATGTCCTTTGGATGTAAGAACCGTTATATCTTCATCTTCACATGGGGTTTTCCATGGGTCTCTGTGTCCAAAATTCTTCTCTTTAAAAGGACACCTTGACTCAGCTGACCCTCTGCTGGGTATCTTTCCAAAATAATTAAAAGAATCATACCACAGCAATATGTGCACATCCATGTTTATAGCAGCACAGTTTGTAATAGCAAAAACTTGGAAACATACCAATTGCCTATCATCTGAAGACTGGATAAAGATGATGTGTTTTTTCTATAAAGTGGAGCATTACTCAGCCATAAAGAATGAGAAACAAGAGACATTTATAGCTAGATGGATGCACATTGAGGCTATAATCTTAACTGAAATAAATAGGATACACATGTGTAAATACCAAATAGTTTCACTGGTATGAAAAACTGAAAATGTAAATAAGGTTCAAATTGTATAATTGGTAATGTGAAATAGGCAGAAAAGGTCTAAAGGAGTAGGGGAATTGGGAAGGGTGAGGGAAAGGACAGAAAGGAAAACGAAAAAAGTATGAGAAAAGGAAAAAATGGAAACAAAGCTTTTGTAAATAGGGAAGGGTGCAGGGGGTGAAGGGAGGGCAGGGCAATGTGGAAAAAATAAGAACCAAGTCACACCATGTAAAGGTACAAGATCTCAGTGATGAATGTAACTGTACTCTAAACTTAATGAAAAAAATATGTATCAATACACACACACACAACACACAAAAGAACACCAATCTTTAAATGGCAGTGACCGTATGATAGTTAAGCTTATTTGTCTGACTTATTTCATTTAATATTGTAGGGGAGAAGAAACGGAGGGAGGTAGAAGGGAGAGTAGGGAAAGGGGATGATGGCAGAAGAAGAAGTGAAGGGAAATATGATGAAAATAGAGTTTTTGTAAATGGGAAGGGAACCAGGAATTGGAATGACCAAGGAGTGTGGGGAAAGGTAGGGGATGAAAAGAAAATTAAAAAATTAAGATGTATTCTGTCTATGCATCATCTCCCTAGGATAGTTGTAACAAATATGCACTAAAAACATGTAGCAATAATAATAAAAAGTATAAAAAGAAAAGTAATAAAAGGACACTACTCATATTTTACTAGAACCCTCCCTAATGATCTAATTTTAATGATCTTACCTCTGTAAAGCTTCTATCTCCAAATAAGGTAACATTCTAAGTCACTGGGATTTAGGATTTTAAACTGTGAGTTCAATCCATAACAGGAAACATTCCTATCTTGTCAGAAATGAGACATTATTCAAACTGTACCCTCTTTAGCTGTCTTTATGAGTGCATACCACTTTGCATCACCTGTCAACTTTCATAGCATCCAAAAGCAAAGTGTGTAATGCCAGTACTCAAGTAAAGTGTAAGCAATTCAGCTCATAGAACATTCATACAATTTCATAATTGAACAAAGGAATTGCAAAGCAGACGCAAAAATAAACTGAACATCATGTTAGCTTTTATATCTAGTGAGTTCAGAAATGTTTGTAATATCCATTTCTTAACCCCAGGAGGAAGAGCAGAGATCTGTTCTATGACCCGGTTCTTATCTCTGACTTGTGTATTCTGTTAACTCTCCAAATCCCAGAAATTGGCTTGTCTAATTTTTATATCCTGGAACATCCAAGTGTATTCTGGCAGTTTTCATCAGCCCATCTGCTTGGTTGCACATCTCTGAGCTTTGCTGATCCTTTTGATTTATCAGACCCCATGATGCATATGTATTCTTGCAGGAATTCTCTGAATTTCAAATACTCTAGCCTCATTTTCTCTGCTACTGGTGTTACTACTTTGAGTTTTCCTCTGTTAGAAAATCCACCACTTTTTAGAGATCTGCATAATTTGCGACATTGGTTGCTTGAAGTTGGTCTGCTATTTCAAATTGCCTCTGTTTTTTGGTTGATTTGGTTTTTTGGAGTGTACTGAGTGGTAACTGATAAGCTACTCTGATGCTGCCTTATCACTTTCACTCTGGAGAATATCTCCTTGAGGACTGGATGGGTTCCAAGTAGGCAGAACTTGTGTCTGACTTACTTGATCAGAAGCTGGCAGTAATCACATCTGTGCCGTCCTTGTCCTCTACAGGGTTTGGGAGTTTTTTATCTAACATTTTTTGGACTGCAGTTAAATTCAAGTAACCTAAACTGTAGAGAGTTAAACTGTGAATAAAGGGTCAAGGCTGTTTGCTATATTAATCTACACCTTAGATTCTTCTTGGCATCCTTTTATTCCTCCCCTAACTCATGCATTTCTATTATTTTAACTACTTTTCAGTGGTAATTGTTTAACTATCTAAAAATAAGTTAAATCATGATATCATAAGTTGTTTTCTGAGAGCATCAGGGCTTTTATATTTTTGAAAAATGATCAAATATTACACCACTTTCAAGGACATTTTGTATGGAAGAAAAGAAGTAATTCCCTGGAAAATATCCTACATGTGGAGGGAGGCCACATAAAATGGACCCTCAAGTTTGGAATGGCCTGACATGTGAACAACTTGGGAAATGAATATTTTAGTTTTAACTTATAAAGCCTTTAGTTATGACCCGAATGCTGACCGCTTGTGCTTCCAGATGGTCTCACACACAGGTTTAGTCTTTAAAGAGCTCTGAAAGGAACATTATAACATCCTTCCCTTTGTGGGATTGAGAAATTCAACATCCTTCTAAGGACAGTGAGATCTGCCTGTATAGAGGAGAGAGACCTTGAAGGCTGTAGAGAGGAGACTGAGCCTTAGATTGACCAACTTGAGTTACAACTAGCCCTTGTGGATGAATTGAGTTCATAGTCAAGAATCGACTGTAATATAACATTTTTAAATTAATCATTACATTTTGTTATTGGTTTGTTTTCTTTTAATTGCAGATATTGATGCAATAATAAGTATATTCTAAAACCTGAAGCTATGGGCAAGCAATAATTTGTTGGAAGTCTTTTGCCTCCTAATACAAGTACTTATATTCCATATCCTTGCTCAAGTTATAGTTTTAAATACTTTGTTCCAACTTCAAAAACATTGCTCTAGATTTCCTTGAAATTATAAATGGTGGCACAGAATGAAAGGCATCCTTTATTCACCCACATGTTTTCATATTGATGATGACTATCTGCTTTCTGCTCCTATATTTATGTTTCAGTATATGTTGTATCTCCTTCAGGTTTGTAAAACATCCATACTAGCTCTTGCTTTGATACTGTGTTATATAACATTTCTTTAGAGCAGTCAGGCCTCTCCCTAGGTGATGCTATTTTCTTCCTCCTGGAAAACTCTGAGTATATTTTACTTGTTCAGTCACTGAGTTTTATTTTTCCCCTGTCAGGTCTGTCCTTGACTCAGATATTTTAGTCACTTTTTTGAGACATGTCTAGAAAATATGATTAGAACTAAATAAAATCAGTCTTCAAAACTAATTTCACATTCCTACATCAGATATCATTGTATACATGTAGAATAATTTTTATTTTTCTTCTTTTCACTCTTAGAGGATATTTCAATTTATATACAACTGGATTCTATGAAAACCCCTTACAAATAAATAATATGTACAGTTTTGAGCATATTTTCTAGATTTGCTTGATTTTCTTGCCTTTTCCAAATTTCATGCAGCTTACCTCTGATTCATGTGTATATTATTATGCTTTACTTGACTATCCCAACAATGAGTGGATTCTTTTTAATTTTTTTTAATTTTTTCATTTTTTGGTACCAGGGATCGAACTCGGGTCCTTGCACTTGCAAGGCAGGCGGCAGAACCACTGAGCTAAATCCCTGGCCCACCAGTGAGTAGATTCTAGAAACATTTACACAAAATAGCATGAGTTTACAATGCAAATCAAAACACTTCTGCAATTTCTTTTATATGATGCATTGACTTGAGGGAGTGTTTACTGTACTTACTACTTTTATTGCATATGCACTTTCCTTTGTTACCTCTTACTGTTTGTTGTTACCGTTTCTGTTCATTTTCCTCCAACCATATGTTAAGTGTTCTAAGATGTCAGTTAGACACGTTTTTACTTCTTTTTATGAGGCGAGGAAGGCGATTCAGATGATGAAGTTATGTGAGGTCTTTCAGACATAATTCAGGAGTTTCAGTTTATTGCACATATAACTTCAGTGTGCTTTGTTTTTCATATATATATATGCATATGTGTGTATACATTTATTATATATATATATGAATTTGAATTGGGTTTTGTGGGCAACATGAGCATTGACCATACAGATGTTCACAGGTCAGCCTCACTTCAGCCCCCACTGAAGGAAAGGATGGGCTACCTTTCGACTTTAAGGGTGACTGTGACTTGAACTTAATAAATTATTCAGGGCTTCTTTCCTCTGGATGTAATCTTCTGTTAAAGTCAAAGATGTTATTTTGGTGTACTTTGAAGAAGTACTTCAGCTGAGGGAAATATGAGAGAAGAATATCCTAAGATTTTCAGTAATAATATTTTGCCCCCCAAATCTCTTTAATATAGGATGACAACATATCTCTCTAAATAGTTCATTTTTTTCAAACACTGCGGGATTAGTTGACTGAAGAGTCATAAATTATTTATTGTTATGAGTTATTTTTTCACTCAGTTTATTGATGTATTTTAGATATACAATACGGTTACATTCATCATTAGGATCTTGTATCTTTACATGATGCATCTGGTTCTTATTTTTCCCCATTCACCTGCCCTCCCTTCAGCCCCTCCACCCTTCCCTATTTACAAAGACTTTGTTTCCATGTTTTTCCTTTTCTCATAATTTTCCTTCTTTCCTTTCCCCTAGCCTTCCCACTTTCCCTACTCCTTTAGAAATTTTCTTCCTATTTCACAATATCAATTGCACATTTTGATCCTTATTTACACTTTTAGTTTCTCACACCAGAGAAACTATTTGGTATTTACACATGTGTGTCATATTTATTTCACTTAAGAGTATCACCTCAATGTGCATCCATTGAGCTATAAATATCTCTAGCTTCTCATTTTTAATGGCTGAGTAGTACCATGAAAAACAAAACAAAACACATCTTCTTTACCCAGTCTCCAGTTGATGGGCAAGTGGGCTGTTTCCAAGCTTTAGCAATTACAAACTGTCCTGCTATAAACATGGGTGTGCATATATCACTGTAGTATGATTCTTTCTTTTTTCATTAAGTTTTCCTTTTTAATTTTCTCCCTTTATTCATACTTTTTAGGTATACAATACTGTCACATTCTTTTTTTTTTTTTGATAGAGGATCTCACTAGGTGATTGAGACTGACCTGAAACTCACTGTGCAGCCCAGGCTGGTCTTGAACTTTCAGTGATCCTCCTGCCTCAGCCTCTGAGTGCTGGGATTACAGGTGTGTGCCACGACACCTGGCTACTGTTACTTTCTTCACTGGGATCTTATACATTTATATGACATATCTTGATTCTTATTTTTCCCCATATCTCTGCCCTTCCTTCACCCCTCCACCCTTTCCTATTTAAAAGACTATTTCCATATTTTCCCTTTCTCTTATTTTTTCCTTTCCCTTCTTTCCTGTTCCATCCTTCCCATTTCCCCTACTCCTTTAGCCCTTTTCTTCCTATTTCACATTATCAATTATACAATTTGAACCTTATTTACACTTTTTGTTTTTCACATTAGAAAAACTATTCAGTATTTACACATGTGTGTCCTATTTATTTCACCTGAGTATGCCTCAATAGGCATCCATTCACCTATAAATATCTCTAATTTATTGTTCTTTATGAATAAATACTACAATTTATAGAAAAACTATATCTTCTTTATCCAGTCTCCAGTTGATTCTTTTAATTCCCTTGGGAAGATAACCAGCAAGGAATAGCTGGGCCACATGTGACCCCGAAGCTTAGTTGTTTAAGATCTCTCCGTATTGATTTTCACAGTGGTTGCACCAGTCTGCACTCCCACTAACAGTGAAGGGTTCCTTTCTCCCCACAACCCCACAACATTTGTTATTGGTTGATTTCTTGATAGCAGCCATTCTTCCTGGGGTGAGGTGGAATCTCAGTGTTGTTTTCATCTGCATCTCTCAAATGACCAGTGATGTGGAACATTTTTTATATGTTTATTTGTTGTTTTTATTTCTTTGTTCATTTCAGATTCCCATTTTTGAATTGGGTCTTTATAATGTGGGGGTCTCTGATTCTTTTTAGCTCTTTATTTATTTCTAGATAGTAGAATTTGTATGAGGAATAGCGGGTAAAATATTTTCCCCACATTATAGGTCGTCTCATTGCTCTCTTAGTGGTTTCTCTTGCAGTGCAGAAGCTTTTTAACGTGATGAAATTGCAGTTGTTGATCCTTTGTGCTAGTTCCCATGCTATGGAGGATTTGCTCATAAAGTCTTTTCCATGCCAATATCTTTAAGAATTCTAGCTGACTTATCTTCCAGCAAGTTTAGTGTTTCTGTTTTGATATTTAGATCTTTAATCCACTTGGATTTTATTTTATTTCATGATGAGGGATAGGGATCTAGTTTTAATCTTTGTCAAGTTGAGAGCCAATTTTTCCAACACCACTTATTAAAGAGGCTATCCTTCCCACAGTGAAGATTGTTTCCTTTGTCAAAGATGAGGTAGCTGACTTTGTCAGGAGTTGTTTCTGCATCTTCTAGTCTATTCCACTGATTCTTGGCTTTATTTCTTTGCCAGAACCATTCTGTTTTTGTCACATGGCTTTGTAATATAGTTTCAAGTTGGGGACTGTGATACCCTCTGCCATGTCTCTATTGCCCAGAATTGCTTTTGTTAGTCTAGGTCTCTTCCGGTTTGAAATGAATTTGTGGATTGTTTTCTGTAGTTCTGTGAAATATATTGTTGGGATTTCAATCAAGATTGCATTGAATCTGCATAGCAGTTTTGGAAGTCTGGCCATTTTCACTGTATTAGTTCTTCCTACCCAGAAACAGGGGACATCTTTCTATTTTCTTATATCCTCTTCTATCTCTTTTTTCAGATGGCTGTAGTTCTCATTGTAGAGTTCTTTTGCATCCTCTGTTAGACTGATTCCTAGACTTTTCATTCTTTTGGATGCCACTGTGATGGGAATTATTTCCCTATTTTCACTCTCAGTGAGTCTGTTCCTTGTGTAAAAGAAGGCTATGGATTTTTGATTATTTATCTCATATCTAGCTTTTCTATTGAATCTGTCAACTAACTTTAGAAGTCTTTGTGCAGAGATTTTGGGGTCATCTATGTAAAGCATCATAACATCATCAAATAATGACAGTTTAACATCTTCCTTCCTATGTTTATGATTGTCATTTCTTCCTCTTGGATTGTTCCCTTTACAAAGTTGTAGTGACCTTCTTTGTCTCTTTTACTTAGTTTGGGTTTGAAATTTACTTTGTCTGCAAATAAGATAGATGCCCCTTCCTTTTTCCAGGTTCCTCTCACATGGAGAATTATTTTCCACCCTTTTACTTTCAGTCTATGAGTTTCTTTTTTAACTAGATGTGTTTTTTGTATACAGTATATTGTTAGATTTTGCTTCTTAATCCATTCTGCCAGCCTATTTCCTTTGACTGGTGAATTGAAGTTATTAACATTGGCAGTTACAACTGATATATATTGACTTATCTTTGTCATGTTATTTTCCTATTGTTGGCTGTTCTTTATTTTTCCCCCTCTCCCTTTAATTTCTTGCATGGCCTCATTGATTTGCTCTGTTGGGCCTCATGGAGTTCTGACCTTCATTGTCTTTTTCTAGGATACTGTTTAGAATTGTTTGGAGTACTGGTTTAGTGTTCATGAAGTTTCTCAGTTGTACTTTGTCATAGAAGTATCTTATTTCCCTGTCAATTATGAAAGATAGTTTTGCAGGATACATCAGTCTAGGTTGGAAGTTGTTTGCTTTTAGGGCTTGAAATACCTTACTCCAAACTCTCTTTGACTTGAGGGTTTGTGTTGAAAAGTGCGCTGTAATTTTGATGGGCATACCTTTGAATATGATTTATTTCTTTAACTGCTTATAGTATTTTGTTCTAATGTTGGGTTTCTGGGATCTTGATTTTTATATTTATAGGTCTAGATTTTTTTTTAATCGTGGCTACTTGGAGTCCTGTATGTCTCACTTATCTGTGTATAAAATTATTTTGCTCTGTTTGGGAGGTTTTCTTTCATTGACTTTGTGAACACATTTTTTTATGTCATTTGTTCTTTCTTCTACTTTTTCATGGTCTCCTATTAGTCTTATATTATTTTTATTTGTGTCATATAGAAACCTTTCTATTGATTTCTCATGGTGCCTTACTATTTTTAAGAGACCCGTCTTTTTGTGTTGAATGATACCCATCCTATCATCTATATCTGATATTCTGGCTTCAGATTGTCTTAGTCTGATGTGTACATTTTCAACACGGTTTTTAATTTCTTGGATATCTGTTTGATTCTGTTTCATGGATGCCATTTAATTCCTACATTAGCCTTTCATGGTTTCCATTTCTTTAATAGCCTCGGCATCATGGCTTCTGTCATGTTCCTGACCTCCTCTCTCTCTCTCATTTTTATCTGTTTCCATTCTAGACTCTCTAATCAAGTCTTTCATTCTGTTCCCCATCTCTGCAGTTACCTGGGAAATTATTTCTCTGTATTATGAGTTTTTATCTAAGATTCTGATTCTGCTGCCTTTGTAGTCTGAATCATGGAGATAATTTGAAGAACATGCATCTTAGAGCTGTGGCCTTTATCCAAGACAACAGAATGTGTTCTATTCCTTTCTACTTTAGTGATACCAAATCTTTAGGAAGACATCAGGTAGCTTTTGTAGATGAGAATTCTTACTGTAAAATATTAAAACTCAGCAGTTACACTCAAAGACTGTTTTTTTAAAAATGAATTATAAGCGTCCTTACCTCTGAGTAATCACTGCACAGGAATTTGACTTGCATTAATAGAGTAGAATATTCACCTTTCCATATTGACTTTCCATTCTAGTTTTCCTTATTGGTTTTCTTGTGTTGTGCAAAGTGAGGAGACATGGAATTTTAAACATCTCCAGTAGTCATATATTAGGAAACATGTATTACCAAACACAGCATGCAGGTCATATGTTACATGCTACAAAAATTATTATTGAAGTATTTAACAGATAATTATCTCTGAAATCTACATACTTAGAGGAAAAGCATGATTATGTAGGACTGAATTAAATATAAATGTTAACAATATTGTTTGTCAAGAGAAGTAAGTTCTTGATTGTTAGAAATTTAGACTATTTTTGTATTATCTTCTGCAGTATTTTGACAATCCCCATGCTTACTAGCTCCATCAATAAAGGAGAGAAATAAATAAGGTAACCCTCAAAAATAATCTTTATTTTCAATTTTCCTATACTCTCCAAACATTTCCAAATAGGAGAGAAGTATATAAAACAAATATCCAATACTGTTTACCTTTGAAAGTGGAAACCACAAAGAGTAGCACTGAAAATATACAGATGAATGGTGGTGATTACCTCAGTAAGAGCCACAGTGGACATAATAAAGATATTTATCCTAGATCCACTTAAATAATTAAATAAAAAGATTGCTTAGATGGTTAAACTTTGAAAGAATGCTGTTTCAAATTTCTAATACTGGCAAATGCATAATGATGCCATTAACAGAAGCCATAGAAATTCTTAGTAGTGTGAAAAAGTTAAGATCAATTCTGTTAGATTTGAATTTGAGTTTGAGTTGCCTATGATTCTTTATATATAGCTTTCCTTCCCCATATTATGATTAATAGTTAGGGACTGAAGAAAAGTCTTTGAATACTATTTAATTAAACTTTCATTCTAAACATTTTATTTTCCATGAATGTAAAATAGTCAAAAAAGATGTCATTAAATAATGTAATTCTAAATGTTTGTTTGTACAGCTCTAAGGATCAAACCCAGCATCTCCCAGTAACTGGTGCCATTCTTGATTGCAGTTCTAATAGATTCTAGAATCACTTTATTTAAAAGAAAGCAATAAGTCAATATTAATCTGCATGCAAGCTAAAGATATTTCTTTGCCAGTTGAACTGATTGATAAAAGAGTAAAAGATTTTCTTCATGATGATACACATCAGAACTAGAAGATTGTGAGGGTTAAATATGAATTCAGATAGTTTTTCTATCTATACTCACTTCAGCTCCTCATTCTCATAATAGACAGAAACACAGTTTTCTTTTCTTAAAATAATTATAACACCGACTTTCAGCATTTAATCTAGTTATTAAGATCAGTGAGAACAAACTACAGCCAATAGGTTTTTTTAAAAACTCTGCTTTAACACTCGAGTATTTAGCTCAGTAGCACTGCACCTGCCTCACAAGAGCAAGGTCCTGAGTTATATCCCTGGTACCAAAAAAAAAAAAATCTGTCTTAAATTCTACCACTGTTTTTTACCATAATTGCAAGAGATAAAAGGGTTGTTGACTAAATATAAACACTAAATTTTATGCAATATTAAAGAGTTAGTTGGCTTTTTAAGGTATTGTTTTACTGTACATATGATTGTGTATGTGTATATGTATAACTATGTAAGAATGCTTTATATGTCCATTGTGGGAAATGTGTTTTTTATGAGTAGAAAGCAGAATATCACTTAGATATAATCTAAAAAGCATTTATTTCCCTGACATGTGCACCGCCCACAATACATTTTTTCACAGACTATATAGGAAATTCTAATAAGTTAGCCACAGTTCAGTGGTACAATATCACCTGACCTGCATCAGCGTTATGTACAAGCCTGTTAATAATGTAGAATACCTAGCCTTATTCTTGACCCACTGAAACAAACGCTGCATTTTAACGAAATTCTCTAGTAAAATGGGTACACATTAAGGTTTGAGAAATTTCTTCTAGAACAAGGTGTGCTACATGAATCAGAAATTAGGTATAAAATAATTTCAGAACAACATATTGACCTGTTTGTTGTTAATGTTAAGCACCTAGCCAAATAAATTAAAGAGAAGCACAGCATCAGTAGAAGCTAAAGTGTTTGTTTGATAGTTGAGGCTGAGAATTTTGTTCATCTGTAAACTTGCTACATTAAATGCAGTGCTACATTTCATGGGTTAGTACTTTGCTTTTGCATCGGTATGTAGAAAACAATTGTGATGCCTCTTAAAACAAGTAAATTAAAAAGTGGAATGAAGGGTTGTACAATGCATTATTATTTCTTAATGTAGTCATATTGGGGTTTTAAAGGTGTAAAGTCACTGCCCAGGACCTCATACATCCCTTGACATTTGTACAGCTCTATAAATGCAAAACAATATAAGAAATAGCTTTAGATGTAAACAGTAGTTTAGACTAAAAGAAAAAAACATAGGGAAATACAGATTGTTTTGAAGAATGCTATGTATTTGTGTGTGTGGTATTTAGAAAGAAACAGATATTTTAATATTTGAGTGATGCCACAAACCCAAGTGGTAATTTCAATTTATGATAGCTTCATATTTAGTAAATCTAATTAAATTTAAGAAAAATGCCTGATCACTGTTCATTAAGGTGCTTAAACTGCATCACAGAATCTACTCACTAGAAAAGTAGGAAGTATAATTATGATTGCAGATAGATTCTATCCTAAAATCCCTTTAATCACACATTTTGCTTCTCATTCATTAAAAATATGACCACAGTTTCTGAGTTATTCATAAATAAAAGCATCAATGATATTTTGAATTAGTTTGACCTGCAGCGTGAATCTAAACACCTGAAAAAACAGTTACTGTGAACGTCAAGCAGAGATCATGAGGCATTTAAAAAGTACATAGAGCACAAAAATAATCACAAACTCATATTGGTTTACTGGATGAAAATTTTCTATGTTTGTGGACAAATATAATGAACTCATTTTTAGTTGCCCCCAATTTTCTTTCTTTCTACCATAATATGTTTGGAATATGCTGTCGACATAGGCAGGATTCATGGCATCACGTGTGCTGCATCTGCTGTGCTTCCAAACTCCCTCATTATTTCTGTTTTATCAGTCTTCCCTGGTCAGATGCAAATGAAAACAGACGTAACACGTATTGTGGAAAAAATGCCCTTTTGTACTTTCATCTACTGGACTGAGGAGAAGCAATCCCACATATCTGAGGATATTAGTGAAAAATGTGCTTTTTAAACATATGAGTAAGAGGAGAGTATCAAAATTTGCATGCTATTTAAAAATCTATGGTATTGATGCTATTTATAGATCCTTGGGAACTTGAATGATTCAGTAAGGAAAAATACTGGTTTAGCTTTATAATTATGAATATATTATTTGGTGTCAATGTGTGAATATGTGTTATTTTGAAAACATTATGTAGGTTTCTGAAGAAATTAAAATCAAGAATATCACATGATTCACTGATCTCTCATCGATGCATTTATCTAGAGGAAATAAAATCAGTACCTTTTAAATGCTTTCCCATGTTCATTGCAGCACTTTTCAGAACAGCCAAGACATAAAAAGAATTATATATATATATCATATATAATTTAATATTATTTTATTATATATGTAATTTAGCCTTAAATGTGTCAACATATTGCTTTTTGCATGAAGCTGGAGAAGATTATAATAAGTGAAAAAAGAGAAAAATATTGCATAAACTCATTTATATGTAGATTCTAAAAGAAATGAAAAATACAGAAACAGAGAAGAAAACAGTACTTACTAGAGTTGGAAAGAGAACAAAGAAATACATTATGGGATAGAAAAAAGCAGACTATTTATGATAAACAAGTCCAGGGATCTTATGTACAACATGAGCATAAAATTACTCTAAATACAGGCTTTATGCAAAAAGAGTACATTTTTACCTGTTCTAACCACAAAAACAAACAAAATTTTAAAAATGAGTAACCATTTGAGATGATAGATATTCTAACTTTTTCAACAATGGCAATCTGTGTATTACAATTTATATGTATCCCAAACATAATATAATATACCTTGAAATAACCTACAAATTAAAAAAAAATGCAGAGGAAAGAATACTATGTTTGCATCACTGATACATGAAAAGTAACCGCTACATTGAATAAAGTATGGGATTTATTGCGGTATAATACAGTCCTTTTTATATATTCAGATTTTTACACTAATAATTTATTCAAAGCTTTAATAAAAAATTGAAGTCATAAAATATTGTGTTTTACATATTATACAATTTCTTGATTGCATAATGGAAGTTTATTCACATTTCTCATTTCAGTGACAACTGGTACAATATCAGAGTTTATATTTTGTTGCACAGTACGACACTAGAAAAGCAGAATCCCCACCAATTTGATAATGTGCTTTCCTGTTGGCCATGCTTTTCTACTCTATCCATTTCATCAATACTTTTACATATTGTCAAGCGCTGTTCAGAATTTCATGTGACATTTTTATAATAGCTAATTGTGTCACAGCCTAATTATAAGAGATTACAGCAACATCTAAAAATGATAACTAGAATTGTGTCATAAACTTTAAAGCAAAGTTTGAGTTATTTTTTGAATCAGTGTTTTGCATAAAGATAATATGGTTATCTATATTTAGTGATTATGTACACTATTTGAGTGAGAAAAACTATGAATAAGTGAAATGAAGATCCATAATTCCCCATGAATGGTGCATTATTCTGACATTTTACTATGAAACCATGGATTACATTGCAAATTCCTAGAAAATAATGACTAATTTTCAGTTCTTGCTTCTATTCTTTAATTTACATCTAACCTATGAGTGAAATAATTCAAAGTTGAATAGAAAAAGAATAAATGATACTGAAGGAAAAGTACATTTCATACAAATTCTTTAGCTGGCCTCTCAGTAAGTCCAGGGTTTATTTTATAAGTGTGTGTGAATTTATCTATTCCTAAGATTTATGTATTATTAAATAGCTTTTGGTTCTGTATTGAGAGCTGAATAACAAGTAGAAGCAATTACCTGTACCCAGACCATGTATTTTCAACAGGAATTATATCCTCTCCAAAGGAGAAAAAATATTTCTTAGAGAGGACAAAAGTCTTATTATTTTTATTTTTTATTGTTCTTATTAAATTTATTGGCATATTTAAAGCAAACAGTTCAGTTACATTTATTATTGGGATCTTGTATCTTAACATGATATATCTTGGTTCTTATTTTTTTCCCATACCTCTGCCCTCCCTTGAGCCCCTTTACCCTTCCCTATTTACAAAGACTTTGTTTCATTTTTTTCCTTTTTTCACATTTTTCTTTTCCCTTATTTCCTTTCCCCTTCCCTTCCTACTTCCCCTTTAACTATTTCCTTCCTATTTCACACTATCCATTATACCATTTGAACCTTATTTGAACATTTAGTTTCTCATGCCAGAGAAATCTCAATATTTACTCAAGTGTGTCCTATTTATTTCACTTAAGAGTGTAGCCTCAATGTGCATCCATTTAGCTATGAATGTTTCTAGTTTCTCATTCTTTATGGCTGAGTAATACTCCATTCTATAGGAAAACCACATTTTATTTATCTGCTCTCCACTTGATGGGCATTTTGGTTGTTTCCCAGTTCTAACTATTAAAAACTATGCCATTGTAAACATGGATAATCATATATCACTGTGGTATGATTCTTTTAATTCTTTTGGAAAAATACCCAGCACAGGGATGGCTGGGTCCAATGGAACCTCTAGTCCCAGCTCTTTGAGGTATCTCCATATTGATTTCCATAGTGGTTGCACCAGTCTGCACTCCCACCAACAATGGAGAAGGGTTCCTTTCTCCCCCAAGCCCCACTAGCATTTGTTATAGGTTGATTTCTTGATAGCAGCCATTCTTTGTGGGGTAAGGTGGAATCTCAGTGTTGTTTTTATCTGCATCTCTCTAATGACCTGTGAAGATTTTCATATATTTATTTGCTTCTTTTACTTGTTTGTCTGAGAAAAGTCTGTTCATTTCAAATGCCCATTTTTTAATTCAGTCTTTGTATTTGGGGAGTCTGATTTTTTTTAAATTCTTTATATATTATAGGTAATAGTCCTTTGTCTGGAGCAGCTGTTAAAATTTGTTTCCCACATTGTAGGTTGTCTCTGTTGTCTCACTATAGGTTAGCTCTGTTGGTGGTTTCTCTTTCATTGCAAAAACTTTTTAGTACAATGAGATCCCAGTTATTGATTCACTTTGAAAGTTCTCATGCAGCTGAGGATTTGTTCATAAAGTCTTTTTCTATGCCCATGTCTTCAAGAGTTCGACATAATGTATTTTCCAGTAAATTTATCATTTCTGTTTTAATATTTAGATCTTTAATCCACTTGAATTATAGTTTAGTGCATAATGAAAGATATTTATGTAGTTTTAGTCTTTAGCAAATTGAAAGCCAATTTTTCTAACACCATTTATTAAAGAGGCTATCTTTCCTTCAGTGAGAATGGTTGGCTCCTTTGTCACAGGTGAGGTAGCTGAGTATGTCTCAATGTTGTTAATACATCTTCTAATCTATTCTATTGGTCTTCATGTCTGTTTCTTTGCCAGAACCATTCGGTTTTAATCACAGTGGCTTTGTAGTATAGTTTCAAGTTGGGGATTGTGATACCCCCTGCCATGTCTCTTTTGCTTACTCTAGGTCTCTTCTAATTGCAAATGAATTTTTGTATTGTTTTTTTTTAAGTTCTGTGAGCTATATTATTGGGATTTCATTTGAACTTGCATTGAATCTGTATAGCAGTTTTGGAAGTCTGGCCATTTTCACTATATTGGTTCTTCCTATCCAAGAACAGGGGATGTCTTTGCATTTTCTTATATCCTCTTCTACCTCTTTTTTTCAGCGTGCTGTAGTTTTCAGTGTAGAGGTCTTTTTCCTCCTTCAATAGACTGATTCTTAGATATTTCATTTTTTTATGTTATTGGTTATTGTGAAAGGAATTGTTTCCCTAATTTCCCTCTTAGTGAGTTTTTTTTTTCTGTGTACAAGAAGGTTATTGATTTTTGAGTGTTTACCTTGTATCCAGCTACCCTACTGTATCTGTCAATGAAGTCTGGAAGCAGAGTTTTCTTGGTCTTCTATCACTTATACGAGTTTACCTATAATACACATGTAAATGTTCAAATAGATATGTAATATAAAAATTTCACATGAAAGTAATTACATAAAATAAATGTCTAAAAGAATATGGGATTTAGTGATATATATATATATATATATA
>NW_022900924.1:27853473-27907832 GCF_012274545.1 Fukomys damarensis
ATATAATATATATATATAGAGAGAGACTTTTAAAAAAGAAAAACTGACATAGAGGAATGTAAACTTAGTGTCAGTGTTGCAGCTCCAGAATTTCTTTATGGGGAGGAATTACAGAACAATTTTGTTGGAAGTGGAACTGGGTTAAAAGGTGTCTACAGAGACAAACTACAGGATATTTTGGTTTAAGTTCTATTGTATTTGCATAATGTTGACATCCAGAATTCTTAGGTAGTTCCCAAATTTCCTTACTCCTCTATATTTGTGTATGTGATCTAATCTCCTTGGGTGTAGGGATCTTTGAATATGATGGATAATATTCTCCTAATTAACTTATAGAGCAAATGTGTAGGTATTTGATAGATCTCGTTGTAGTCTATAGTCATTTAAATTTGAGTTCATCAAAAGAGGAACTGTCCTTAGTGCTGGCACTAACTAGGCAAGATCTTTGGAAAAAGATGAATGCCAGACTCATTAAAGGAAGCAATGACTGTTTTACATATCACCCTCTGAGCGAGGTGATTTCAGGTGCTATATCCCTCACTCAGTCCTCTGCTAGAAAGGAAATCAATCTGCCAACATCTACCTAAGCTTGAAAGAAAACTGGGAGTTTCATATGCGAATGGCAGCCCCAGCCAATACTTACATTACAGTCTTACAAGATCAGAGAAGAGAATCCAGTCAAACTCTTCCTGGGTGTATGAGTCATGGAAACTGTGATACTGTTATGTAGTTGGAAATATTGAATTATTTTGTTATGGAAAAACATAAATTAACATACACTACAGCAAATAATTTTTCATTTTTTTTCTTAAGTAGTGGGCACTAAACCCCACCTGAAAGAAGGACTACAGAAAAAATGCTGAAAAGTGAAATGTAAAGATAATCATTCCCAATAAATACTGCATAGGATGCATATTTAGGTGATTACAAATATTCTCTTAATTCTGAAAATTGACATACTTATAAGTTTTAAATTATGTTTAACATACATCAACTTATTTGTCTTTCAATAAAACAGATATTAATAAATATTCCTCTGAGTGGAGCCAGTAGCATCTGTACACCCCTGTTTTGATTCTAAGAAATCGCACTATTTCAGTGGTCAATCAAAACTAGTATCCATGCTTTGTAAGACATTATAAAAGTACTGAAGTCTTCAAATCTGACTCATCTTAATAATGTTTTGCTAACTCATTTCTTATCTTTCACCTGATTCATGATATTGCTTTCCAGAAAATTGTACTTTAGAAGTGAAGAAAACTTAAAGGAGATAAATATACATGAGTGGAATAGATGTGTGTAGGTATGCATCGTCCTTTTATGATGCATGTTATTAGTTGCCATAAGGTGGTCCTGGCCCTAATATATTTCATGTTTTAAGGAAGAACTGATGCAGACTGCTGTAGTGGTTCCTTCAAAAAATAAAATATTGTTTTTTCTGTTGAATTGCAGATGTGAAACTCTAGTATTGATTAAGAAATTCTAAGTTGAATAGATTCTGGCTCCCTAAAAGTTATATTGAAACTCAGAAATATTTGAGCAGTTGCTTATTATGATCAGAAGCACATTGTTTGTGTGTACTTAATTCATTTATGTGTGAATATTCAAAGTCATTTACCAATATTAGGAAATACTTATTAGGGATATTATTAGGAAATACAAGTATTAGGAATATTTATTTTTGATGAAAAATTATACTTACATGATAGATACAAGCTCAATTCCCAAACTTCACATTCTACTTCCTAAAATTTAAACTCATTTTTCAGATTTAATAAATTCTTCTGATTCCACTGTGATGTTAACTAGAGAATTGAAAAAAATTTCTTATATAATCTGAGTGTATGGCTTCTTTTAAGATATTTATAACTTGCACATAGTCACACCACTTTTGCCTTCTCCAGAAATCTTTCCTGTACAAACATCCGAGGATACTGAATTACTAGAATACATAATATTTCCCTCTGGAAGATCTTTAGTTATCCAG
Source organism: Fukomys damarensis (assembly GCF_012274545.1). Classification (NCBI taxonomy): domain Eukaryota; kingdom Metazoa; phylum Chordata; class Mammalia; order Rodentia; family Bathyergidae; genus Fukomys; species Fukomys damarensis. Next base: position 27,855,461 of record NW_022900924.1, read on the forward strand.
TATAATCAGATTCTCTATTACTGACATTGATAAATGCTTATATGGAGGGAAAGGCAAAATAAATTTTTTCTCGCATATTTTCGTAAGTACTACAAAATGTGGAAATAAAAGTTTACATAATTAGAAAATTAGTACAAACACCATTTTTGTCCTAGACAAAACCTCGAGAACTGAAATTTTAATTTTGAAGCACATATTAATTTTGAGCTTAGAAATATGATAAATTTAGTCTCACAAAGTTGAGTTATTTCATGCTATGTCTAGGTGTGCTTTTTTCCATTTGCTCTCTTCGGGTGAATAGAAAGTAAAAATATAGTTTTAGTTAACAGTTGCTGATTTAACAAATTACCACAACTTCAGTGGTTTAAATCACACAAATCTATTCTTTTATATTTCTATAGATCAGTTGCCCAGTATAGCACTCACAGAGCAAGAATCAGGATTTCATGATCTCCTAGTTAAAAATTCTATCATTTGCTTGCATTCTTCAGCTGCAGCACTGTAATGTTGTTTCTGCGTTTACATTTCCTTTTTCTACTTGTTCCTTATAAAGACCATAATGATTATAGCAATCACATCTTGATAATTCACCCATATCCTTAATTTGCATCTGCCCATAAATTCACTTTTGCATATAGGATAAAAGAGGTTGAAGGAATTAGTTTTTCAATGTACTGGAGTATTGAAGATCAAGTTTAAACAAGAAATTTAGGATTTTTTGCAACATAAAGACTAGGCCAAAACTTCCTGATGAGGATAAAATTCTTCAAGAAATAATGCTTGGGAATTCACCAGAACCTAGTTACTTAGGCAAACTGAAAGATAAAATAAAGTATGATTTTACCACTTAGTTGCCAAGAGTGGAAGAACTGATGGCCTTATTTGTTAGAATAGAATTTACAATGATTAGAAGTCTATAATGGCCCAAGACTAGTACTTAGCTTTTACACTTGGAAAGTTGAAATATGATCTTTGGGTTATATAGCCTAGAGACTTGTTGATGTAGCTAGAGTGCACATGTTGGCAAGATAGGGCTGTGGAGCTCAGATCTGTGCATACATTCTTTGGTAATACTATGGATATTTTTCCTCAAGTGTATCGAAGGTCTCTAATTTCCACAGAATGGAAGGGAAAATTTAAAACGGAGAAAAAAGAAAAAAAAATGGAAACAAAACTTTTGTAAATAAGGAGAGCAAGAGGATTGAAGGAGGGGAGAAGAATAGGAAAAAAAAAAGAAGAATCAAGATATATCATTTACAGGTATTTCCTATGGTGAATGTGATCACAATGTATACCTAAAATGCAACAATAAAATTAATTAATTAAAAAACTATAGCTTCAGATAACCTTCTAGATCATAGCTGTACAGCTACATGCACAAAACGTTTGATTTCTATCTTGCCAGTTATTGCAAATACCTAGAATAACAGATGGAAAGCAATGATTATTGAATGCCCCTTGAATCTGGTTGCACATTGTTTTCCCATCACCCCTAGCCAGCCAGGTCATAGGTACCAACTGAGCAGTACCCAGCAGCTCCTTGTCTGGACCAACGGTCTACAGTATACATCCTGACTCTCCACATGCCACAGATGGAATAGACTCAAGGTAGCACCTGTTCTCTGTTCGATGGGGTCAGAAATGGCCCTGAGGAGTTAGTTCTCTCAAGTGGCAAAGGTGGCCGAAACAAATAAGTCCATGTGTGTGGAATTAATCCACAGTTTGTCTTAGAATTCAGCCCAGAATATCTTCTTAGAAAGCTATTAAGTAATGGTAAATAGATGTATTTTTTCTTTGTTAATTTGTTAATAAACTGTAAAGACACATATTCTTTTTTTTCTTTTCTTTTCTTTTCTTTTCTTTCTTTCTTTTCTTTTCTTTTTTTTTTGTACTAGGGATTGAAATTGGGACCTTGATCTTCTGAGGTTGCAATTGGAACCACTGACCTAAATCCCCAGCCCAAGATACGTATTCTTACTAAATCATATAATTACCCAATAGAACCTTATGAGAAACTGTTACTTTAATAGACATGTTTATATATTGAAAAATAACAGAACGTCATTTGAACTGGGGATTTCACTTGAGAAAAACGATTTCTTCTCTTCTCTTCTTCCCTTCCCTTCCCTTATCCATTCCCTTCACTACATCTCCTCCCCCGCTTCCTTTCCCTTCCCCTCCCGTCCCCTTTTCTCTTTCTTCTCCCTCTCCTCTCCTCCCCTTTCGTCTCTTCTCTCCTCTGTCCTCCTCTGTACTCTTTTCTTTTCACTTTCCTCTCCTCCTCTCTCCTTTCTTTTCTCCTGTCCTTACCTTTGCTGTCTTCTCCTCTTCTGTTATTTCTCTTTTCTTTCTTGAAATAAATCTCTTTATTGTGGTTTTGTTTATCAACTCCAGGCAGGGCCTTATGCATATTAGACAAATATTCTATTACTGAACTACAAGATCTAATAAAAATTATAAATATTTAAAATTTCAAGTTGCAACGAAAGATATATCGCCACTAATCCATCTCCAAATGCATCTTTTCCCTTAAAACACATGTATCCCACTATTTTTTGTTTTGTTTTGCTTTGCCACTTTCCAAAGCGGTTTCGGAAGTCCTCCTATATGAATGCTTTTAGTTGCGTAGTCATAGCTAACTTGGCATCCTGAATCCTTTCAATATGTGTATCTTTCACGGTCATTTTGACTTTCAGGAGGAGCCAGAAATTCTATCATGCCGAATTTGCTGACTAGTGTGGATGAGGATACCTGTGATATTGTGCGCAACAGAAATTTCAGCATCAAGCGATGTAAGACGATGGATGTTAGCACGATGGAGAAAGAAACCATCATTTTTTCAAGGCGTTCTACATATAAATTATTCTTTAAAAATGTCGTAAGTCTTTCTGATATTTAGAGTTCACTGGGTGTTTCTCGGTACAAACTCAGTTTGCACAATTAAGGTCAAAACACGCATTACCATTGTCTCCTTCGTGTTGGATCTTTTTTGTTTGTTTGTTTTTGTACCAAGGATGGAACTCGGGTCCTTACGCTTGCAAGGCAGGCAGCAGCACCACTGAGCTAAATCACCAGCCCTCAAGTTGGATCTTTATTTATGTATTTTTATTCACAGGAGAACTGGGATATTTTCAATCATAACTCTGAAACTTGGTCTCATAGTCACAACTACAAACCCAAATTTCATCTACTGTGTTGTTATCACTTAAAAAAGCTGGAATCACACAATTCCAATTAAATACACTGTTCAGGATCCATGATTTAGCACACAATTTAAATCACTTTTCAACTGTAGCTGACAATGGAATGAATATATCAAGTTGAAACTTGTCTTACACTGTTACTAAGTTTGATGAGCTACTTTTTGCTTTCTTTATGAAGAACCTTGCATTTCAATCAGATGGCACTCAGTAGTGGGCTTTACCATATTCTTTGATCTTGCCTCATGTATCCTACAGTAAAAAAAATTATTAATAACTAGCACATACTACCCATAGGAAACTTGCCAAAGCTCACCAAAATCTATTCTTAAAGCTCAAATAGGTGTTTCAATTGAAAATATATTATGCTTCGGTGGAAATAAATAATGTCCAGATAGATTGAAGTGACAGAATATATTACCACATGGCAAGTAATGTGTGTTGTGGACATGTGAGGAGTTGCTGTAATGTAATGCAACAAGCTTTTTGGAGAAATCTAACATGCCTTTCACACTTAGGTACTGAAGTCCCACTAGGGCTGGTGTAGCCAAAAGCAAGATGTTCTTTCTCTAGCTAGATCTTTCTTTCTGCTCTCAAGAAGGCTTCTTTTATGCTTATTCACTCCATGAAAATCTATTTCTCAACAATCACTTAAGAAATACTATTGAATCTTTTAGTAATAGCCACAGTTTCATTATGGAGTCAGAGAGTCTGTACATTTTCAACAAGTATATTGAAAGATATAATTTATTTACAACTGTATGGGGGCTTCAAATAACATGATTACTTCCCTTGTTTACTAATTGGTGTGGTAATGGCAGAAATTAGTAAATAGGCAGCTGCAGTCTTAAATACTTAGAATTTTACTACATATTCTATATCAACTATCTTTTTGTGCTAGTCAGATTTTGTGGTATGCTCAGAGTATTACGAATGTAATTTGTATAAAAAAGTAAAATCACTCTAGAAATTTACCTCTGCTTTCAAATATCGTAAAAATCTATCAAAATATTATAAGGTGATTATGAAGTTAAGAAAATAAGTAGCTGTTTAAAGTTGTAACACAGCATTCCAAACAGAGATGTATCTTTGTCACATCTCCCTTCTCTCCATACCTGCTATTTTATTTATTACCAGTCTTAACATTTCTCTCCCAGTCCCACTTCTTAGCATGCCTACCACCAATATGTTTTTCCCATACTGATTGAATACTAATAGTTATTTGCTTCTTGCTTTTTTCTCAAGAATATTAAAATGTCAATATGTAGAACTTCCATTTGTCTGGAATTTCAGTGCCTCTACATGATTTTTGAATAATTCTGTTTCTCATCTAATTTCCTCTCAATTTTTCATTTCTGCACGTTATGTACAGTGAGTGATGCCCTCTTATATCCAGAATTTATTTCTGTCCCTATTATACATTATTTAGCACTGAAAACTTTCATAAAACTTGCTAAGGGCTAAGTCCTAAATGACAAATAGAATATGATTTCATAGGGATATTGAAATTTATGAGGGCAGTATGAAAATTTTCTAGTTGATGCTGTCCAGAAATTATCTTTATCTTTACTGAGCAAAATCACTGTCTTCTGTAGTTGATTTTTTTACTCCATTGTACTCTAGCTACAATAACAAGATTTAAATGCATAAATTCTCTTTCATAAAGATGCTTGCTATTGCTGGGGTTTACAATTTAGGAGTTTATGATTTAATTCATTAAAAATAAGTTCCACCTTCAATCTATGCTATTATTACTATGCTATTAAAATTTTCAGGCAACATCCTTGTTAATTTATTTTTATTCCTTCCTATTTTTGTAAGTTTTCCTTCTATCCCTAATAAAGATTTAGAAATGAATTTTATTATAATTTAGGAAATGAAAATATCACAATGATTATAAAATATTAAAGGCAATCCATGGTGGCTACTATTATGGGCTCCAGTTATGAAACCAACTTAGCTGAATGAAAAATGTAGAATTAAAAGCATGTTTCCTCTGTCTGCTTTCTCAGAATTAAAGTAGCTCAGTGTATCTTCAAAAGGAACAGTTAAAAGAATATATATTAAAAAATAATTTCTACAGATAACTTTTGTGTCAATATATTTCTTTTTCTTTTCTTAAATAACTGGGTAGTTTTATCTCATTTATCTTTAAAAGCCAACTAAAAAGAATATTTCAATTTATTTTGGCAGTATTTCCTTGTAATTATTTTTGAAGCTGAGGACCTTGAATTCTAATGATTTTTCTGACTAGAAAGTTGAACACTCTCTCCTTTTTAAGTGTTATAGTGAAATTTTACTTTAGATTCATCATAGGTTCTTAGTGCCAAACAATGTCCTTCTCAGATTCTTTGGAATCATTGTATTGAGTGTTATGCTATAAAATAAAATTATTTTTCTGCGACAAATTGTCTTAAATTCTTAATAAACAAAAATCTGATAAAATGTATCTGGAAAGTAAAGTAGTACATGGAAATATAAGTGAAATACATGTCCCAGGCTTAGATTTGGGGTCTGTATCTCACTATCTGTCTTGTACATTCCTCAATATATTTGAATTTGTGAATATAGATGTGTTATATAAATGAATTCCAGAAAGTAACCATATTTCCTATTTAATTTTTTTAAGTATTTCACTTTTTCCTACAGTTTGTATATTCCTACTTAATGAATGGTGCCTTTGGTTCAACTCACTTATAACTTAATAATTCACGTGTAAATTGTTCAATATGGTGCCAGAGAAGACAAAATACTCCTGAATCAAACAAAAAAGAATTTTATTACAGTACATCAGGCAACTAGAGTCAGCATGACTCTTTTGTTCACTCTTTTGTTCCCAGATGTCTTAAGGGAAAGATAAAGCACCTCTCTTGCATATTACAAATGTAGTTATTTGCTTCATATTCGAGAAACAGAGATCTGTAGAATCTAGTTTATGTATATTATGTAGTATCATACCTAATCTTTATATCCCATAATATCTTATCTGTTGCGGTTTCTAACCATAAGTACAGTCTTGAGAAATAGCAAAGGTAAATAGATTAATACTTGAACATTGCTTTCTTGGCATATTCAGTAAGACATAAAGAAAAATAAGAGACTCAGAGAAGATTTTCAGTACTCAGATACTGTCATTGTTAATAAAATAATTATATATAGTTGGTGTCTATTTTGTTTACTTAAAGACAGCATACTTTGAAAGAGATTAAAGAGAATTGGTTATATATAATTATATTTTTTAAAGCAAATTGTCTGGAGCTACTTGAACAAAACGTAAACAATAAAATTTCTGTTGTGTTTGTGTTCTGAAATATAAAATTCTAAATACCATGGTTTTATATTATCCCAAAGCTTGCAGATAGTTGACTTATTACTATGAAAATGAAGCTATTATACAATTATTTATTTTAATTTCTCAAAAATAAAACTATCTTTTGGATAAATTTAAGTTGAAAACAGGTAACCAGATATCATTACTACATCTATTTACCTGAATAAAAGGTTAATGGGTGAAATTAGACGACTTTGTAGTCACTATATTATTTTATGTCATAAATTAGTTTTACTTACTTGAATGAAAATTAAAGAGGCATTATGAAGTCTGTTTTGAAAATAAAATATCAGTTTGCAAATTATCTTGGATACCAAGGAAAAATGAGAAAGTAAAAAAAAAATAGATAAATTAATGTATTTATTTTGAATTAGCTGAAGTTCAATTTACTTATAAATTATATGCCTTGATTTCTAAGGTAAGACAGTAGTTTGCCAAGATGTCTTTTAAAATAAATCTCCAAAAGATTGTAAATTACACTATTTCTTCATATTCATTGCAATGAAAAGTACATGTAATCAAGATAAGAATTTCTAAGCCCAGAGTGGTAGCGCACACCTGTAATCCCAGCCCTCAGGAGGCTGAGGCAGGAGGATCACTGTGAGTTCAAGACCAGCCTGGGCTACATAGTGAGTTCCAGGGAAGTCTCAACTACATAGTGAGACCCTGTCTCAACCCCCCTCAAAATAATAATAATCTCTAGTGTATCACCATACAAAATGGCATATTAAAATCTAGTTTTTTTTTAATGAAATGGTAACTGTCATTTTAAGTGATTTTCTTGTCTTCATAGTAATTTACTAAAACATTATTTGATTTTCACAAAATAATTAAAATACTACTTTGTTTTCTTCCTGTATTTATCCCTCTTTCCATAATTTAAAGTTACCAAGGATTACACTTTTTTGTTTTGAGGTTTTTTGATCTGCTTTAAAACAGAGACAATCTAATCAATCTAAAGTCAAGCTTATATTTATCCTGTCTATCCTAAACCCATAGAAAGTATTTTGCTTATAGTGGTACAAGAGGTAAAATAATCTTTAGCAAATAAAAGAGTAGCTGTTAAAAAAATATGTAGATACAAGTAGTCCATCGTCCATTTTTATTTCTTAAAAAGGAAATTTTTAGCCATTTTATTCAAATTATCAAACCTACTTTATATTTCCTCTGTCTGTTATTTCTAACAATCTAGATTATTTATTTATTTGATCCATTTACTTATATCATCTTATTTTTTATTTTCTTCTGCCAATAAAAATTAAATTTCTTGACGACAGTACTTTTTTCTTGTTCATGGTAACCTCTTAATTAAATGGTGACTAGCTAGGCAAAATAAAAGAAACAGTAACATCTAAAATTCTGAAATAGTCTTATTAGAGGATGGAAAAGTGAAAGAAAAATACAGTTCAGGTACAAAATTTTAGTGTGGCTAATTTTATAGAGGTGTATGATCTGTTTCCTTATTTTATGAATCAATAAATAATTTGAGTTTTTAATTAATTGGACTAGTGGATGACATAGACACAAAGTGTGAATATTGTAGCAGGTGACATTTACAATGATTAACAGGATAATTAAAGAATATTAATAGACAGTGCATGAAAATGACTAAAAATAATTTATCTCTCTTTATATAAATGGGAGGAATGTAGAAAGCTCTATTCAAAAAATAGTTTATCTCTCTCAGATATATTTATAAAAATTTTTTGCTATTTTTGTTTTCTCTGAATACACATTTTAACCTAAGGAAATAATTAAAATTTCCTTAAAATTTTGCTAGCTAGGCCTTTTAACACCAAAGAATCCAAACAAAAATTAAATAAAACAAATATTAAATATATATATTGAGTATCTAGTATATGCAAAATATATTTCTAGGTAACAGGGTTAAAGATGAGCAAGCAAAGAAAAAAAACATGGACACATTTTTTTTAGTAAATATTTAAAATATGCAAAAAATGTATAAAATCAGACCACACTAACAATTTTTAGGCCTATTCTTAGAGTTGTCACATTATTATTATGAGATTCAGAGCAATCATGTACTGAGTGACAAAGTTGAATTAAGAATTTGAAGTTTATACTAATCAAAAGAAGGTACCCACAGAATTTCATTATGAAATTTTGGGATTTTTTTCATTAAATAAAAAAACTATAAAATCTATGGTGCATCAGGAGGACATTAGCTTGCCTTCTAATTACCCTCCTCCATGGTTGGCAACACACCACCGAGGGAGCACATTTAGGAGTAAGTGGTCACATCTTTAACAGGAGAAAAGAGAAACAATGTGTAAGACTGGACTTGGTTGTTTTATAACAATCATTAAGAGAAAAGAAGAAGTTGCAAGAGAACCGCAAATGAAGCTCATGTGAATTACTTCATATCCCTGCCGACCTACGGAACAGTCTCACTGCACCAACACTATAGAAAATCAGCCCCAATCAAATCAAAAGAAAACAGTGAAGGATTAAAACCTGTAATTTACTGGGACTACATGTAGCAACGATAAATTCCAAACACAGGTTGTCAACTATTTAATAATACAAACTATAAATAAAATGTAGGTACAATTCCATGAATAAATAATATTTGCTAGATTTTTTTCTTGTCATGTAAAAGAAGTCTAACGATCAAGCAGCAATAATATAAAAGCAAGAACAAAAACAAAAATCTAAGATGTCAAAAATAAAACTATCAGGGGCCAGGTATTTAGATCAGTGGCTCCACACCTGTCTTATAAGCACAAGGTCCTGAGTTTGATCCCCAGTAGGAAAAAAAAAAAAAAATCCTGAACACAAAAATAAAGCAGTCATCAGAAGCAGATCCAGAAGCAAACCAAATTATGCTATTATCAGATAGGGAATTCCATATAGGTAGGTTTAATGTATTAAACATTATAGTGGAGAAGATAAACATCTTGGATGGATAAATGATTAATTTTGTCTAATAAATGGGAAACAGAAGAAAATAGATACACTCACAATAAAATTTTTAAAAAGTGATAAAACTTGACTGCTAAATTCTTCTATTTTTTATTTTTTCATACCAGAGATCGAATTCAGGACCTCACACTTGCCAGGAAGCTAAATCACGCTTGACACTTAGATAAATCCTGACCCTCAACTACTAATTCTTCAGAACTGAAAATAAATAGGAAATACTCAAATTGGTACAAAATAAAAGAAAACAAAAAATAGACCTATGAGAAATATCAAATAGTTTACTTTAGTTGATAAAATTAGAAAAAAATCAGATTTAATTAACATAAAAAATAAAACTATCAAAATTTCATCAAAAAAAGAAATATGCAAAGCACTACTGGGCTCATAATATCAAAGAAAAAATTAATGAAAAGGCTAAAATCTGTAAGCATTAAAAAGAGACATTAATTATGAACAAAGGATCAAAAGAAAAATATGGATTTCTAATACAAATGTATATCAGGCTTTTCTGTCCTTTACAATTGTGCAAGATAAATGCATTTTTTTTCATAAATTACCCACTTCTGGTATTCCGTTTTAGTATCATAATATGAACAAAGACACAAGTATATTTTAATAAATTTACCTTAACTTTATGCATTTCACAATTTTTTCATTTTTTGTTTCGTTGAGCTTTTGTTATATTTCTGTTTCTCAGATTGAAAGTGAGTTTACATGAGTTGATTCTATCAGTTTTGCAACAGCAAGTGCTCATGTCATGGTATTTTGTTACATTTTGGAAATTCAATACTTCAATTTTTTCATTATTTTTGTATATGTTACAATGATCTGTGATCAGTGACCTTTGATATTAATTTCGCAGTAGTTCTGCGGCTCCATGAATTTTACTCAAGACTGAAAACTTAATCCATACATGTTAAGTATATTCTGACTATTTCACTCATCTGCCAGTCTCCTCTTTCTCGCCTTGAGCATCTATACCTCCTGACAACATGAATAGTGGCCCATAAATAGACCTACAATGGCCTCAAGTGAAAGGAAAAGTTTTATATCTCTCAGAAAAACATCTAGAAACGATAAAGCTTAGAGCTGGGCATGGTGGCGCATGCCTGTAATCCCAGCATTCAGGAGGCTGAGGCAGGAGAATTGCTGTGAGTTCGAGACCAGCCTGGGCTACATGGTGAGTTCCAGGTCAGCCTCAACTACATAGAGAGACCCTGTCTCAAAAAAAACAAAAAAAAACCAAAATAAATAAATAAATAAATAAAGCTTATTGAGGAAGTTGTGCTGAATGCTGTTAGATTGAAAGCAAGGTTACTTGTGTTAAACACCCAGTATTTGAATGTACAGAAAAAGCTCTTGAAGGACAAGTGGTAATGTAAGGATCACATTAGTGATAAGAAAGCGAAGCAACGTTTGCTTATAAGGAGAAAATTTTAGGGGTTTGAACTGAGGATCAAACTGACTAAAACATTCCCTTAGACTCAAACAAAATCCAAAGCAAAAGCTAACCAATTCTGTGAAGGCCAAGAGGTAAGGAAGCTGTTGGAGATTAAATATAAAATGTTAATTCAAGAGATTTAAGGAAGGAAGAGTAAAAATTAAATAAAATAAATATGTCAGAACAAGCAGCAACTGCTAATGCAGATGCTGCAGTGAATAATTTGAAAGATTTAACAGGTAACAGGTGAAGATTCCTATAGCAAATAAGAAATTTTCAATTTAGATGTAACATCTACATTTATCTTGAAAGAAAATGCCATCTAGGTCTTACATAGCTAAAGAGAAGGCAATGATTGATTTGTTGTTGTTGTTGTTGTTACCAGGGATCAAACTCAGGTCCTTGTGCTTGTGAGGCAGGTGGTGGAACCAGTGAGCTAAATCCCCAGCTCAGTCAATGACTGATTTCAAAGCTTCAAAGGGAAGGTAGGGTCTCTTGCCAGGCATTCATGTAGATGACTACTTGGAGTTAAAGGCAATGTTAATTTAACATTCTAATATTTCTAGAACCTTTAAGGTTTATACTACCTCTACTCTGTGCTGTGTAAATGTAACAATAAAACCTGAGTGCCAATGAAACTGTTTGCAAGATTGTTTGCTAAATATTTTAGAGCTGCTATCCGAATGACAAATCAGGAAAGAAAAATTCTTTTCAAAATAGCACAGCTCCCTGACAGTCCACCTAACCATCCAAGAGCTCTGATGGATATGGACAGTGAGATTAATGTTTGCAAGGCTGCTAACACAACCAGCACTGTACAAGCCATGAATCAAAGCATAATTTAGACTTTCAAGTCTTATTACTTGAAAAATATCTTTTGTAAGGTTGTGAAGTATCTGGGCAAAGTAATTGAAAGCTGTGTGGAATGGGTGTGCCACTCCAGATGTCATTAAGCCCATTCCTGAATCGTAGAAGGATAAATTAGTGACAGGATTTTGGAAGCGGTTGATTACAACTGCCATAGATGACATTGAGAGCTCAAGACTTAGGTGGCAGAGGTAACTGCAAATGTGGTAGACATACCAAGAGATTTAGAAGTGGAAGCTGAAGAGAGAAGTGACTGAATTTCATCAATCTCATGATGACACTTGAATGAAAAGTTTTTTCTTGTGGATGAAGAAAGTGGTTTCTTGAAATGGAATATATTACGGCTGAAGATGCTGTGTGCATTATTGAAATGCCAATAAAGAATTTAGAAAATTACATAAATTTGGTTGATAAAGGAGCAGCAGGGTTTGTCAGGACTTATTTGAATTTTGAGAGGTTCTATTATGTATAAAATGTTACCAGGAAGAATCATATGCCAGAGAGAAATCTTACATGAAAGGAATCAATTGATGTGACAAAATTCACTCTTGTCTTTTGTTTAAAAATTGCCACAGGGAACCCAGTTTTAAGCAACCACCATCTTAAATTGTCGGCACCTGCCAGTGCTGAGGGAAGAACTTTCACAAGCAAGAAGATTATGATCACTTCACACTCATATGATCATTAGCAATTCATTTATTTTTTATTCTTTTGCACTGCTAGCCTTTGAATTTAGGATTTGCACAAGGTAGGAAAATGCTTGAACACCAAACTACATTCCCATCCCAAAGTTGTTTTTTTGTTTTAATTAAGCTATGCAAATTGAAATACACTACAGAAAGATGTAAGCATAATTTTTACAAGCAAAAGGAAACCAAAAGATCATGCTATTTGTTTGATTGTGATATCAATCTTATTGTAGTGGTGTAGAACTGCACTTACATCTGAGGTATGTATTATATAATTTTTAATAAATTGAAATTACTTTACAAAAAGTTATTTAAATTAATGCAATGAATTTTTGAGAAATTTTTAAATACTGTGTCAAATTGATATAACTTTTAAGGACTCTTGTTCCGTACATCATACTATTTATAAAACTTAACATATAACCCATATCTAAATGCAGTATTACATCATAAAATTTTTCGATAAATTCATACCAGAAAATCATTTTTTACTTGGGGTAGAAAAATATGACTTAAACATGAGCAAAAGCATATCCTATAAAATTAGACTGACAAATTTGACTGCATCAAAAATAAACTTAATCTACTATTAATACAAACCACCAAAAGAAAATAAACTTGCAAATTAAATATTTTATGGAGAACTTTTATCTCTAATGTAAAAAAGCACATAATTCAAAGATAAGAACAACCCTTTTAAAAGTCAAGCAAATTATTTAAACTCACACTCTATCAAAGGCATATAAATTCAAATTATAACTGCTAAGGTTTGCCACCACAGGCTCATTTAAACTAGTAAATTAAAAATGAAAAACTTTTATCATAATGGCATAGCAAGATTGTAAGTCAGTTTGAAAATTTCTTCATTTTTAACATTACACATTTTTTAGTTTAATATTCCACATTTAGATCTATAGGCAAGTGAAATTAAAAAGTTGTACAGTGTCATAATTTTCAAAATCTGCAAACAATCCAAGTAATTTTCATATGATGAATGGATCAATCAACTGCATTGCATCCATATTCTGAAATAAACATGAGTGCATTTACAATGCACACACTAGCATCAATTACTATCAAATCATTATATTAAGTGGAATCAGTCACACTTGAACAGTTATATGTTGTACGATTTCACTTATATGACATTCTGGAAAATGAAATGGAATAAGATCAGAAAAACAATAAGTGGTGGTTGAAGGTTGGCAGCATCTGCAAAGAAACACTGGTAATTGTTGGGACTGATGAAAATATTTGACATTATATTATGATGTTTGTGCTTATACTTACCTCAGTTCTATAGCTGGCATAATGAAATCTAAATAACCAGCAGATTTGTTCATTTTAAATTTGACCTGCAAACATTATTTCCTTTTCTGTCTCACTCTTTTTTTCTCTCATTGAGTTTATTGGTACATTTTAGGCATACAGTACAGTTACGTTCAAAATTGGGAACTTGCACCTTTACATGACAGATGTTGGTTCTCATTTTTTCCCCTTACCCCTGCCCTTCCTTCACCCCCACTCCCTTACCTATTTCCAAAAACTTTATTTTCATTTTTTTGTTTTCTCATATTTTTTCTTTTCCCTATTTCCTTTCCCCTACCCTTCCCACTTCTCCCGCACCTTTAGCCCTTTTCTTCCTATTTCACATTGTCAATTATGCCATTAGGATCTTATGTACTATTATAGAGAAACTAGTCAGTATTCACACATGTGTGACATTTATTTCACTTAATAGTATAATCTCAATATGCATCCATTTTCCTACAAATGACTCTGTTTCTCATTTTTTATGGCTGAGTGGTACTACATTTTATAGAAAAACCATATCTTCTTTATCCAGGCTCCAACTGATGGGCAAATGGGCTGTTTCCAAGTTTCTTTTTATGAAAGCCTTCTGCAGTAATTCTGTCAGAGGTAAAATAAATAATTTCTCATATTTAAAATATTTGCAAATAAGCTTTCTATTTTTCATTTTTAAAAACACACTTAATGTACAGTTTTTGATGCTATACATTTCCATATATTTCTCTATATAGACGGCTTTTTAAAATTATTTCTCTGCTCAAGAAATGAAAGTATGTGTGAGCTACAATTTACATCTGAAATTTCACAAAAGTCTTTTGTGTTCATAGGTGAGATCTTTGGAAGCTGATTGGGCCATGAGAGCTTTATACTCATCAGTGGATTAGGTCTTAGCTGAATCCCTAGGAGGACATGGGGAAGAGTGGGGAGCAGGTGGGCCAATGGAATGTTGCTTTGTCTCTGTGCCTTATCTCTTATATCTTCCTCTGTCTGTTTTCTTTTCTCTCAACTTCCTGCTTTCCATGGGTTGGGCAGTTTTGCTCTGACCAACCCTTCTGCCATGAAATTTCTAATTTAAGACCAGTTAAGCATGGCTGATATATATTCCCTCAAGTGTAAAATTTCAATAAAACGATACTTAGTTCTTTAAAAGTTTTATGAGTCTTAAATGAGATTATAAATGCATTTAAGACATTGTCTGACAAGTGTAAGAGCCTTACTGAACTAGAGCGACTCCATGTTGACCAGCAAATGACCCAGAGACTGTTGTCCCCCCACCCCTTATAGAACAAGTAATGATTAATTGTGAATTACTAGGTAACTGCTTGGGAATAGGTGGGAAACTAAATAGAAACTGTAACAAACATAGAGACCCAAAGTAAATCACTCCACTCCTTGTTTGTCTGCAAATGAATGTTCTGAACACCACAATCTATAAAACAATGGATAATCGATCTGCTGGCCATTAGTACATAACGGTTGAGTATATGATTGATGACCGCTTGGCTTTGTCCCCTTCCTGTAAGTTTCGAGTGTTAACTCCCCCCATAACCCTATATAAAATAGCCTCTGACTCTGAGCTAGTTGCCTCTCCCAGCTACTTGGCTCCGGGAGTGCCCTCTGGCCAGACTAATAAAGGTCTGCTTGCCAACCAGCCTGGTGTGTTCCCACCTGGGTGACTCTCGCTGTCTGACAAGCTCCTAGAGCCTCACCAAGCTTTAGGGCTCAGCATTGTGGAGGCCTTTCGGCTGTTCACGCTCCATGGAGTAAAAGTGTGACTTTAAGTCTTACACACTCAAATAATGTACTATATTTTTAGGCTAATAACTCAAGACCCCAAAACATGTATAGGTAATTGTTTCTAACTATATAAATACATTATTAATATATGTATGTGTGTATATATATATATATTTTTTTTTACTGCTTCTTAAAAATATTAAATTCTAAAAACAATTTTTATAAGCTCTGAATTTTTAGAATACTTTTGTCAATAAATGTAATTTTATCATTTATATCTTGTGAAATGCATTTAATACATTTTACCCTTAAAGCACATATTTTAAACTCTATTTTAATTTCAGCAAAATTTAATAAAAAAGCATACTATTCAAACAATTCTGGTATGTGGATCATTTAAATACGTGCCTGTGTAATTAAGTCTGTTTTTAGAAAATAGAGGTTTCACTCTATGGATGACTCACATGCTTTCATATCAACATTGATTTGATTATGTAAAACAAAAAAAGTTTCAGGGCGAACTGTGTATAGAGAATTTAATATAATTTTTAGGCCAGTTTCATTTTGGCTTCCATATTGAACAAATGGGCTTAATATTTTCTGGGGTTAATAAATGGTGATAAAGAAATATGCATTTTACTAATCAATATAAACATACACATATAAACAATATTTTTACTTATACATATTTTTTTCTAAGTCACTGCTTTCCTTTGTTAGTATATCTTTTATTAGATACTGTATTGGTTTTCTCAAACTGTATATATTATAGTTGGTTTTTGTATTATCTAACTTATCTGTTTTTTTACAAATATTCAGTTATAAAAATATTAGATATAAGTTCAGATTGAAATAAATATAGTGTAGAGTAGGTAACCTGTAAAATAAGAGAAAAATAATCAGCCCAATAAAAATCCAATAAATTTACATTAAAATCCAAAGACACGATCTTCACAATTAGAACACAATTATTTAAACATTATTTATGATGGCCACAAAATATTATTTGGAAATATTAATACAGTTTACAATAAGTAGCCAATGAGTAATACGTAAAGCTTTTTAAATTTTATTTTCATTACATGAAACTCTCAAACTGTTTAGTTTTTAAGTGATTATACTTTCAGAAATAATCTGAGAATTAGAACAATGTTTAGGCAAAATAATTTTAGTAAATGATGTTTTTTTCAAGCCATGCTTCAGCTTAACTGCCTGTCAGATTGGTTGACGACTACTTCTCCAACTCATAAATAATAGTCTCATTCAAGGTGTTTATATTTCAGAATCTTGTATTTCAGGTCAAAGACAAATAAGATAGTACTACATATCAGATTTAACTAAAAACTCTTAACTTGAAAAAAGTACATAACCTTCTGCCTCTCAAGTGCAAGGTCCTGAATTTGATCCCCAGTACCAAAAAAATAAAATAAAATCAAAAAATAAAAAAAATAAACCGCAAAAAACCAAAAAACCTTTTTGATGCAAGTTTTAGAACTAGAAAAAATATTTTGTTTACAGTTTTTTTTATAAATTTCAGATATAAGTACAAATTTGAGATTATTTCTAGGCAATAGGAAACAATTTCATTGGTTGAATATAACTGATAAAGTTGTAGTCACTGATAAATCAGAGATAAAAATGTAGAATTTATTTTTCTATAGTAAACTCATTTAGTGGATAATACTTGCTCTATAATTGTTTTTGGTAGTCCACTAAATTGTTTTAATTTACAATATACTTGAAAGTAAAATACATCACTCCTCACAGTTTCTCATATATGTTATTTGGTCCCTTACTACCTTTACATTTTTATTTAAGTCTTTAAAATTCACAAGAGTCAGAATATTGCTATAAAGAATTACAGATAGATATTATAAATCTGATGATTTAAGTAGTCAATACATGTATTGAAACATCACACTATCCCCTCAATTTGTATAAATTTGTTTTCATAAGTGAAAATAAGTGTAAAGAGCAAGAAGCATGAAAAATACAAAATAACCAAAAAGTTAAATTTCTGTTATTAATTTATGATTATACTTTTCAATGATTTTTTAATATTTGGAATCATAGAATGCTTTTTTGGGGGGTATCAGGACATAGAATGCATTTAAGATGTAGTCTTTTATAAAATTATTATCTTTCTAGGTTAATGTTCAAAGATTTTTGGAATATTTTATAGAACACATAGGTTTCCAAAACAGTGTTTAATAGTGTGTATGTGCTTTTAATCCAATTTTAGCATTTGTGTGCTATTTTATAATTGCATTTAGAGAACATTCTATTTGTACCGAGATGTTGCTGTGTTCCTTGTGAATAGGTCAAATAATCTCATGTGAATTAGTTTGGGCATCAGCTGCTAATGTTTACACATAAAATAGAAAGAGCAAAGCAAAAATGAGCTGAGCTTAGTGGAAAATTGATCTCAAATGGAGCAAAAGCCAAAAAGGAAAATATTTACAGGACTTTATGCTAAACTCCATTCATCCATTTCATGTCCAGATCAGAAATTTTGCATCAGAACTTCTACGTCTACCTTTATATTAATTCAATTATAATACAATTCGAAACTATCAATTATTCTCAGTAGAATACTGCATATTAGTACATAAGAAATTAGTTAATATAACCTCACTGGATACATAAGGAATAACAAGCATTTGTCCATTAATGTTAATTAAGCATGGATATGGAAAATAACCATCTATTCAAATACCACTTCATTTGTATTCAGTAACTATATTCTTACAACTAGTCATTTGTAATGGTCAAAACACAAAACTTACCACTTAAAATTATATGACCAGATATCCATTAAATGAGTACAGTATTTCAAATGATTCATAGTGAGATTATTTAAACTGTCTTTGAAAAAATCTGGAGTGGTAGGGGCACCTTGGGGAAGAGATTTTGGTGATTTAATCATATTTTTAAGTAGTTTGAATTTGCCTTGAATGATAATTGAGGAATTTTTGTGAAATGTTGGACCAATAATTTTCTACATTATCAGATTGTTCTTACTGACTCATGTGAAGTTGTATACAGTTCATGAAATACTAAAAATTTTAATTCTCTTTATCATGTATTATTTTAATTGTACACTGATTAGGGCAAAGGATAAATTTTAGTTTGGTATAATCATTAATTTCAAAGCAAGAAATGTGTACATGTGCATATATTCACTTTTTAATATGTCACTTATTCAAGTATGCAGTTACTTACAAAATTTCAATGAAGACCAAATAAGTTCATTGACAAAATTGAATCCATCTTCTTTAATTATACCATTAAATATATAATACAAAATATGTAAGCCCATTCAAGATTTATATTGGAATAATTTAACAACTTTTTTACTCATTTTACATAAGCCTTGAAGTCTGATTTAAAAGTTATTAAAAGTTATATTTCTACATTTTTTTTTACTTTTTGGATAATAATAAATATTTAAATAAGCAGTAATAAAATTGTATCCCAATAAATTTGTATATATGTGGCTGTTTGGTAAATATAGTAAGGCAACAAATATCTCTAGAATCGGATATACTTAAGATTTAGAATAAATTATACCAAATAATACACTTTTAATATAGCAAAAGTATTGGTTACCTGATCCAATCAGATTAAAAACTGGACCTGAATCTGCACTTGAGTTTTCTATTGCTGCTCTCAAAATGGCTTAAATATTATGTCTCAACACTGCACTAATTACTATGTTACCATGTTAAAGGTCAACAAATACAAAGTAAGTGTCACTAAGCACAGATCCTGTTGGCAGTGTCATTTTACTTCTGTTGCCTCAGAGGGAGAGCCAGTTTCTCTGCCTCCTTCATTTCTAGAGCTGCCTATGGTCCCCTTCTCCAACATCAAAATTACGGGCATAGGATCAGGCACAGCTTGCAAACTGACCACTTGTGGTAGTCATTAATGTATCACCTTTAACCCATGTGAATTAAATTAATTTCAAGAAGAAGCCCATAGTATGTTTGTAGTGAATATGCTTTTCAATACAGCATCTTTACCATTTAGGACGGGGGTTAGACTGAGAACGAGAGGATTAGATAAGTGAAAGAATTGGAGCAGGTTTGAAGTGAGTCCAGAGGATGTAGAATTAGCTTACTATCTTTACAAAGCTGTTAACTTCAGGGGGGATAGAGAGGGTGCAGGAATAAGGACAAGAATATATCCCCTTAACAATAACAGGCGCTTGCCTTCCCTTGAAGGTACAGAGCCATGAATGAGGTAAAATGACAGGAGAAAGAACACAAAGAAAACCCCTCCAAAAAAGAAGAAAATAATAAAAGAAGAAGTCTGAGTTAGGGCAGGAGCCAGAATAAAAAGGGAGATGAGGAATAATATGGTGGAGCAAGAGACTGAGTTGGAGAAAGAGGACAGAAGAAAGAAAGAAATTTTAGGGTGGAATGAGGAAAAGAAAAAAGAGGGAAAAAAAAGAATTTGAAGGTGAATAATCTGCAATAAAACATAAGATCCTAATAAGATTACTGTCATTTAGAAATGAGAAGAAAGGAGCTAAAGGTGTAGGGAAGGTGGGATGGGTAGGGGAAGGGTAATAAGGGAAAAGAAAAATTTGAGATAATGAAAAGATGAAAATAAATTGTTTGTAGATGGGGAGGGGAGGAGGGTGTTAAGGGAGGGCAGGGGTAAGGGGAAAAAATGAGAATCAAGACTTGTCATGTAGAGGTACAAGAGCCCAACAACAAATGTAACTGTACTGTATCCCTAAAATGTACCAATAAACTCAATTAAAGCTGAAAAAAAAATTACGGACATAGAATCTTTGAATTTTTCCATGATGCAACTCCTCTTCTGTCTCATTTATGCACTTTATTAATGTGCCTTTGTGATTACATTTGTCCGACAGAGGTAAAAATTCAAGAGAATTATCCTTCTTTACATTAAGTGAGAAGTATCATTCATACATTGACAACTGTATTTTTTCCTACCATGTAGCAAAACATGTTAATAGGTTTCAGGGTTTGGGAGATGACCATCTCTGAGGGAGGGGGTAAGAATTATTCTTCCTAGTACATAGGAAGTCATAATACACAGTAGGGAACCATAGGAAATTAAATGTTGTGATCTGATAGGGAATAGTGACTAAATGTACTTGAGCAGCAGGCACACCATGGGAAATCTCAAATATGAAGAAGAGTTGAATTGGAACATTTAAGAATTGATAATGTATGTGTTAAAAGGATGGTAAAGTTTCTGAGAAACACAGGAGAAGTTAACACAATACAAACTGGCACTAAATCAAGTTTAGATTATGTAAATATGTATAGTCTTTCATTTTTATTAAATGCTATACTAGGTTTTGGAGAAATTGGAGTACTCATTTCTTTCAACATGGAAACAGAGAAGAGAGATCAAATGAAAATATTTGAAAACCCTGCATGGACATAATCTTCTTTTTCCTTTTTGAACTTTAATAATGTTTTGATACAGACCTGACATAGGACTACAGCTCACTCACAGGTAACTACATGACCTTCTATTATTAATGGAACGAAAACAATTATAATTTTCTAATTCATTCTTTACTCAAAATCCCCAAGTTCCTGCAACTTGGAAAAATATTGGCTTTTGAAATTACCAGATGACCTAAGATATGATAAATTTACTGAGTAGTTATTTAAATGAGAGTAACAAAGAGGCATAAGAAATTGTATTTGTTGAAAATAATGTGAGAAGAATCTCCCAGTAAATTTCATTAACTACTAATATAGACATTTTAAAGATTGTACGTTGTATTTTTATGTAGCTTTAACAGGAAGAAAAAAAGCAATCATTGGCACATTATATAACAAGCTTCTTACTGTTTAAAAATGTATTTAATTTAGGGAATTATTTCCTAAATTTTAGGAGTGTAACACATTTTCTTTCTCTCTTTCTCTCCCTCTTTCTTTCTATCTCTCTTTCTCTCTCTCTCTCTCTCTCTCTCTTACTCTCTCTCTCTTTCTTTCTTTCACCAATAAATATCACTAGACTATTACTCTAATACAAAAATAGATCAAAGGAAATATCATCCCTACCTTTCAACTCTGAACAAGTTGTTTTCTTTTTCGATATTTCTCTCTACTTTTACCATCTCCTATACTAATTTCACTTTATAAAAATTACATTCTACACACTCTATTACCATGAATTCAATAAAGTATTATGTAATGAGTAATTTACTGTTTATCATATTTTAATAAAATAATTGAAATGAAATATTCTAAGATATGAAATATTTTGTGTTTTTTCAGTTCGGTAAATATATTTTCTCTCTTAGATAAACTTGGAGTTTAAGGAAGTTCTTTAATGAATGAAAATAATTTGAATGTTTATTATTTTAATTTTGTAAAAGCATTTTATTATATTTCTTAGAACATGTCAAGTAACATTTTACTGGAAGACATGCTCAACATATTTTCTTTTTAGAACACAGAATGGTCTGGACATATCAAATGAAATCAAAAAACACATAGTGAAGAATACAAGGGCTGGGGATTTAGCTCAGTGGTTCCGGTGCCTGCTTCGCAAATGCAAGGGCTCAAGTTCAATCTCTGGTACTAAAAAAAAAAAAAAAAAAAAACAAAAACTATTAAAAAAAAAAAAAAAAAAAAAAAAGAATACAATTTCCCAAGAATCATTGTGGAACTGTTTGTGTGTGTGTGTGTGTGTGTGTGTGTGTGTGTGTGTGTGTATACGTACGTGTGTGTATTTGGATGATAGTTGAGGATTAGAGCATACTAGACAGAGGACTTACTGTCAAATGATTGAAAAAGAGCTAAGTGGGAACAACGGCCAGATTTTTATTGCAATATCTATATTTATTCAGTTTTAGAAGTTACTAATTTTAATTGTGGGCCCAAATTTCAAACTTTTGAGGATGATAATATTTGAATTAGAGCCTATAAAACTTCAATAAACATAAAATAATGTATGGAGAGAATATTCTAGGCCTATAAAGCAATGTTAAATCTCGTTATATTTTGAAATCAACGATTGTTTAAATAAGAAGGAAAATCTCAAGAAGATCATAATGAGTTCACTGTATTGTAAAGCATTTTACTTCTTGCCAGATGTTCTTTTACAAATATAAGCATTGCCTATTTACCTTTCAAGGAATATTAAAACACTCAAAAAACATTTGAAAACCTGAAAAGAAATAAAGCCACCAAAAAAAGAAATTCTGGAAAATATATAATTTCAAAGGAGAGTAAAATAAAATACTAATAAAGGTAGACTGATGCCATTAACTAAATAAAAGGCTCTTAACTCTTAACAGTTCTTATATTTATTTGAGAACAAAAGATTATTGTGCAAAGTTGCTGTTAACCTGTGTGTAATATCCCTGATCTTCTGCTTGGTGCTAGGACACATTGTGAGAAGAAAGATTTAGAGACAGAATTTAAACGAAAGAGACAAGGAACTATAATCATCAGTGCTTCAGCAGGCAAAAGCTTGAGCAAACAAAGTACCCGATACTATTGATATTTACTGGTCCTGAAACTATTGATATGTATCAGAGACACAATAATTGTTAGGCTAGGGTGAAGGGACTATGAGTGGTTGTCAGGCTTATGATGCTGAAGCTGCCAAGGCTTATAAAAGAAGAGACAAAGCATTCTTGTGTTAGGCTGGGAATGGAATTTGGGTAAGATACTTTGACCTCCATGGTGTGTTATCTCACATGCTCTGGTCAGACTAAATTCTTAAGCCAATAATGCAGGCTTAACTCTTTACAGCCTGCACTGCTTACAGTCTGCTTTAGGAATAATCAATGGGGCAGTCTACCACAAAGAAAGAATTAAAACCAGTAGAGTTAGAAAGTGATGGAGAGAGTTTTCTCTCCAATGCAAAGAGCACGGAAATTACATAATAGGAAAGAATAACACCTAGGGCGGGAAGGATTCAGGCAGTTGGATCTGACCACAGGAGTCCTGGATGAAGCAGTGTGTGGCAGAATGCAAAAAGTGGAATCCAGGCTGCA
The DNA here is from genome assembly GCF_012274545.1 of Fukomys damarensis. Taxonomy (NCBI): domain Eukaryota; kingdom Metazoa; phylum Chordata; class Mammalia; order Rodentia; family Bathyergidae; genus Fukomys; species Fukomys damarensis. The sequence goes on from NW_022900924.1 coordinate 27,878,979, forward strand.
GTCAGCCACACAGGTAGAACAGTAGTCTGTACGTGAGTAGATGAATAGCAGCCTCTAGAATATTTTTTCAATCCAATGTGTAGTATTTATTTGTAATTATTTTTGAAAAACAGATTATAGAGATATAGAAATTTACAGCAGTGAAGTAAAAATTTGTGAGCACCAAATAAGTATGAAATTACTTTAAAAATATTTTAATTATAAAAAATCTTATGACAATTGTGAAATTAAAAACAGAGTAATAAAGTGCAATTTCTCATATTCCCAGGAATTTGAAATTTGTGTATTGGTGTACCCTAATCCAGAATATTTAGTAAATTTTTTTAGTTTTAAAATAAATATATTGTATAATCACATACATGTTTGTATTTTTAGTTTTTTATGTAACATCATAATATAATCACAAAACTTGTTTTTAGTGGTTAACAAAATGATAGACATAGATTAATACTATGCTACAATTTATTTTACTTCTTAAAATATAGCATTGAATCCTGTGTCAATATATGTGGAAGCAACTCATTTATCTATTTTTTAAAAAGTTTTATTTAACTATAACATGCATATTAAAAAGTACACATGTAAGTGAAGAGATAGATGAATGTTCACAAAGCACCACCTTCACCTGAAGCAGGACTGTGCTCAAGGTAATGTTGCTGCGGAGACCTTTACAGTTTGTGCCATTTCCACACCACTTTGTGCCATTACAGAAGTTCCCTGGTTTTAAAATTTATATTCTTTTCTATCTTGCTTCTTTCACTTGAGACCATAGTGTTCTGCGAACTAAATTAGACACATACGCTTAAATTTGTAAAGCTTCCTATGACATGAAAAGGTCCAAATATAAATATTGAACCAAATAAAAGATAGATGATAGGAAATAAGGAGACAGATCTTTTTTTCAATTTTGAAGGAAATGAAGATGTGGAGGGATTGGGGAAGATGGGAAAAGAAAGAAAATGACAAAATATTGAGATGTGTTATATGCAGGCAAAACACCATGCAAGAAGTATAATCATTATGTATAACAAATATATATTAATAAAAATAAAAATATAGAACAAATGAGTATCACTGCAAACATTCTTGTTACTATTTACTAATCCTATATTTAATTTTAAAATAATTACACAATCTACTATATGTTATGAAATATATATAAATATACATATATATGATATACATGCACACATTTATATCTTCAATGGAATGAGCTTACTAAGTCTTTTTCATTCATTTTGTCACCTTTGATAGATAATGCCAAACTGTTTCTGAATATTTATAGAGATTAATAATCATAACAACAGTGTGTATCAAAAATTGTTTCACTCTTTGTCTAACACAGTTCGTTCTGTTTCTTTAACACAATATTTTTGAGGCAGTGTGTATTTTTATGAGCTAACATAACCTTTAGGAAAAAACCGAAAACAAAGTATAATTAAAATTTCATAGTTGAGCTACAATGAAATTATCTCTCAGCTGTCTTCCATTTTACATAAACTACAAAAGATTGCAAGTTCTATAAAACATTCTATTTTTGTTGTTATATTATGATAAGTTATATAAAAACTAAAAATACAAACATATATGTGATTATGCAATATATTTATTTTAAAAACAAAAAAAATTAACTAAATGTTCTGTATTAGGGTACACCAATACACAAATTTCAAATTTCAAACACAACTTTTTTTCCTACAGTAATATGGCATACATAGGCTTTCAAATAATGTGAGTGATGCAAGGAATGGCATATTTCACAGAAAAGCTGAAAAACAAGACTGTATTGACTCATTAAGTTGAGTGAGACCAAGTATAATAAATAACCACTGGGCTTCTAAGTAACGTCATATCCCAGAATTGTGTTATAAGATTTGTTCTTCTTTTAAAAAATTTGAATCTAGGTTACTTAAGCAGGATTTTACAGTAGATTAAATGCTTTCAGAAATTTGATTATTTTTTGTTAGGTACTTTAATTTTTATTTAGAATATAGGACTAACAATTGGAGTTAAAGCAACAATTACCAAATTACATAAAGTTATAAGTGTATATTTTATAAATATGGAGTCATATTTATTAGTAAATGTATATTTAGCCACTATATTATCTTGGAAAACTCTACATTTTTGTTTGTGCTTAGACATGATTAAGAAAGTGTTACAATTCTGCTCTGTTTCATCATGGTCACCTTATGCCCCATGTGATATTTTTGTTATTTTATAAAAAGTTCATTATGATCAAAAGTATCTCATTGTGAGCAACAGACTACCTTCAAGCAATACCAAATTATATGTCTCAGCTGCCAACCATCTGAGGTTACTTTTTATTTTTATGTCACCGGTTTTTTTCTAAGAACAATTGAATAAGAACTTAGAGTATCAGTCTTTGGTAGTCACATCTTCACTAGTACTCAACTTTTGCAAATAAGGAGATTGTTACCTGCCTGTTTACAGTCTTAGTAGAATTTCTTTCTCATACATTCTTAACAATCAAATATTGGAAATTGTATTAATTTTAAGAAACTGGACAGAGTACTTGTGCTATTATATCTAACTACAAAAGCAGGTAATTAGTCTGTGATAGGTCTTTAAAACAGAGAGCTAAATTAACAAATCTGAGCAATAAAATTTGTTTTGAACCAGCTATGGGTTTTCTAGAGATATAATGACGACTTTCTTTTCTTTGTTTATCTTAATCAAAGGTTATTCAATGTACCTTGAAGTATTTGTATGTGAAAGATGTGTTTGCTGTAGCACAATTTTCCCTGTGGCTACATAAAGAGAAATCAAGAGCTATGTATTTGTCCATGACAGCTTGCTTTAAAAAGTCAAGTGTAAAATAAATAATAATAAAAATAAGGGTAAATTGGTTTATTGGTCTTCCAGAGTGTAAGCTATTCTTTCATAAGAAGGGCATGGAGTCTACTAGGGGCAGAATGTTATTTATCTCATTGAGAGTGAATTAATTATTGATCTTGTAAGGTAGGGAAGACTTTGTATGGAGTTAAGTAGTTACATGTTTCGCATGTTCTTTAGCCAATTAGTCTGATTTTTCAATCTGTTTATTTGATAATTAACTTTATAAGATCTTATAAGTAAATGAATCTGGTGCTGAAAATTAAGAGGGATATAGGGAGGGAGGTGAAAAGAATTGAAATGAGTTATGTACAGATATCAGTCTGCTACAGTGAATATAATTATTACATACTACAAACACATATTCATAAAATAAACAAACCAATGCTGAATCTTAAGATCCTAGAAAAAGAAGAGCAAGGTAAACCCAAAGCCCATACAAGGGAGGAAATTATAAAGATCAGAGCAGAGATTAATGCAATGGATACTGAGAATGATGAAAAGATCAAGAAATATGAGTTGGTTTTTTGAAAGAATAAATAAAATCAATAAATGCTTAGCCAACACTATCAAGGAAAGAAAAGTCTCAAAATCATGCAACTAGGAATGAAAAAGGTGAAATCATAACAGATCCAACAGAAATCCATGGAATCATCAATACCTACTTCAAGAACCTATACTCTAATAAGATGGAGAATACAGAAGAAATGGACAGATTTCTAGATACATATGAAGTACAAAAGTTGAATGAAGAAGATATTAAAATTCTAAACATCCCAGTTACAATCAGTGAAATTGAAAACATAATTAAAAATTTACCAACAAAGCAAACCCCAGGTCCTGATGGCTTCACTGTTGAATTTTACAAAACATTTAAAGAAATACTGCCACTATATTTTAAACTTGTCACTGAAGTTAAAAGGGAAGCAATACTTCTGAATTCATTCCTGTAAGTAAGTGTTACTTTGATTCCAAAACCAGGAAAAGACCCAACCAAAAAAGAGAACTACAGGCCAATCTCCCTAATGAACATAGATGCAAAACACCTCAATAGGATACTGGCGAACAGAATACAAAATGTCATCAAGATCATACACACTGATGATGTCAGATTTATTCTAGGGATGTAAGTATGTTTCAACATATGTAAATCAATAAATGTAATATACTATATTAACAAAGACAAAAATCATATGATCATTTCAATATATGCAGAAAAAATTCAACAAAATTTAACAACCATTTATAATTAAAAAAAAAAAAACCTGAAGAAAATTGGAATAGGTGATCTCAACTTGATAAAAACCTATATGAAAGCCCAACATCTGACATCATACTAAATGGTAAAAAAGTGAAAACCTTTGTGATAAAATCAGGAACAAGACAAGGATGTTCACTATCACCATTCCTGTTCAACAAAGTTTTGGAAACATTGGTCAAAGCAATTAGATGAAAGAAATAATTAAAAGGAATTTTCCTATCTTTATTTATAGGAAAGGAAGAAGTTAAATGTTCATTATTTGCTGATGCTTTGACACAACACAGAAGACCTGAAAAACTCTACCAAAAGACATCTAGACTTAATTGACAGATTCAGTAGAATAGCTGAATACAAGGTCAACACTCAAAAATCAATAGTCTTCTTGTACACAAATAACAGACTGACTGAGATTGAAATTAGGGAAACTGTCCCTTTCACAATAGCATTCAAAAAAATGAAGTATCTAGGAATCAATCTAATAAAGGAAGCAAAAGACCTCTGCATTGAGAACTACAACACTCTGGAAAAAAGAGATTGAAGAGGATATAAGAAAAAGGAAAGAAATCCCTTTGTTCCTGGGTGGGAAGAGCCAATATAGTGAAAATGGCCAGACTTCCAAAACTGCTATACAGATTCAATGCAATCTTGATTGAAATCCTAACAGTATATTTCACAGAACTTGAGAAAAAAATCCAAAAATTCTTTTCAAACCAGAAGAGACCTAGACTATCAATAGCAATTCTAGGCAACAGAGACATGGCAGGAGGTATCACAATCCCCAATTTGAAACAATGCTACAAAGCCACTGTGATAAAAATAGCATGGTACTGGCAAAGAAACATACTTGAGAATTGGTGGAATACATTACAAGGTGCAGAAACAACTCCAGGCATACTCAATTATGTCATTCTTGACAAAGGAGACAACCATACTCTCTGAAGGAAAGATAACCTCTTTAATATATTGTATTGAAAAAACTGGATTTCAACCTGCCAAAGATTAAAACTAGACCCCTATCTCTAACCATGCAATAAATTAAAATCCAATTGCATTAAAGATTTAAATATTAAAACAGAAATGCTAAACTTTCTGGAAGATAAATTAGGTAGACCTCTGGCACAGGAAAAGACTTTATGAACAAATCCTCATTATCATTAGAAGTAGAACAAAGAAACAACAAGTGGGTCTCATCTTTTTAAACAGTTTCTGTACTGCAAGGGAAACCACCAACAGCTAAAAGACATCCTACGATGTAGGAAAAAAAAAATTTAACAGCTAGTCCTCAGACGAAGTTCTACTATCTAGAATATATACAGAACTCAAAAAAATCAGGCCACCCAAATATAAAGGCCCAATTAAAAAATGGGCATCTGAAATGAACAGACATTTCTTAGACAAAGATGTAAAAGCAGCAAATAAACATATGAAAAAATGTTTAACATCACTGTCATTCAAAAGATGTAGATGAAAAGACTGAGATTCCATCTGACCCCCAAAAAATGGCTGCTCTCTAGGAATCAACCAAAACAAATACTGGTTGTGTTGTGAACTCTTCTTCATTGTTGGTGGGAGTACAGACTGATGCAAACTCTTTGGAAATCAATATAGAGATACCTCAAACAACTAGGATTAGAAGTCCTGTTTGACCCAGCTTTCCTCTGCTAGGTATCTTCCTAAAGGAATTAAAAGAATCATTCCACAGTGATATATGTGCACTCATGTTTACAGAGGCATAGTTTGTAATAGCTAAAACTTGGCAATAGCCACTTGCCCATCAACTGTATACTGGATAAGAAGATATGTTTGGTTGTTGTTTCTTTCTTTCTTTCTTTTTTTTTTTTTTTTTTTTTGTAAAATGGAATACTATTCAGCCATAAAGAATGAGAAACTAGAGACATTTATAGCTAAATGGATGCACAATGAGGCCATACTCTTAAGTGACATTAATAGAAACACACTTATAAATACCAAATAGTTTCTTTGAGCTCAGACTGGGCAATTTAGCAACTGAGAGATATTTTATTTCATTAAAAGAAAAAAAAAGTAGAAGAAGGAACAGAAAGAGTGATAGAGAAAACTTTAATAGTGAAAATTTAGGAAACGTCACAATATAAGATAACTTCTGCCCCTCACTCCACTTAGTTCAGAATTAACTGGTACCAGAGACACCTAGTCTCTCACAAAAGTTTTGTAAGTGAAAAGAACCGTTGTTAGCTTTGTTGACCAAAAGAGTTCCCTTTCCCCTGGCTAGAGTAGGTAATTGAATAAGTCTTAAAAGTGTAACTTCCCTGACAAAGAACTGCATCAGGGTTGAAATTCAACTGCCTCGCTATTATGTTTTGGATATCAGTAATGTGGGGGGTGAAAATGCAGTGTAACCAACTGAGTAAGAACAAAGCTGTAAAACCCTATAAAAGAAGGAGTTGTAATCCAATGGGGAGTCGATCAGGGCACCACCATTAGGTGTGATCGATCCCCATCAATGGAGTAAACTTTTTTATTTTACTTCCATTCTGCTGCCTCTCTGTGTCACTTGCCAATTCCTTCTGTAACAAGAGGAGGAAGAGGAAGAAGAGGAAGATGAAGAAGAAGGCAGAGGCAGGAGGAGAAAGAAAAGGAGAAGGAGGAGAAAAGAAATGTAGCAATTATTACCTGGCTTGTGGTTGTATTGCAAGCCTGTAATTCCAGCACTCGGGCTGGCATAGGAGGACAGCTAATTCAAGTCCCACCAGGGTAATAAATGAGATCTAGCTAAAAAAAAAAAAAGTCTTTAAATTACAATTACAATTAAAAGACAAAGGAAAATGCTTGGGGAATTCTACCAATTAGCCTCGGCAAACTAAAATTATTCTGATGAATAAGACCAATATGAAAAATGAGCACATAATTCAACACGAGGGTGAGCAATGTAAAAAAGAGAAACTGAAAGTTTTCATTTTTTTTTAAATTAAAAGGCAACATTGGAAATGTAGTGGCCTGTAAGTATGATGCTTGCATTAACTTGTTTCTCTGGAACTAGAACAAATACCAATCAACAGCTATTCTGTTTCTGAATAGAAAACACTACATAAAATGTTCAGGGATACAAAAAAATTAAGAAGGTAGTTCCTTTAAGTGTTTCAATGGTGCACAAAAGATAAAAATTTTCTAAAGATGCTGACCTGATAATTTATGGATTCCCTAACCCTAAATTTGGTTCAGGAATGTTGATCAAATACAAAGCTGTGTTCTCACCTCCTTTATAAATTAAAAAGCAAACAAGTGAAACAAAACAAAATAATTAAGGCGACAAACAAGTAAATGTACCATGGGAACAGATATAGAAAGATTAAAAGAAAAGTCATTTATAAACATTGAAGTTCAGAGAATCAAGTAGTTTCAGAATTCTTTTCAGCAAATATGCAAAAGTCAATCCAAAACTGATGGATATTTCAGTGTAAGTTTACCAGCTGAGCTGGGAAGACAAGAAGTGCCTGTGGTTACTCGTGGCTCTGTGGCTGTGGAGCCTTTAACTTAAATGTACTAGAACTCCAGGGAAAAAATCTAGAGTCAGATAAAATTGAATTCATTGCCTTGTTGAAAACGGGAAGGCTGCACTTCATGGAAAACCATATTTCCTTTCAGTCAGGAGAATTGTTATGTGACTTGTACTCATGTAAGGTAATTTTCATAGCATTCCTAGAAATAAGAGTTTGCTAAGTATGATAAATTGTCAGGAACCAAAAATAATTCCAAATATTAACCAAGAGTAAAAATGAGCTAAATTTGTTATATGAAAGAAGCAGGAGATATGAATATTGACCAGTTTATTGATATTTATGATGTAAATATATTCTTGAGTTTCTCTGTTCAGACAAGATTATAGAGCAATCTTTTTTCATCATGATCAAACTTATCCCTCTGAAAATAGTGTTGTTGAGTTTTGTAAAATCATTTATATTTAACAGGAAAATCCATACATTGACTGGGATTATTAGGCAAATTATCTGATGTCAGAAACTATTTTTCTCCTTCTTGGTACTGAAGTTACAAGTAAAAAATTTTCATTCAACTGTGATCAATATTTTTTAAAAACTTTATCAGCTCTCTGTAATATTAATATTTTCTATGAAATTTCAAAATAAGACTATAGGTGCGTAATTGTAACATACCTTAATCTTTCAAACTTTTAATTATAATTGGGATTGATAGTACAAAAGCTAAGGAAAGGGGAAAGAGGAGTTGCTAATCAAATGGTATAAACACTAAAAAAAAGACAGGAGGAATAACACTAGTGAATGTTTTCACAGAATGATAACTATCATAAATAACAATGCGCTGTTTCAAAATGGCTGAGAATATAAAACATTCATAAATTAATCAAGGCACATATCCCCAAAATCCCAGCACTCTGGAAGGCTGAAACAGGAGGATTGCAATTGTGAACCCCACTTTTGCTATTTAGTAGGTTAGCAAGATGCTTTCTCAAATTTATTTTTTAAAAACTCTGAGAAGCATATTTTAGTTAAAGCTCTTTCGTAGCAAATGGGTTAAAAGTCAGATGTCAATCAATGTTTCAAAAGATCTGCAGTTTACTGCTTACTAATGGGTAAATATTAATTTTTTGTAGTTAATTGCATAAAGTGCAATAGAACAATATGATGTGATTCTTCTCTTAAAAATTGTCATGTATGTAAGCGAAATAAGCTATACATGGAAAGGTAGCACATATTCTCTCTTTTATATAGAAACTGAAAGAAGAAAAAGAAAAAGTAGAAGGATTATTAGGGCCTTGAAAAGGTGGGAAGGAGAAGGGTATGCGAGGCATATCTCATAAGGCACTATATACGCATGGATGAAAATATCAAAATGAACCCCTTTATCTGGTACAATCAGTATGCATTCATAATATAACATTATATCACTATATCCTGAGCTCATTTCATATCTTTTAATGAAATGCTGTATTCTCTTCCTATAAAAATAATTGTTTTGATCCCTTCATATACCATTTACTCATGATAACTTTTATAAATATTCCATTTGCATAGTCTCATGATTAAACTTTTGTGTTTTCAAATCTCTTTTCTACACACTGTAAATTAGGAAACCACTACATGTGCTAATGCTTAGACTGCTTATAACGTTCTGAAAAAAAAAGACTTTTATTCTTCATTGCCATGAAAAATATTTCTGTTAGAGGCAGATTTCCCTGGAGAACTTTGCTTAATTGATCTTTTGAAATTTCAGACTCAATAATACTTTCTTCAAAAGTTAAATTGGCTCCAAAAGTAGAACTAGAAGAGACCTTAGAGATCATGTGATTCCTGTCTTTCCTTTCATGGATGGGTTCATTTATTGTGCAAGTTTGCATGGCTAATAAATGCAAAGTAGGGACCACAATTTGGTTCTCACCATTCCCAGAATAAATTCTTTTCTGTTTGTTTCTTTCCTAAAGTTTCCAAGCTTACTTGTATGTTCTTGTGCAGGCGTGCATGCAAATGTGTTTTCAGAAATGAATCAACTCCAATAGAAGCCAATGCCATTTTCATTCTGTAGCCTCTTGCTAATACATTTTGCATCCACCTAAAAGTTGGAAGGAATATATTAAAACCCAAATAGGTTTTAACAACATTCCTAGACTCAAAATCCATCATTTCCCCCTCTACTTCAGATGAAATGTAGGATGTCTAGTCCTATTTGCAAGTTCTGGTTATACCTGATTCTTGTACCATTCCCCAGGAATTTCTCATATCATTGTGATCCTCAGTTATTATTTTCCAGACTCCTTAAGCACTCTGTCTTCAAAGGTGCCAATTTCCTTTCTATTCTTTTCACAGAATATCCTTCCTTAATGCTCTATCACTTGCTATTTAGTTAATTCTGTATTCCTTCATTTATAATATTATCAAGTACTCTTCAAACCTGCTCTGTGCCATGACTACACAGTGGGAGACAACTGGGTGAGTAAAATCAACAAAATTGATGCCATTTTGGCAATGACCTTCCGCCAAGTGAGCACAAATGTCAACTGATTACAAGTGTTAATAGAGTCTGCAGCTATTATTATAAGAGCACCATTCAACTATGTTTTGACCCAATGACTGATAGCAATAGCCTAGATAAGAGAAATGGAAAGTTAATCATAAAAGCTGCTAACAATAATCTGAAAATAGCTATGTTGAAGTAAACACAATCAAGATCTTGTAAAGTATCTAGAGATGTTCAAATAGCCAAGAGCTTCATCAAGGGTACCAAGATAGCTCTTGGTCTATCAGTAGAAGTATAGTCAGAAAGGCAGAAAACATAATTATGTTTTAAATAGAGGGAAATGAATGTAAGAAATGGTAATACATATGTTAAAATGATAGAATTACAAAAGGAATATGGGATGGGACTTGCAGTATTGAAAAAGAAAGTCTTGTATATAGAGATAATGTGGTTGTAAAGAGCAGCTACCTACATCTATCCTCACTTGTGTTGGGTTTAAACAAAAAGGAGCAGGTGATGCCAGAGACTGGAATGTTCTTCATACTAAACCTCTCAGAGAGTACTTTGGATGGTGCTGGAACCACAAAGGTAGGAGCCAAAAGTAGGAGCAATATAGAAACAGCCCTTTGCAGAGATGCTACCAAGAAACAAAAAGATGGAAAGAACATTTTTCACCTACTCATTATTTGATAGCCTCATCTTCCAAACACATCCATTCCTTCTAGGAAAAGCTAAGAAAGAAGTTTTGGAAACATTGCAGACATCTAGCCCCAATAATTCAAGGATAATATCCGCTACTGATATATTAACAGTACCTGAGTGGAGCACCATCAATATAATTTTGGATAGAAAAGCTTGAAATGCTGTTTAGATTGTTGTGGGAATGACTCTAAAATACATATTTCAATCTTATGAGAAACTTTCTTTGTTCCTTTAGGACTCATGTGAGAGACATCATAACAGAATTAAAGGAAGGTAATGAGGTCACTCTATATTGACTAATTTCAATACAACAAAATATTTTTGGTATGGTGACATGAGTTTTGTGACTTCTGTAAAGTTTTCATGTTTTCTTTCACACAAGATATTGATTTATGAGGCAGTTAAGAGCAATAAGAGAGACAAAATGGATGACTGAATGAAATTATCCAAAAACTTTTGGAAGACCACTAGTATTCAACATTATATTAGGATGCTAATGTAATATATAGATCCATATAAATGTATTTCCAAGTTTAAGAAAATTGCATATATTAATTAAAAATTTTATCAATATTAATTTTGTTGTTTTGTAAAAAATATGGTACTTTCTGTATCATAATTTATGTTCAAAGAGATCCTCCTTCCAGAATCAAAGCCTGATAAATTAACCTATCCCAAACTATCCTGGAGGAAAAAGCATGAAATTAAAAATTCTCAATAAAGACCTAAAAAAGATATATCACCAACATGCAATGAGGCAAGAAATAAACAATAGTCATTGAAGAAATTAGTCAATCATTGGGCCTGAAAAGTATAATAGGATTTTTATTTCTTAACTAATGTACTAATCAAATTACCCAATTAACAACTTCTATAGGAAAATATCAAACTATTTTCAGAACAACTGTAGAATTGTTTAAGGAAAGGTCTGTTTTAATGCAACTTAACAAGAAATGCTCCTCTTTCTTTTTTATTATGAACTCTTTTCTCTCATAAATTAGCTACAAAATTTTAAAAAACAATGTAATAAAATCTGCTGCACTCTCCTAGTATACAAACTCAGGCTATGACTGTGAACTTCATTCTTAAGACTACCTATAAGACATTTAACTATTTCCTGTATCTTAGGTTGGCACTGATAGATAAATAAAATATCAACAATAGATATTTTCATTAAAATAATATTTTCTATTCTAAGAAATTCAATCTTTAAAAGACTTAATGCAAATATTATTTCATTAAAATGATTTTAAGTATACAAGAAAGTTGACATTGGAAGAGATATTATGTTGGATAAAAATAGGCAAAGTTGATTCATATTCTGCCAAGCACAATTATTAGGAGAATTCTTGTGTTCATGTATCTCTTCATGTGTAATATAAGTAGACAAAGTTGTGTATTGAATATTTTTTAAAGAAAGCAAAAAAGGGACTCATATTTATAGAACTCTTATCTTGTCCCAGGAATAGTGACAGATGCTCTACACAAATTATTGCCTTTAATTCTAAAAGACTTTACAGCAAAAATGTGATATTGCCTATTTCACTTGAGTAGGGAACAAAAAATTAGTTGTTACTATAAGGCCATGAATTAAAATAGTCACAATGCTTTCATCTATAAACATGCATATAGTAAGTAACTTTATATTACAAGAAAGATTATTGTAAAACAAGTTATCTCCTTCATACCTTATGAGATAACAGATTGCTTCAACATTTTTGAAAGTCAGTTCAGAAATAGTATCAGACATATAAAATAAAGATGCTTCTAAATGTTTTTTTCAAGGAGTAAAATGAGGAAAATAATGCAAATGCAGATAAATGTATACTTTTCACATTTATTTGCTAAATTGCAAATAAACTCGACAGGAAATATTGAAAAATTTTAAAAATTATTTCTTCATGTGAATTTAAGCATGTTTATAATTTGTTGAAAGGTTAAATTTAAAAAGCAGGACTTTTTATAGTACTTTGAAATCCATGCACCTTTTAACTACAAAATCTAATTACAAGATTTGAGTTTATATGAAAAAAGTATAGTACAATGTTATTTATAATAATGAAAATATGAAAAAGTATACCTAAAATAAAAGATGTATTTAACTGTCATTATCAAAGGAATATTTTATAAAAGTAATTAGATTATACTTTTAGATTTTAAGATCTAAACCTGCATTACACTGAGTTCAATAAGTATGTAATAACAGGTATAAAATGGGGAAAATAGAAAATTTAACAAATTCATTTGCTTATTTCTTTAGTCCCAAACTCTTCAAACAAATTGTTACATACGTATAACTCCAATTTGTGAACATGACATTCCATCACAAGAAAAGAAGCGTTGCACTATGAACAGGAAAATAATTTTTACATTTTCTAGAGATTTGTGCCAAATTTTCTGCCACAGCAAAACACACATTGTTGCAATTTCAACTGCCAGTAGAATCCTTGTTCCCAGTGACGTCTCCAAGTCTGACCTTCACCTTCTGCATTTCCAGCAGCATTCAGGTTTTCTGAGTTCCAACCAGTGATACTCATCAAGCTCAGTTTACGGCACGCATGAGCTTTTCTGCTGGCATATCAAAATCTTTCCATAACCCTCATGCAAGACGATTCCCAAGACTCCTAGACCACATGGTGAGATATAGTCACAGCCACGACCCCACTTGTCTGGTAGTAAAATTTGTGTTAGTCACTTTCTCTTCACTGTGACACAATAGCTGACACCCACAAGTTAAAGGAGAAGAGGTTTGTTTTGGATTGGGTTATAGTGTGTGGTCAGCTGCTCCAAGCCATAAATGCTATGCTACAAGGGCCTGGTCAGAGGAAAGCTGTTCATATCATGGTAGCCAGGAAGAAGAGAATAGAAGGAAAGGCCTTGGGAGGGAGATAACCCCTTCCAGGTGCCACCTTCATATTCACTTCCCACCAGGCCCACCTCCTAAAAGCACAGTTAGCACATTCAATATGGTATTCCCAAGACCCAGTCACTGCCAAATTCATGAAGCTTTTAGGAGAGTCTCCAAATTTAAATCATAACACTTCTGTTTCTGAGCCTACCTCACTTACTATAATGATCTTGAGTTCCATCCACTTTCCTGAAGATGACGTGATTTCATTCTTTTTTATTTCTGTGTAATACTTTATTCAGTGTAAGACATTTTCTTTATTGCTTTATTTGCTAAAGGGCATCTAAATTGATGGTCTAACTTGGCTACTGTGAATAGCCCCACTATAAAGAGAGGTTTGCAGGTATCCTTCTACCACACTGCCTTTGAGTCCATCAGATATGTACAGTGGACTAGAGGTGCATTATATGGTAGCTTGATTTTTAGTTTTTAAGGAACCTGCATGTAGGTTTTATTGGTGGCTTTGCTAATTTGCTTTATCATGGAATTAAATAAGGTGACTATTCGCTAGGATTTTAAGGGGAACTGTAAGTACTGAAGTAGGTCTTTTTTTTGCTCTGGACAATTAGAAGAATCCTCATTTATTAGATGAAAGACCTCAGTCTATGTAACATCGGTTTTACTCATCAAGCATAATATAGTTTAATGTGGATATGATATAAACAAACTGACAACTTTCTTTAAAAGTTCAGGTTAAAAATATTTTAGATTTTAAAGGTGAACTTTTGTAATTATCCAATTAGTACATTTTTGTGCAAAGAATAGTAATAAAAATACAAAATTATTCAATGAGCTGTGATACAATAAAATTTTACTTTTAAATTTGAATATCATATTATTTCCACATGCATCATACTTGAAAATTTTGAATTTAATTTCCAATATATATGAATCATTTTTAGCTCATAGACTGTACCAAATCCAGCCCTTGCACAGGATTATATTCATCCTTGTTTTAACATATTCCTAGTTGATTCTGGGGCAAAGAAAATAGCAGCATACTTAAATGAATCTTCAGCAAGATAAGTATAATATGAAAAATACATATAGCCAACTCCTGTACAGATGCAAAAGTAATAGTTGCAATAACAATAAAAACAATAATAATAATTTAAATGAAATACGAACAATGATATGAGTGTTTCACAAATTTATTTTCAAGGTAATATTTCTTCTTGAGATTCATATAAGAATTTTTGTTGTAGTTTTGAAATGGTTGGTGTTGAACTCAGGACCTCAAGTATACTGGGTAAGCACTGTACCATTAAGCTCAGCCTCCCACATGGTTAAATTTGAAAATGAGAAATTTCAAACATTGAAATGTTTCAACTCAACCGTCCTCAGAATTATATAATGAAAGAACTTTAAAAATAATTGCATTCCTCTGAGTCAGAATATCTTTGTGATCAAGAGCTCAGATCAGTTTTATAAAACAATTTTATGCCTTAGAGATCTATGGAAATTATATTTTATAATTTTGCTCCCCCTCCTGGATATTCTCACTCAAGAATTAATCACCAGGGTCAAACTAACTGACACTATATTTTATTAGATCTTTCTTCAGTTATTCTATCTATGACATACATACTTATTCAAAACAAAAGATGATGATGGCTTAGATTTCAGAGAAAAATATAAACTAATTTCAGAGTATATACATGATCACAAGTGTACACTGTAAAATAACTTGATAAAATTTTGTTTTTAAGTGCATCCTATAGTACTAAACTTTTAAAGTACAGAATCCTTCACTGTTCATATACATATATATCTATACCCTTTTGTAATGCATAATACAGAGCTGGGATACAATACATTTTGTGAAATGAAAGTTCCTAATTGTGTGGTGGAAAAAGTAATGGAATTAGGAAAGACAATACTATTTTTTCAAGTACTAGTTATCAACATGAACAAACTTATAGCTTTGTTTTGGACTATATTTAATCTTATATAACTGCATAAATTAAATTCAAAGACAATATTGAAGACATATAAACTATTATGAAGTTGACCAATGTGGAAAATTTAATCTTTTAACATCTAGAAATTATATTACTTAAATGCCATGTTTAATAATTTGACCAAACTCCTTTTCTTGCAATTTGTAATGCCATTTTTCCACAGTACATTTTCAAACCAAACTATTTTTTTAAATTGTATTTTTGTGGTGTGTAGTACTATAGATTAAGGCCAGCTACAACCCCAACCACTCCCTCCCTTTCTTCTTCTTTTCTTTTTTAATTTTGAGATTAGGTCTTTATAAATCACTAAATTGCTGGGTGGGGTTCTAACTACAGATCCTCCTGTCTCAGCCTCCCAGAGTGCTGAAAATACCTATGTGGACCACCAGTCTATGCTACCATCATTCTTGATTGAAAAGATAATTATTTTATAGAATATACAATTATCTGAACTACATATACTTTTCATATAGTTGATTACCATACAGTTCTATTCTTATTATGTGTTAAGTACTTTATCATCAATGAGGATTTTAAAGTAAGCCAGTTCCTGGTCTTCCATGACTCAAAAAAATCTCACCGGAGAGATAAACTACTTTCCTAGTTTTGACTATGTTGCAAGATTCAGAGAGCAAGACTCAAATGGAGACAAAACCATGGGCTGAAAAGTCAAGATAGCTAAATTGTTTAATGATCCAGTTGCTGAAAGTTTAATGAGTGTGAGCTTGCTTTCTTGTCAATAGTGAAAATTTTACCCTAGCACTGGCTTCATATGTAATTATAGAAATAGGGTCAATTACACTATGAGTAGATTTTTTTTCATTTACTTAAAATGAAATATAAATGCATTTTTCCCAACATCCATTACAGGGATTCCCAAATTCATCAGATTACATCAGAAATAATAAGTTCATCTGTAGAATGCCTAGGAAAATTAGTAGCCAAGTCATCATGAACTGAAGAGCTCAACTTTCTTGTTAAGGTTAGTCAATTACCTTCAAAACACTTGCTTTATTTATTTTTACCTGCTTTCTCATTTTCTGTATATGTACTACATAATGAATGTAATAATCTAAACATGTACTAATATAACTTAAAATATTTTTTAAAACACAAAATACATGTCTTAGGTTTTTCCAGGGAAAGACACTCAAATAACCAACTAGGAAATCTGAGAAAATGAAAACTGGATTCTGGGAAAAATGAGTTTTCACTATGTATCAAGTAGACGATGCATCATCTCATTAAACTATATAACATTTTTTTTTAAATTAAGGGCTGTTTGTTGCCCAAATTTCATGGATGAAACAGAAGGATTACAAAATTTGCCCAAGATTAGCATGTTTATAGGTATACATGGAAGAACTGGAGTGAGGTCTGTCAGTCTCAGGTGCAAAGCTATTTCCCCAGTGAATCATTAATTGTTGAGCAAATTTTCTAAAACATATACCTCAAATTTACAGTAAGCATTCATCTTGGCTGGTGCTGGTAACCTAGCTAGAGTGGTTAGAACATGGATGACTCTGAGAAAATGGCCCTTAATTGATGATAATGAAGCCAAAAGAGAGGGGAAATTAGGCAGATAGGGCAAGGGTCGTGAATGGTTAATCTAAACTAAACTGAGTTAGGGCTTAAGTGAGTTAACATCTCAAAGGGCCCCCCCAAAAAAAATTAATTTAAGCAAATTGACCATCAGGGCCTAATGGAACACAAGGGACAAAAAACAGGTCCTTAACCAAATGAGAGAGATTTTGGAAGAAGTGAAATGCAAACTAAGCAGCTTGATTTCTGGACCTCAAGGTCTACCAGCACCCAGGAGAATCTCTACATTTTGTCATGCGTACAGGTCCCAAAACAGTAGCAAAGGTCAGTGGACTTAAGCATCTAAAGTTTTTACTCCTCCAAAAGCCAGGAGCTCTTTTCTTTTATTCTTTCTAATAAATACACAGCTGGCTCTTCCCCACTATTTACTGCTTGCTGTTTTGTTGGCTTTAATCTTTTTTTGCTTCAAAATAAGGATCCAACATGTAGAGGGAGCAGTTTATATCTTCGGCCCCCAACATACGACACTATTACAGAGAGGTGGGTGTGGTAGAATTGTGGGACATACATGCAATTTATCTAGCCCTTATAAAACCACAGGAAACGATTACTTGTCCCCACTAGTTGAACGCTCTTAGAGCAGCTGCCTCTGTTAAATCAGAGGACAGGTTTCCCAGCACCTTCTGGCTAAACCCCACTGAAACCAATGAGATTGTTGGCCAGACAGATAGCTGGATTCCTTTCCCGAGACAGAGCTTTGGTTGTGTGGAAACCGAAAGCTGGGAGGACAACCGAAAGGCCAGAGCCCGAGCAACTCTCCAGTGGGCACTGAAACGCTCCTCAGTGGAATATGTGTCGTAAAAGCCTGACTGGGTGACCAGTACCCCCTTATCTGTCATCCCCATGTGAACTCCTCTGTGAGGTGAGAGATAAAGCTCCTTCAGTGATCTGGTGTCCTCTGTCCCAGACTGACCTGAGAGGACACTTTAGAGCCCTCTAGTGAGCCTCTACTAAGACCTGAGCTATAGGTTTGGACTTTTCTGTCAGTATGATAGGCCCCCTCTTCAGATATGTCTTGATACATTTGCGGGGCCTGGAACAGATGTACACAGCAACCCTCTAGAAAGTTCTGCTTTCTTTCCATGTCAACTTACTTGGTGTTAGCTTTGGAACTCCTTATCTCACTGGACCATCTCTTTTAGATCCATTGCTATTTCTTTAGACAAAAGATAAATGGTAGCACCACCTCTCTCTCCAGGAGTTTGGGCTGAGGTAGCCTGCAATAACTGTTTGCCTTTGACATGGGAGAACAGCTATCAGAGGAGCAAGTTACATTTGTGCCTTGCATATGTTAAGAGTAAAAAAAGAAAATTTCAGGTATTTAAGAACAAGCCAAAGGGTCTGGATACCTAACATGTACCAATAAACTCAATGAAGGGGGAAAAAAAAAGAATCAAAAGGAAGGGAAAGAGATGCTTCTGGCCACTTCCTGAGACTCTCTAATTCTGCTGTTGCTGGCACTGGATGGGATTCAACTTTAGCAATTCCTTGGGGCACCAAATACAATGAATGCTGTCATGGTTAGATATCTGCACCAGGATAGACATCTGCACAAGGCCTTGATAGACCTTTGATGCATCCACTCTTTGAAATACGTACTGTGCTCCACAAATTGCCACCTGGTCTCTTCCCACACCCAAATCTGGCTGAACAGTTCTGGCTCTCAGCTGTGGCTATCAAAACCACACAGGACTCTGAGAAGCCTGTAAGGCCATTTCAAGAGTAAGGAAAACTATCAGTCTTTGCTTTCACAATGTGAAGACTTTCTTCTCTCCTTACTAGTGTTAGCTTATTGAAAGCAATCTCTTCGTTCATTAGTCAACCTCCACAAAAAAAAAATTTGACTAGTCAATTTGTAATGAATATACAACAAACTGTTATAGCTATAGCTCAAATTGGCCAATACTGCTGCTAAAAGAGTGCACTCAATGTAAAAGTAATTGTTTGTGTGTCTAATTCTTGCTCATTTGTTTAAACTGATTAAGGTACATAAAGCTGCTTTGTTAAAACTTTTTGAGCTCATTCCAATTTATTTTCTTTTTTTCTTCTTTTCTGGCTCTTTGGCCACACACACACACACACATACACACACACACACACACTCACACAGCTTATCTATATTTTTGGAAATAGCTAAGTCTGCCTAAAAGTGTTACAGTATGAAAGTTAAAAGATTTCAAAGTCACATGAGGCTTACAAATAAAAGCCCTAGAGTTTAAGAGTATAAAGGTTATATACAATTTAAATTAATGCATATGTTTCCATATGTCAGTTTTCATATATGTGTTCTACTTAGGTTGGATTACAAAGAAAACACTCATGATATTTGCTCATTGGTTCTCATAGCGTAACAACAGGCTAATTTAAATGTTGTTAAAAATAAATATTATCTCATGTTTCCACCTAGGTTGTCAGCTAATCAAAATGATATAAAGTGGGTTTTATAAATATAATACCTGCTGTTGTCTGTATACAATAACTTCAGTTTTTCACTGGTTAAATATAATGTGTTAACTGTTATGATGTAGCAGTTCTCATGAATCATCTAGAAAAACTGCCATGATAACTAAGAAAGGCCTCCTTGGGCTTGGAGCAACTGCTGGACAATATTCGCTCTGTGGCTGAAAAAGCAGCTGCCTGGACCAAAACTTGGTCCAGTTCTCCACTGATGGGTGATGCGTCCGGGGTCTTATTGGACCACATTCCAATAGTTATTAAATAAATTATTATATTGCACTTGACTATAAAACAATGTTTGCTGTACTTGTTTTTTGTTTTGTTTTGTATCTGGGATTGAACGCTGGACCTTGCACTTGTGAGGCAGATGGTGGTACCACTGAGCTAAATCTCTGGCCCCTAAAGTTTTCTTCTTAAGAGATGCTCTTGGTTAAATTTACAAAAGTAGATTTAAGAACAAGGTTTCTATGTTGTACCTAATTTCTTCTGTTTTACAGTATTAAACTTTTCATTACTAAAATTAAATTAAAATTTTTTTTTGATTGTTTGAGACAGGGTCTCACTATGTAGTTGAGACTGACCTAGAATTCACTATGTAGCCCAGGCTGGTCTCGAACTCACAGAGATCCTCCTACCTCAGCCTCCCAAGTGGTAGGATTACAGGCCTGCCCGGCGAATTTTAGATATTTAAATAAAATATTGACTTACAATATGTTTGCAGTGATCAGTTATGATGGGTAAACAAGTATTATTCATATATATGTATATATATATATATATATTCATATATATGCACACAAGATATAATATTTCTAAGCATTAAAGTTAAAACTACATATTTAGTACATACAAAGTAACTATGGGTGTCCTCTTTTATACAATATATATATATATATATATATATATTTCTCGGAAATGACCAAAATTTAACATCCCACTTAGTTTGGTCCTGTTATTTAATACTTGATCTATATCAATGGGCTTTTAAAATTTTGTTTTTTTATATATGAGGTACTATTTGTGGTCAACAGTACTATTTCCAAAATGTATTACATCTCTAAAGATGTTCCTTAGCTCTTGTTAGAGTGGTTACATGCTATAAACCTGTTAAAAAATCTAAAATCTGCCTTAAGTTTAAAAACCAAATAGATAATAGAAAAAAAATTCTATACTTAGCAGTAATGCTAATCATTGCTAACTTTACAGTGTGGTAAATACATTTGTGTTTCCTGAGTTTACTGACCTTCAAACATGCAAAACTTTAAAAAAAAGTCTTATGCTGGTGACATCCTAATTGAAGTTGTCTGTGATGCATATAAATTTTTGCAATTGTTAAAGGCATGTGTAACCATATGTAACTTATGGTGGTAGCTAAGTGACATCTCCAGACCTTTTAAACCCTGTATGTGCTTCTTCTCACATAGGTCCTAGGTCAAAAAAACTTCAGGATAAAGTTTTTAAAATAAAAAATCCAGCTGTTGTGCACAACTCCTTTAAATAACTGTGTGCCAGGAATAAGGATGATTGTTCTGGATATAAAAAAATAGACCTTTGTAAGAATGACATCACGACAGAAGGCAGGACATGCTGCTGCCTTGGGTTGGGTTAAACAGTATAGGCAGATCACACAGCCTGAACTCCTATTTTTTTCTTTTCTCTTACACTTTATCTCTTATATATAAGATATATAAAAATTGAAACTTTTTTTTGGTGTGTGTTCCAGTCTCAGCCTTTGGACAGTCAGAGTCAGTGTTCACCTAAAATAAAATCCTCCAGTTTCCCAGTGGTCTCTCCTGTCTCTTAAAATGCCTCAACATTTTTGGCAACCACAAAAGGACTGGATACAACAGAGTGCTGTCTCATTTCCCTGCAGGAGAGCCCCAAGCTGTGAGAGTCCTGAGACTTCCCATGCCACCTGGTGAAACTTCAGTTTAGAGAGGAATCAACCCTCCCACAGCCAACAGACCTCCCTCTTGCTAGCACAGCAGAACCTAAGAGGATTCCCATGCATCACCTCCACCCCTAAGGAAAAAAAATAAAGAATCAGAGCCATTGCCCCAAGTGAAAAATGAGGAAGGCCAAATGAGCAGAAGAATAATCTCTAATCAGGCTGCACAAGGGCCTTTCAAATGCCCCTCTGACACTAGGGCAGCACTTCATTATGGTACAGGTGACCAAATCAAAGGGGCACTGTCATTGGTGTCTCTAGAGGGAGACCAGAGATGCCAGAGAGCACCAATTTTTAAAGACAGAAAGGAGACAGCCTGGGAGATGAACAACACTTTATTCCTTCTTTAAGGCTGCTGGAAAATTCTTTGTCAAATCAAGTTTTATTCATTTCAAGACAGGCAGTCTATCATCACTAAACTTGTGATCCTTAGTTTACATTTTAATTCCTACAGAAACACCATTGGCATTTTTCCATGTCTCTGGCCTCTTGTCTACCAAGTCGCACATCAAAGAGTACACCTATCCTTGTCAGCTAGTACTGAGAAAGCAGGGCACCATCATTTAAAGAGCCCACTGGTTTGCTGTAAATAGCCCAGCTGTGCTTTGTAAACCATTTTTTCTTACTACCTGTGAAGCATCAGATCACAGGTGTATAAGTTTGACAATGGTTACAGAGAGAACTAGGGAAACAGATTTTTCTCTGCCAGTGATATTTTACAGAAGGATTTCTATCAACGATTGCTAAACTATAATGCCCTTCACCAATTCCCACAGGGGACAATGGGCCTTTGTCTACCAGCCCTTCTTAACCACTGACCTCCTCAGTTGGAAGCATCATGCTCTCAACTACACAGAGAACCCTGAGACCCTTGTAGATTTTATGTAATTCATCTTCCAGATCCACAATCCAACCTTGCCAGATTGTAAACAGCTTCTTTTGATTTTGTATAACACTGAACAGTACCAGAGAGTAACTAAGCAGCCCTCCGCTGTTAGAAAACAATGCCCGTGGAGGTGTGATAAGCATGCAAGTGTAAGCTCAAAACCATTTTCATGAGACAGATCTACATTGGGATCCAAATAATGGAGATCAGTGCAACTACTGCAAAGGTACCAAGAACCCCCTTGGAAGGTCCAAAGGAAGGTAGAAAGAGAACAATTGATATGGGAAAGATCTCAGAAAGTGATCTCAGGGAGGTGTCGAAAGTCATAGCCGGTTTTGAGAGGCTCTGTAAAGTGTTCCAGCTCTACACATCTTTTAACCCCAAGGATGTTGAAAATCAGTGCATCCTAAAGGCAGCATTTGTGGGACATCTTTAAGGAGACATAAGGCGTAAACTACAGAAGTTAGACTTCGCAGTATGAGTGAAACTCAACTTTTAGAGGTAGCAACAAAAGTTTACATTAACCACAACCAAGAAGCAAAGGGGGAGGCCAACAAGAAGCTCAATAAGAAAGTAAATCTAGCAGTAGCATTCATGGGAAAAAAGACAGAAATCAGTAGGTGGGGGCATGGATATAGGCAAAACAGGAGGCAAACTAAACTGGGATCTGCCAGTTGACTGAAGCTAGCTTAAGATCAATGTGCCAAATGTAAAAAATATGGGCACTGAAAAAATGAATGTCCAGAAAATGATCACAGAGATGATAAATATTCCAAAAGTAGGAGGCCACCTATGAAAGACTATCACACTGAGGCGGAATCAAACGCTGGCCTCCCTGGACTGGCAGGAATTGAAGGTTACAAGGACTAAGAAAGACTGAATTCCATCTCCTTAGGCCCCCAGGTTCCCATGATCACAATGAACATATGAGGCCAATTAATGGACTTTCTGGTAGATAGTGGAGCTGAACACTCAGTAGTAACACTTCACATTGGAGTGTTGTACAAAAATCATGTGACTGTTGGGGCCGGGGATTTAGCTCAGTGGTTCTGCTGCCTGCCTCGCAAGCACAAGGACCTGAGTTCGATCCCCAGTACCAAGAAAAAATCATGTGACTAATGATAAAGCAACTACAGTCCCAGAAAAGAAGCCATTTCGCTTGTCAAAGAGATGTGTCATAAAGAAAAAGAGGTTCAACATGAGTTCCTATATCTTCCAAACTTTCCTATTCCCCTTCTGGGAAGAGACTTACTCCACAAGTTACAGGTCCCAAATGCCTTTGGGATGCAGAAAATGATGACTTTAAATTAGACTCACCCAGAGGCATGGAATTCACCCTTACTCTCCCACAGCGTGAGAAATGGAGACTGTACTTAGATACACTACCACAACCAGGATCAAACGAACTATGCAGGCTGACCCATAAGATCTCCAAAGTATAGGCTGCAGATAATCGACTTGAGCTGACTATAAATCAAATACTGGTGATTGTAGAACTAAAAACAGGAACATTTACAGTTTGTGTCTGTCAAGAATCCCTCCGCCAGAGAGCCATACGAGACATTCAAGTATGTTTAAAGCAGCTTTTAGAACATCAATCCTGATACAATGATGGGACTCATTCTAGCAAATGCTGCCTGGTTTACCTGATTAGATTTAAAAGATATTTTTTTCTGCTTGCACTCCACACCAGTCAGTCAGCTCATCTTTATATTTCTTTCTTTCTTTCTTTCTTTCTTTCTTTCTTTCTTTCTTTCTTTCTTTCTTTCTTTCTTTCTTTCTTTCTTTCTTTCTTTCTTTCTTTCATTTATTTATGTACTGGGGATTGAAGTCAGGACCTTGTGCTTGTGAGGCATGCAGCAGCACTATTGAGCAAAATCCTTGGTCCCTGATCTTTACATTTCAATGGGAAAATCCTATCACAGTCATAAAAGAACAGGTAACCCGGAATAGGCTTCCTCAAGGGTTCAAAAACTCTCCAACAATGGTTGGAGAGGTGCTGACCACTGGCCTTACAGCTTTTGTCATACCAGGGGGCAATTGTACCCTGTTGTGATATGTAGATGACCTCCTTTTAGTAGCTCCAACCTGAGAGGATTGCTATCAGAGAACTAAAGACCTCCTTTATTTATTTTGGATTGCTAGTTATAATGTATCCAAGATAAGGCACAAATTTGCCAGTAAGAGGTCAAATATCTGGGTTTCATAGTATCTCAAGGAGAGTGCCAACTAAGCATAGAGTAGAAACAAACTATCTATGCCCTTCCAACCCCAACCACCAAACACCAAATAAGAAAATTTCTGAGGGTAATGGGATTCTGCTGCATCTGGATCCTATTCTCACTTATGACTAAGCCTTTATATAAAGGAAGCTGACTAGTAGAGAGTATTTAAACAAACCAGAAAGCCTTGATGCAAGCCCAAGCTTTAGGACTTTCAGTTATAACCAAATGTTTCTTTAGGTTCATAAATGAAAGGGAATGATTGCAGGAGCCTTAACCCACATTGCGGGATACTGGTATTGTCTGGTGGAATACTTGTGAAAACTGCCAACCTCTGTGGCCCTGGGATGGTCTCCAGGAAACTTCCTGCCACTGCACCACAGATGCAGGAATCTGACAACTGACCATTTGAGTCATAACTTCACTTAGTTATTACTTAATGGACTAGAGAATATACCATTGGTTATCAAACCCAGGGATGACTCAATATCAAGCGCTCCTATATAAAAACCCCAGCATAACTCTAGAGACAGTGAACACTATTAATCTATCTGCCTTGTTCCCAGTTAAACTGGAAGCCATCATGACCATGGATATCATGAATACAGTATTATCGAACCAGGGAAATCTCACAGATTGCTATCTTGTAGACCCAGATACTGAACATTTCATAGATGAAAGTAGTTTTGTGCTGAAAGGGCTCCAATAGGTAAGATATGCAGTGATGATATTGGCCTCTGCCTACCAGAACCTCAGCCCCTTAGGCCAAACCAATAGCATTGACATGGGATCTTTTGCTAGCAAAGAACAGAAAAGCTAACATCTCTACTGATTCCAAATATGTCTTTGCCACATTATATGCACATGGCACTACATATGTGGAAACTTGGCTCTTGAATGCAGGAAATAATAAAGTAAAATAAAATAAAAATCTTAGATGCCAAAGAAAATGTCTGTTATAAACTACAGGGGGCACCAGAGGACTGGAACACAGAAAGCCAGAAAAAAAACAAAAGAAAACAGGGAAACCAGATGCACTGCTACTATGGCCCTGAAAAATGGGCCCTAGCCAGGCTTGTTAAGCCAGGGCCTCTTCTCCAGAAGACCACAAATTACTCTTCAAAATTACTCTAGTTTGCATGGGAATCTGGTAATTATATCAAGGAAGAATGGTGGAAATTATCTGATGGGAGATTGGCTGTCCCTGAATTGGTTGCCGCAGGTTTATAAAACAGTTCCATCCAGATTCTCACATGGGAAAAACAACACTAGAGATGCTGCTAGGCTGTCATTTCTATGTGCTGTGGCTCACTGCATGATCCAAGATGTTTGTGAACAAAACTTAACCTGTGCCAAAAATAACAGTAGACAAAGACCCATTCAGATCTTGGGTATTCAGGAAATGGATACTATCTCTTGTGCAAACTTGGTCACAGACTTCATGAACTATTTTGGAGGGGAGCCTACCAATATACCTTGTACCAATCTGCAACTTTTTAGGACAGGTTGAGGATTTCCCCACTCAAATAGCAAATGGAAAAGAGGTGATCAAAGTACTGTTAAAAGACATCATGCCAAAATTTGGATTGCCTTTGACTTTAGGGCCAGACAGTGGACCAGATAGCCAAGATATCCAACATAGTCCAGGAACTCACACAGATGTTAAAGATAAAATGGAAACTCCACATGGCCTACTGGGCAGAGAACTCAAAAAAGGTGGAGCACATGAACCAGACACTCAAACAATTGGTGAAAAAATATTTCCAAGAGAACAATTGAGATGAGGTCAAGTCTTGCCCAAAGTCCTCCTCTGAGTCTGGTGAAACCCACTAAACAAAATTAATATTCCCTTTATAAAATTGTATTTGGCCAGCCACTCCCAATTATAACCTAAATAAATAACCCAATTTGGGCTTAAGAAACAATATCCAAAAAAACTCTGGGGCTCAAATAGGATGAGCTACATACTGTAAATATGTACACCTCTCACAGCTATTAAAATTATGGAACTGTGCCTGGAATCCACTACTGTCAGCTGAAACCAGCAGCCCAAGACAGGTGGACAGCCAGAAGGCTCCAGACCTCCTGAATCAGCTGGTCTGGTGATGAGATATGGCTGTCACTGGAAAGGATAGCCCTGTTCTAGTAACCCTGGAAGCTGACTAATTTATGAGTGGCTGAATCCCAAGGAAATGGAAGCCCTGCTCTGGTCATTCCAGAAACTGGCTAGTCAACACATGGTTGAAGTTTGAGGATCAACAAGGAGTCACAACAACAACAACAACATAAGTCTCTTATGCTCTTTGTTATGCCTTTCTTTTGCCTCTTACACCTACTTACAGAAAACCTTCAGTCAGCTGTACAGACCCTGATAGGCACACTACCACCTAACCAATGGCTTTAAGCAAGTACAAACCTGTGCTCAATAGGGAGACACCTCCTTGTGACAAGACAATTGATAATAATGATGATACTCTTTATTCAAACTTGTTACAGAAAGCGTCAAATGGGGGGATGAAGGAGGATTTAAAGGAAAACAAGATTATCCCATCCTTGCACAGTTGTCCCCCACACCATAGCTATAGCTACTTGCTCTGGTATGGATAAAATTGGCAACTCTGTCCTGTAAATTATGTTATATTCTTCTCAAGATTTGCAATGTTCTTCCTTTCAAGGCTAAATTATAAAACTGTCTTTCTTTGTCCTGTTTCTGTAAATTCACTTGTTATGTCACTAGGAAGACCAACCCCTTCAAGTGAATGTATAAAAACTGGAACTTTTCTTTCTTTGTGGCTTAACCTTCAGACATTAGTCTGTTGTTGTTGTTCACCTAAAATAAAATCCTCTTGCTTCTCAGTGGTCTCTCCTGTACCACAAAAAAAGGAAAAGAATGGGAAGTGAAGAAGAGTAGATATATACATATTACAACTCAGAATGAACATATTCATTAAGTGTTACAATTATGTACTAAAATAAAATACAACAAAAAATAAACAAAGAGCTACTCTCTTAGCACATTTTGTATTTAATACCTGTTGTTAATTATAGTCACCTAGGTGATAATTTGATCTGCAGAACTAATTCATTTTTTAATCAGATATTTATATCCTTCCAGCAAAATCTTCCCATTTACTCTAACCTCCAAACTCTGGTAACTTTTTGGATTGTTAATATAATGAGATTATTTTCTTCTGATCATATTTGCATAGAAGAATGCATTATTTATAGAAATTAATCTCAATATTTCCCTGCTCTAAAGTTCATCATTCTATTCAAATTTCTGTATGGTGATATTTCCTTTTCTACTGAAAATAATCAAAATATTTGAAATACTGGATACAGCAACCCCCAAAACAAAAACTATCTCTCAAAAATCAAGTCAGTTACAGGCATGCTGATGGCTCCTTAAACGTGGAAATAAAGAAAATAACTACAGAATTTAAAATTCTTTTTTTATTTGTTTTTGTTTTTCTCCTGAGATTTTTGTTTTTTATTTTTTTATTTTTATTGAGTTTTTGGTACAATCTAGGTATACAATACAGTTACATTCATTATTGGGATCCTGTACCTTTACATAATATGTCTTAATTTTCTTTTTTTCCCCCTTGTCCCTGCCCTCCCTCCACCCCATCTTCCCCTCCCCATTTACAAACACTTTATTTCCATTTTTCAGTTTCTCATATTTTTTTCCTCTCCCTTATTACCTTTCCCCCATCCTTCCCACTTTCCATACACCTTTAGACCTTTACTTCCTATTTCACATTATTAATTATCTCATTAGGATTCTGTGTACTATTATAGTTTTTCGCACGAGAGAAACTTCGGTATTTCAGTTAAAGAAATCTCTGTATGAACATTAAAAATAGGGAATCCTAAAATAAAACTAAAAAGGAAAGTAAAAGAGAAAAGGCCATGATGTAACATTAAAATAATCCTTAATTCTGGAGATGAAAATGGTCCCTGAACATATTTAAATTGCTTCTTGCTCTTTGTAGTCTTATCTTATTCTTTTTTTTCATTATTTAGAGAATACTTTATTAGTTTCTGTAATCCAACCCACATAGATATGACCTTGCGTATT
>NW_022900924.1:27907914-27958207 GCF_012274545.1 Fukomys damarensis
TATATTTATATAAAAAGACTAATAATAGCAGTATGTTATGCATCTATAGCAGCAACAGCTTTTCCAGATTCTGCAGTCATCTGAACAAAATTATAGACATTCAGCACATTCCATTAAAAACAAAACAAAACAAAACAAAGAAACTAATAATATCCATAAAACAGCAAAGTTGTGTTGCTGTTGTGGTACCTGGCATCATTTTTTTTTATTAGCATCTTAATCATCATCTGGAAAGAGAACATTCTAGACTAATATCATTAAATATAACTCTGATAAAGCACAGTCACTGCTATGTATCATAAAGCAGGTACAAGACATTTTACATTCACAGAGGTATGATACAGTACTGTTCCACATCAATAATACTAAAATCACTTTTGGTTTGAAATTTTCTTTGTCTGCAAATAAGATTGCTACCTCTGTTTTTTTCTGGGCTCATGTCACATGGAGAATTGTTTTCTATCCTTTCAATTTCAGTTTATGGGCTTCTTTTTGCACTAGGTGTGTTTCTTGTATACAACATATTGTTGGATTTTGCTTCTTATTCCATTTTGCCAGTCTATTTCTCTTGATTGGCGAGTTGAGGCCATTGACATGGATGGTTATAATGGATATGTACTGACTTATTATTGATATGTTATTGGCCTTCTGTTGACTCTTTTTACTTTTTCAGCTTCTCCTTTTAGTTTCTTGCCTTGCCTATTTGATTTGCTCTGTTGGGCCTCATGCTGTTGTTGCCTTCATTGTCTTTTTCTAGGATCTTGTTTAGAATTGCTTGCAGTGCTGGTTTGGTATTCATGTAGTTTCTCAGGTGTTCTTCATCGTGAAAGTGTCTTATTTCCCCATCCATTTTGAAAGAGAGTTTTGCTGGATACATCAGTCTAGGTTGGAGGTTGTTCTCTTTTAGTACTTGAAATATCTCATTGCAGGCTCTTCTTGCCCCAAGGGTTTGTGTTGAAAAGTCTGCTGTGATTCTGATGGGCTTTCCTTTGTATGTAGTTTATTTCTTTTCTCTTACTGCTTGTAGCATTTTGTTCTTCTGTTGGGTTTCTGGGATCTTGATTATTATATGTCTAGGTGTAAATTTTTTTTTTTATTGTAACTAGTTGGCTTCCTACATGCCTCAGTTATCTGAATGCCATATTCTTCCCCTCTGTTTGGGAAGTTTTCTGTCATTAATTCTGCGAACAGCTTTTTTAAGTCATTTGTATTTTTTCCTGCTACTTCATGGATTCCTATCAGTCTTATGTGATTCTTCTTTGCATCATCTAGGAGTTGTTGGATTGATTTCTCACTTACTGTTTTTAAGAGACCTCTCTTTTCATGGTCACTGACTGCAATCTTATCTTCTATATCTGAGTCTATCTTCACATTCTGTTATTCTGTTGTGTACACTTTCAATGGAGTGTTTAATCCCCTGGATATCTGTTTGAATCTGTTTTATGCATTCCATTTCTTTCCTATGTTGGGCATTTACTTTTCCATTTCTTTCTTATGCTGGGCCTTCATGGCTTCTATCATGGTACTGACCTCATCTATTTTTTTGTCAGTTTCTGCTCTAGAGTCTCGAATCAGGACTTCCATTTTGCTCACTATCTCTATGTTTATCTGGGAAATTATTTCTGTTTTGAATTTTTCTAGAGCCTGATTGATCTGTTTTGTTACTTCCTGTGCTTTTAGTTCAGGGTGTCCTGGTAGTTCACTATTGGCCTTTTCATCCTCACTTACTCTACTGTTTGCCATTGGTGAACTGGAAGTCTGTCTTTGTGTCTTGCTTAAGTGTTTTCTCATTTTTATTTTTTTTGGGTTTTCACCCAAATCTTCCTGATATAGTTGCACCCTAGTTTCTGTGCTTTTAATGAACCACAGACATTCTTATCTTCATAACATCAGAGAAAACTTCTCATCAAATCAACCTCAATGTTTTATCCCAACTGATACAATCAGCAACACATAAAGATCAAGCACAACTTGGAAAATGACCACCTGTGGTAGTCACTAGTCTATTACCCTTAAATCATTTGAATTAAATTGAAATCAAGAAGCAGTCCAGAACATGTCTGCAGTGAACAAAATTTCAACATAGTGTATTTACCATTTAATGGCTCAGACAGAGCGAGGATACAATCCCCTGGTTGCAGTTAGCTGATGGCTGAACCCCATGATGCTGACTGACCTTGGGCTACAAGGCCCACATTGAGTTCCCCAATCTTCTGAATGGTTGAACTCCACACTGTTCTACTACAGGTTTCCCACACCCTTTCTTTAAAGATGCTCAAAGTTGGGAACTCAGAAAAATACCCTTGATGGCCACCTCTGCCTCTGCAGAGTTTGTCCAAAGACTGGCACAGTCACGAGGTCTGAGAGTGTGGGGGTGGGGGGTTAGGGGAGTTATGGGGGTTCAAGGGCATCCATGCAGCTACCTTCCTGGCACTGGAGCTATGGTGGCTGGGGTGGTAGAAGGCCTAGCTCTCCTTACCGAGGTGGATCGGGGCTCCCAGAGTTTAAAATTCTGAGATAGTGTAAAATGTAATCAACTAAATTGAAACTTCTGCTCTTGGTACATCATCTTACTTCTTTTTATCTAATCATAGTGGACACTGAAAACATTTTCAGTATTTAACAAATGTATATTTATTGTTTCATAGTAAATATTGGATTTATGTATTCTTGTGCCCAAATATTTCATTTTCTTACCTAATTTTCAATATCAGTTAGCACATAATCCTTACTTAGAAAAGCAGTAGTCATCATTTTACTTTTATACATGATGATCACTCTAATGTCAAATAATTACTTTTGCTATTGCCTGTCCTGAAATCTTTTTATTCTTTGTATAAAGTTACACACGTAGCACCAACTGCTATGAAAACTTCCTACCTGCTGGTTTTTTTTTTTTTCCAAGTCTTCTGGGTGATGTAAATTTCTTCTTCCCTAACTTCTGTGGTATTACTCTGAGCATATAGATAGATAGATACATAAAATATTGGACATATCTCTTTAAATTGGGTTTAAACACATAGAAAGAAAGTCTTGCATTTAATTTAGAACTTCAAAATATTCATGCTTGGAAAAGGCTATACATACAGATGAAAGGGCTTAGTATATACCTATGGAATGAATTGGATATGGCATTCAAGCTACAAAGGAGTATAGAAATTGATTAATTTTTTATTCCTAAATACAGAAATGTCACAGTATTTTTTCTAATCCTGCATATATCATTGCCACTGGCACTAGAGCATACTAATTCTTATGTTTGATACACTTAATATTTTGGATTTTAATTGGATATAAGCTTTCTCTACATGTGACAGTATTAGAATATTCTTATCTTACAGGAAATATTTTATTTTGGAATTTTTAATGATCATCTCCTTAATTGACTGTTCAAGCAATTATAATTCTAGCTTTTTCTCCTGGTAATTGAATTAATTGAAGTACTTTTCTTTTTAATATATGATAGGCTTGAAAGTAATGGCTAAAACTTTACTGCAGCTGGAGAAAAATTCTGAGTCTCTGACAGGTTCCCCAGCCAAATATAGCTGTATGCCTTTTAAAATTTTTGTGGAGAGTAAAACTTGTCACTTTAGTGCATCATTCTATTTAACATGGAGAATAATGTTCTCTGGTGAATGATGCAGGATAATGATATAATAACTGGAAAGATGTAATGACAATGCCTAAGACAGGAGCTAAATTTGAGTTTTTCTTTTTCAAATGGAAGAGGTCTCATCAACAGAAGCTTCTGAATGTTGTTCTGTGATAGTTAACTAATAAAAAAGTATAGCTCAATCTATAATCTGGGGATGGTGATACTTTTTACAAAAAGTTAAAGATCCTTTCTCTAATTATAGGCGTTAAACCATGGAAATAGCTCATTAATTTTATGATTTCTACTGCAATTAGCTTATTTCATATAAAAATAAATTTAACAAATAGATAAGTGGAATGTACTTTAAATCACTAAATACCCAATTCTTTTAAATAGTTAATGTTTTTAACTGTATTCATGTGTTTATGTATCCTTTCCCAAAGAGCATATTTGGACTGTACATAAAGAGGACTAGCTTAAATTGTGCTTACTGCTGAGTTATTCTATTTTGTAAACTGTTCTTATGACTGAATAAAAATGTCCAGTAACGGGAACCAAAGGTAACTTTTCCTGGAATATCAATCTGAGACAGTCAAATCACTACTGGGTTTCTACATGTCTTTAACTATCTAAAATGCATCTTCACATCTTTTAGTATAAAGAACAAGATGTTCAACTGGAAATTAATCTGAAGCAGATAAAATTAAATTTTGTTATGGAAATGTACTTTACCTGAGTCAACAGCAAAGGATCCAAGAGAAATGTACATGAACCAAGATGTTACTTTCTACTTCCCAAAGTGATCTTCCACTTTGGAAGTTGTGTTATATGATAGCCATTTGTGATCCTTACTAATATAGTACAATATATATGTAATCTCAATGCCTTACCAGTACAAGAACTAGCAGTGTAATTCAGACAACAGTAAATGAATTAAAATTGTTAACAACGCTGTTCTTTCTTTGGACTTTGAATAATCAAATAATAGGAATATTAAATTTAATAAAACTTTTGTTACATTTAGAACCAATTATTAAAAATTCAAATTAAGGGGGGTAGACTGTAAATTTGTGCATAAAATGAGGCGAAAGTGAGTGTGGGGTGGAAAGATAAGAACGAAGTTCTTAGGGTCTAATATTTCCTAAGAAATATAAATTATTAGAAGTAGAAGCAGGACAAAAAGTTATTGTGCATATATTTATGTCATGAGTCAAACTCTTCTTCAGCATTTACATTTTAAAAAATAGCTTACTGATTAGCATATTTAAACATTCTACTTTAGAGCCAAAAGAATATTAGAATATGCACAAAAGTCTTCTTTTTATAATTTTAAATAAGAAATTTTAAAACCTCTATAATTCAGAGGAATTCATAGTGTAGAACATCTTATAAATGAGATCAAAAAATAAAAAAGTGTTTGGTGATGAAAAGGTTTTAGGAAATTTAAGGATCTTGTGATACTTTAAGATGCAGCTGGCAATTTTAATGTGGCAGTAAATTCTCACTACCATTGCTTGATTACACTTTTCCACACTTTCTACAGCTCTTTGGATTGCTAGAGAAGCTGTTACCTGCAAAAGATTATTTGAGAGATGACTCTCCTGTAGATTATCCAATAGCCTTTTAAAGAGAAATGTGTACAGAAAGAATAATGAAGCAGAAGCACATATGAAGTGAGGTCTGACGTATCATTTGAAGAAACACTGGTAACTCATGACGTTCAGCATTTTGATTAGTCATATTTTTCTCTTTCAAACTACTTAAAGTAATTTTGTAATAAATGTATCATTAGTACAAAAGCAAATAATTGATACATTTATATTTAATGGTGATTTGGTAGTATTATTCAGTGAGTTGCCCAGTTATCTAATATCTGTCCTTGTAATTCCTAGAAATTAAAACTGATGCTTTCATGACTTTGTGAAAGAATTAAAAGAATATTGGCACAACTATTTAATCCAAGACTTTAGAAATATTTGTCATTTCTTTAATTTTCACCATTGAGCTAATGGTAACAGACACCTAAAATTTATTGGACAGTCGGGCATGGTGGTGCACGCCTGTAATCACAGCATTCAGGAGGCTGAGGCAAGAGGATCACTTTGAGTTTGAGACCAGCCTGGGAGACATAGTGAGTTCTGAGTCAGTCTCAACTGCCTGGTGCGACCCTGCCTCAGGAAAAAAAAATTATTGGATATTTTACACCTGTCATAAAACTTGTTTTGCAGAGACCTTAATATTTCTTCATATAGAAAATTGGTAGACTGAATTGTATGCAATGAATGAAAAGGAAAGCATATTACTTCCTCCTTTATTTTGGTTCTGTGGAAAGGTAATTTCATAGTTAATTGTATGACTCTAGATATTTACAATAATAAATGTAACAGGGAATTCCTGTAGATCATATCTTCTCTAATACAGGGCTTCTGTCTTTCTCTGTTCCTCAAACGTGAAATGCTGTTTTCAGTTTAATCTCAATATAACAAGAGAAAGGAAAACTTTTGCATGCCCCTTGAGTCTGTCTCTATTGTGCACATGTTTCTGGATTGCTGGTAAATTCACCCAGGAAGAAGAACTTAGTTATTTTAGACCTACTCCAGCATTTATTTCTGAAGTCTTACAGTTATAAATAGGTAAGTAGATTTCTATTTCTTTTTCTTGTCGTCATTCAGCTCACTCATCTTATATAATGTGTCAGTCTTAGGAAATTTGGAAATGGTAGATCATTGTAGTCATTACTAGATCAACTTATTAAAGACATAAGTTATACTTTGGTTATATTCAGTTGTAGGATAAGAACATCTCCAGTCTATTTAAATAAAACTTGGATTACAGGTTCCATTTGACTCAGCCATCCCTCTGCTGGGTATATTTCCAAAAAATTAAAAGATACATGCCACAGTGATATATGTACATCCATGTTTATGGCGCCACAGTTTGTAATAGATAAAACTTGGAAACAGCCCATTTGCTCATCAGTTGGAGACAGGACAAGGAAGAGGTCATTTTTCTATAAAATGGAATATTACTCAGCCATAAAATATGAGAAATTAGAGTCGTTCATAGGAAAATGTATGCATATTGAGATCATACTCTTAAGTAAAATAAATAAGTCTTGCATGAGTAAATACCAAATAGTTTCTCTGATGTGGAAAACTAAAAGTGTAAATAAGATCAAAATGGTATAATTGACAATGTGAAATAGGAAGAAAAGGGCTAAAGGGGTAAGGCAAGTGGGAAGGGTAGGGGAAAGGAAATAAGGGAAAAGAAAAATATGAGAAAATGAAAAAATGGAAGGAAAGTATTTGTAAATAGGGAATGGAGGAAGGGGAAAAGGGTGGGAAGGGGCATGGGAACAAATGAGAACAAGATTCCAATGATGAATGTAACTGTACTGTATATCTAAAAAGTAACAATAAACTCAATGAGGGGGAAAAAAAAAACAGAATAAAAAAACTTGCCACAAGAATAAATGTAGTTTTTGTAGGTAGTTGGAAAAAGGGGATACATATAGTTTAAAAATACTAATCTATTGCAGATTAGTATTTTTAGAATGTATTGAAGCTTTTATTTCATTAAAATAAAATATGTTTTCAAAAATAGTGAAGTTTGGCTTTATTAATGGTGTATTATTAAGAGATTCATATTCTAAATCTTGATTTTTTTTCAGACTTAAAGCACTCAGTGTTCTTTTACAAAAATAAATTTTTCATTGTGTACAAAAAGATTTCAAATGATAATAAGGAATATTAAATACAGAAAAAATATTTGCTAAA
This sequence comes from Fukomys damarensis, assembly GCF_012274545.1. NCBI lineage: Eukaryota > Metazoa > Chordata > Mammalia > Rodentia > Bathyergidae > Fukomys > Fukomys damarensis. The sequence goes on from NW_022900924.1 coordinate 27,915,286, forward strand.
ATCATTGCAGAAATTCTGATTAATTTAAATAGCACACTAGATCAAAATTAAATTACATAGTTTGGCTGCTTTTTCACATTTTCTGGCTGACATCAACTCTTCATATGATATAGTCAATTGACAACTTCCAATTATTTGATCTGCCAACTTTGAGTTTATTTCACATTTGCAGACAATTATTTTTTCAAAAATATATCTGTATCATTTCATAGGTGCAGAAAAATTTATACAAAATGTACAAGCTCTTTCATATATGACCTGATTGGTATTATCTAAAGGCAGCAGCCAAATATTTCTCTAATCCTTATACGCTGTATTTTCAATTCATAACTAGAATTATTTTTACTATTTTTTGTTTCTAGATTGAATTTAGACTATTAAAATGGGGAGAAGGAGCAGTGTACCTGTTTTAGCTTACCTTCAAGGAGACCTAATAGCTACTACTTGTGCGCTATGTGGGACTAAAATAACACAAAAAATAGAGAAGAAAAAAGTTCATAACCAACACCAGTTACCAGTCACACAAGTGGAGGTTCTTTAAATACCTAGCTCAGGTCAAGTTCCAGGTTGAATGTAGCCTCATGCACAGCCCCTGAATGAATCATGTGAAGGCAAAGTATGTGGCTCAACAATGAATGAGATATTGAACCATAATTAGGAGAAATAATATATAATAACTTGAGGACACTCTATTGCAGAAAAGTTAGTCATAGAGGTGTGATATATAACTGTTTTTTAATTATAATATGGGTATATTGTCCCTGTTACTCTCGAACAGTTTGCATTAAGTAGACATTAGCTGAGATAAGGCGTAAACTGATAGAAATAAAAGACAACCTACAATGTGGGAAAAAAATTTTTACCAGCTGCTCAAAGGAAAAAAACAAACAAACATAAAGAAGGGTAAGAAAGCAATGTATGCACCCTTTATGTAATGAATTTTAATGTTGTCATGCTTTGAAATGTTCTGTATTTCTCATTTACTTTCTGTTTTGATCATCCAACTTATTATTTTTTCTCTCAGTGAGTTTATTGGTACATTTTAGGTATACAGTACAGTTAACATTCATTATTGGTAATTTGTCCTTTACATGACAGGTTTTGGTTCTCATTTTTTCCCCTTGTCTCTGCCATCACTTCACCTCCTGCTCCCCTCCCCATTTAGAAATGCTTTATTTCCATTTTTGCATATTTTTTTTCTTTTCCCTTATTACCTTTCCCCTACCCTTCCCATTTCCCCTACACCTTTAGCCCTTTTCTTCCTATTTCACATTGTCAATTATCTCATTAGAATCTTATGTACTATTACAGTTTTTACACCAGAGAAACTATTCAGTATTTACACATGTGTGACTTAATTATTTCACTAAGGAGTATATCCTCAATGTGTAACCATCTTCCTATGAATGAATCTAAAATTTCTCATTCTTTACAGAAAAACCACATCTTCTTTATCCAGTCTCCAACTGATGGGAAAAAGGGCTGTTTCCAAGTTTTAGCTACTACAAACTGTGCCACTAAAACATAGGTGTGCATATATCACTGTGATATGATTCTAATAATATTTTTGGAAAGATACCCAGCAGAGGAATGGCTGGGTCAAATGGAACCTCTAGTTCCATTTGAAGTATCTCCATATTTAGGAAGAGGGGAAAAAAATCAACCTCTCTCCACATAAACAGAGAGGCAGAGTTCCTACCAGAGGAGCAAAGGACCTCTCCGGCCCCTGCAGCAGGGAGTCCACTAGCACGTCTGCCTGGACCTCCCTCCCTGCCTCCAAAATGATCTGGATCACAAATTACCAATTCAGACATTAACAGGAAAAGAAAGACACAGAAGCCAAGAAAAGGAAAACAAGGACAAACTATGTCTACAAATTCTAAAAAATTACTCAATTTCGGGTGCCCTACTCTAGCACCACCGACACGCAATAAATCTTTAAGCATATGTACAAAAAGCATGCAACTATTGCCGGCTCCCATTTTTAATATCAAGAAAATTCACCACTCCTTACCTTTTCATTGAGGCCTTGTTCTCTCTGCGGTGTCCTTCACTAGATCCCTCGATACTCAGGTCCCTTTTCGGGTGCCACTTGTGGCGGTCCAGCCATCACATCACGAACATGCCTGAGTTGGGGAGTGAGGATTAAGAAAGGAAAGAATACTCAAGCCTCAGTGGAGACCAAGAGAAGTCTGATTTATTTCAAAGAAACAGCTCCTTTTAAAGTCGTATCAATAAGAAGCACCTGACTCCTAAAGATAACATCAGATCTTTAACAGAAAGCACCTGACTCCTACAGATACCATCAGATCTTTGGCTATCTCTTCGAGTTTCTCCCATACAGCAACAAGTTTAACAAGCAGAGTCTTAGAATGTTACACAGATTGCATCAGTGCCTTGAGTGTAGAAGTAAAGAAGTTTCCTTTTTAAATGTCAAATGACTGCAGTCTCCCACAGAGAAACTGCTCAGTATTTACACATGTGTGCCTTATTTATTCACTTAGTAGTATATCTTCAATATGTATCCATTTTCCTATGAATGAATCTATTTTCTCATTCTTTATGGCTAAGTAATATTCCATTTTATAGAAAAACCACATCTTCTTTATCCAGTTTCCAACTGATGGGCAAATAGGCTATTTCCAAGTTTTAGCTATTACAAACTGTGAGGCTATAAGCATGGGTGTGCATACTTCTCTGTGATATGATTCTTTTAGTTCTTCGGAAAGATACCCAGCAGAGGGATTGCTGGTTCATATGGAACCTCCAGTCCAAGCTCTCTGAGGTATCTCCATATTGATTTCCATAGTGGTTGCACTAGTCTGCACTCCCACCAACAATGGAGAAGGGTTCCTTTCTCCCCACAACCTTGCCCACATTTGTTATTGTGTGATTTCTTGATAGCAGCCATTCTTTGTGGGGTGAGGTGGAATCTCAGTGTTGTTTTCATCTGCATCTCTTGAATGATCAGTGACATGGAACATTTTTTCATATATTTACTTGCTCCTTTTACGTCTTTGTGTGAGAAATGTCTGTTCATTTTGAATGCCCATTTTTGAATCAGGTCTTTATATTTGGGGGGGCTGATTGTTTTGAGTTCTTTATATATTCTTGATAATAGTACTTTGTCTGAGGAACAGCTGGTAAAAACTTTTTCCCACATTGTAGGCTGTCTCTTAGTTCTGCTGATGGTTTCTTTTGAAGTACAGAAGCTTTTTAGTAAGAAGAGATCCCAGTTGTTGATTCTATCTGCTAGTTCCCAGGCTAATGAGGATTTGTTCATAAAGTCTTTACCTATGCCAATGTCTTCCAGAGTTCTGCCTAACTTACCTTACAGCAAGTTTGATGTTTCTCTTTTAATATTTAGATCTTTAATCCATTTGGATTTTAATTTAGTGCATGGTGAAAGATAAGGGTCTAATTTTAATCTGTGGCAGGTGGAAATCCAGTTTTTCCAACACCATTTATTAAAGAGGCTATCTTTCCTCCACTGAGGATGGTCAGCTCCTTTGTCAAAGATGAGGTAGCTGAGTACCTCTGAGTTGTTTTTGTGTCTTCCAATCTGTTCTACTGATCCTCAGGCCTGTTTCTTTGCCAGTACCATGCTGTTTTTATAACAGTGGTTTTGTAGTGTAGTTTCAAATTGAGAATTGTTATACCCGGTGCCATATGTCTGTTGCTTTTCCTGTGAGATGGCTTTTGCTATTCTAGGTCTCTTATAGTTCCAAATGAATTTTTGGATTCTTTTTTATAGTTCTGTGAAATATAGTGTTGGAATTTCAATTGGCATTGCATTGAATGTATATAGCAGTTTTGGCAGTATGGCCATTTGCACTATGTTGATTCCTCTTACCCAGGAGCAGGGGGTATCTTTCGTTTTTTCAAAATATCCTCTTCAATTTCTTTTTTCAGAGTGTCATAGTTTTCAGTGTAGAGATCTTTTGCTTCTTTTGTTAGATTGATTCCTAGATTATTTTGGATGCTATTGTAAAGGAATTTTTTCCCTTATTTCTCTCTCAGTGAGTCTGTTATTTTTGTATGAGAAGGCTATTGATTTTTGGGTGTTCACCTTGTATCCAGATACTCTACTGAATCTGTCAATTAAGTCTAGAAGCCTTTTGGTGGAGTTATTCAGGTTTTCAATGTAGAGTATCATATCATCAGCAAATAATGACAGTTTAAATTCTTCCTTTCATATATTTAATGCTTTAATTTCTTTCTCTTGTCTAATTGTTGTGGTTAATGTTTCCAGAACTATATCAAAGAGGAGTGGTGATAATGGGCATCCTTGTCTTGTTCCTGATTTTATCATGAAGGTTTTCAGTTTTTGGCTATTTAATATGATGTTGGCTGTTGGAGTTTCATAGATAGCCTTTATTAAGTTGAGGTATAGACCATCTATTCCAATTTTTTGCAGGGTTGTTATCATGAATGGCTGTTGAATTTCATCAAATGCTTTTTCTGCATCCATCAAGAGGATCATATGGTTTTTGTCCTTGACTTTGTTAATATAATGTATTACATTTATTGACTTTTGTATGTTGTACCACCCTTGCATCTCTGGAATAAATCCGACTTGGTCACAATGGATGATCTTCTTGATAAGCCTCTGTATTCTGTTTTCTAGTATCTTATTAAGGATTTTTGCATCTATATTCATTAAGGAGATTGGTCTGTAATAATCCTTTTTATTTGCATCTTTCCCTGGTTTGGGAATCAAAGTGATACTTGTTTCCAGGAATGAATTTGGAAGTATAGCTTCCCTTTCAATTTCATTGAAAAGTTTGAAGAGTAATGGCAGTAGTGCTCCTCTAAATGTCTTATAATATTCAGCAGTGAATCCATCAGGGCCTGGGTTTTTCTTTGTTGGTAAATTTTTAATTACATTTTCAATTTCACTGACTGTAATTGGGGTGTTTAATATATTATTATCTTCTTTGTTCAACTTTGGTAATTCATAAGTATCTAAAAAGCTGTCCATTTCTTCTGTGTTTTCCATTTTTTTGGAGTTCTGGTTCTCAAAGTAGGTATTCATGATCTTCTGAATTTCTTTTGGATCTGTTGTGACTTCGCCTTTTTCATTCCTGATTACATGGATCTAAGCCTTTTCTTTCCTTTTTTTGATAAGATTAGCTAAAGGTTTGTCAATTTTATTTATTCTTTCAAAAAATCAGCTCTTTATTTCATTTATTTTTTTGTATCATTTTCTTAGTTTCAGTTGCATTGATTTCTGCTCGGATCTTTATAATTTCCTCTCTTATTCTAGCTTTGGGTTTTTCTTCCTCTTATTTTTCTAGGAGTCTAACTTTCATCATCAGGTTGTTTATTTGAGCCCACTCTGTTTTCCTAGTGTGGGCATTCAATGTTATGAATTTTCCCCATAGAACTGCTTTCATTGTGTCCCATAGATTCCTGTATGTTGTATTGGCATTTTCATTTATTTTTAAAAACGTCTAATTTCTTCTTTAATTCCCTCTTTAATCCATTGATTATTTAGGAGAGTGTTGTTCAGTTTCCATGTGTTTGTGAAGTTCCTACAGTTTCTTGTGCTATTGATCTCCAGCTTGATTACACTATGATCTGATAATATACAAGGGATAACTTCAAATCTTTTGCATTTATTCAGACCTGTTCTGTAAGCCAATATGTGGTCTATCTTGGAAAATGATCCATGTGCAGCCGAAAAGAATGTATATTCTGATTTTGGGGGGTGGAATACTCTATAAACATCTATTAAATCCATGTGTTCCAAAGCTTGATTCAGTTCTATTATTTCATTGCTGATTTTCTGCCTAGATGATCTGTCAGTTTGTGATAGTGGGGTATTTAAATCCCCCACTAAAGTTGTACTGGTGCATATTTGGTTTTTCATGTTACTTAATATTTGTTTTATATAGTTGGGAGCATTTATATTTGGTGCATATATGTTTATGATTGTCAACTCTTCCTCTTGAATTTTTCCCTTTACAAGGATGTAGTGTCCTTCTTTGTCTCTCTTAATGAGTTTTGGTTTGAAATTTACTTTTTCTGAGAATAAGATTGCTACCCCTGCTTTTTTCTGGTCTCCTGACGCATGGAGAATTGTTTTCCATCCTTTCACTTTCAGTCTATGGGCTTCCTTTTGCACTAGGTGCGTTTCTTATATACAACATATTGTTGGATTTTGTTTCTTAATCCATTCTGCCAGTCTATTTCTCTTGATTGGTGAATTGAGGCCATTCGCATTGATGGTTATAACTGATATATTCTGACTTATTATTGTCATGTTATTGTCTTTTTGTTGACTCTTTTTAGTTTTTCTCCCATCTCCATTTAGTTTCTTGCCTTGCCTATTTGATTTGGTCTGTTGGGTCTCATAGTATTGTGACCTTCATTGTCCTTTGCTAGGATATTGTTTAGAATCCCTTGTAGTGTTGGTTTGGTGTTCATCAAATTTCTCAGGTGTTCTTTGTCATGGAAGTATCTTATTTCCCCATCTATTTTGAAAGAGAGTTTTGCAGAATACATCAGTCTAGGTTGGAGGTTACTTTCTTTTAGGACTTGGAATAACTCACTCCAGGCTCTCCTTGCCCCAAGTGTTTGTGTTGAAAAGTCTGCTGTGATTCCAATGGACTTTCCTTTGCATGTGATTTGTTTCTTTTCTCTAACTGCTTGTAGTTTTTTTGTTTTTCTGTTGGATTTTTGAGATCTTGATTATTATATGTCTACTTGTAGATTTTTTTTATTATGGCTAGTTGGAGTTCTATATGCCTCACTTATCTGTATGCCTAATTCTTCCCTTCTGTTTGAGAAGTTTTCTGTCATTAATTCTGTGAAGAGCTTTTTTAAGTCATTTGCATTTTCTCCTGCTATTTCATGAATTCCTATCCATTTTATGTTATTTTTCTTTGCATCGTCTAGAAGTTGTTGGATTGATTTCTCATGATCCCTTAAAGTTTTTGAGAGATCTCTTTTTTCATGGTCACTGACTATGATACTATCTTCTATATCTGAAATTCTATCTTCGCAATCTTTTATTCTGTTGCATACACTTTCAATAGAGTTTTTAATCTCCTGGATATCTGTTTGAATCTGTTTTATGGATTCCATTTCTTTCTTCTGTTGTGCATTCATTGCTTCCATTTCCTTCTTATGTTGTCTTGATGGTTTATATCATGGTCTTAAGCTTATCTATTTTTTTGTCAGTTTCTGTTCTAGAGTCTCGAATCATAACTTCCATTTTGCTCATCATCTCTATGGTTAACTGGGAAATTAATTCTGATTTGAATTTTTCTAGAATCTGGTTGATCTGTTTTGTTACCTCCTGTGCTATGGGTCCAGAGTGTCCTGCTGGTTTACTATCAGACTTATCATCCTCATTTGTTCTACTGTTTGCCATTGGTGAACTGGAAATCTGTCTTTGTTTCTTGCTTAAGTGTTTTCTCATTTTTATTTTTGTTGTTGGGTTGTCCTTGGTTTAATTTCTGGGTATTACTTAAATCTTCCTGGTATAGTTGCATTTTAGCTTTTGAGTTTCTAATGACTCATAGACATCCTCATTTTCATAATATCAGAGAAAAGAAGTCATTAAATCAATCACAAACCTTTATCCCAATTGATACATTCAGTAGCCCAATAGGATCAAGCACAGCTTGCAAACTGACCACTTGTGGTAGTCATTAATCCATCAGCTTTAAATCATGTGAATTAAATTAATATCAAGAAGCAGCCCAAAATATGTTTGCAGTGAATATGCTTTTCAATATAGCATCTTTACCATTTAGGATGGGGGGTTAGACTGAGTTAGGATGAGAGGAGTAGAAAAGTGAAAGAACTGGAGCAGGTTTGAAGTGAAACCAGAGGATGTAGAATGACCTTACTATCTTTACGAAGCTATTAACTTCAGAAGAGATAGACAGAGTGCAGGAATAAGGACAAGAATATATCCCCTTAACAAAAACAGGTGGTTGCTTTCCCTTGAAGCTATGGAGCCATGAGTGAGGTAAAATGACTGGAGAAAAGAACATAAAGAAAAACAAAACAAACAAACAAAAACACAAAACAAAACAAAACAACTCAATCAAAAAAAAAGGAAAAATAATAAAAGAAGAAGTCTGAGTTAGGGCAGCAGCAGGAATAAAAAGGTAGATGAGGGATAATATGGTGGAGCAAGAGACTGAGTTGGAGAGACAGGACAGAAAAAGAAATAAATTTTAGGTTGGAATGAGGAAAAGAAAAAAAAAAAAGAATTTGAAGGGCCTCTTTCAGACTATGTCTCTGTTGTCATAGTATACCACATGCACAGTCATATGCAGAACCAAATCCCCTGATCTCAGCTAGCCAATGGCAGGTCCCACGACTGAGACTGACCTCAGTCCACAAGCCCTACTTGAGATTCTCAACCCACAGATTTGAACTCCACTCAGTTCTATAACAGGTTTTCCCTGCCCTTTCTTTAAAGATTTTCAAATTTGGGAGCTTGGAAAACTACCCTCATGAGCACCTATGCCTCTGCTGCATGGATCCAAGGACTGGACTAATCAGGAGGTTTGAGAATGGTGGGGACAGGTCATGGGGGTGTTTCGGCTACCTTCCTTACTGGATCTAGTGGCGTGTAGTCGGGGAGGTCTCGCACCCACCGGGTGGGCCTGGGCAGGCAGTTGGGGATACCTCCTCTGGAGTCCTTGTGTCCTTACTGGATCTGGTGGTGCAAAGTGAGGGAGGTCGTGCACCCACCGGGTGGGCCAGAGCAGGTAGCTGGAGAGACCTCCTGCAGTGTCCTTGGGTCCTTACTGGATCTGGTGGTGCACAGTCCGGGAGGTCGCACACCCGCCAGGTGGGCCTGGGCAGGCAGCTGGAGAGCTGGATTTTGCTTCTTAATCCATTCTGCCAATCTGTTTCTCTTGATTGGTAAATTGAGGCCATTAACATTGATGGTTATTAGTAATATGTACTGACTTATTATTGTCATGTTATTATCCTTTTGTTGACTCTTTTACTCTTCCCCCTTCTCATTTTAGTTTCTTGCATTTCCTATTTGATTTGGAATGTTAGGCCTCAAGGTGTTCTGACCTTCATTGTCTTTTCTAGGATATTGTTTAGAATTCCTTGTAGTTTTTGTTTGGTATTCATCATCTTTCTCAAGTGTTCTTTGTCATGGAAATATCTCATTTCCCCATACATTTTGAAAGAGAGTTTTGCAGGTTACATCAGTCTAGATTGGAGGGTGTTTTCTTTTATGATTTGAAAACCTCACTCCAGGCTCTCCTTGAACTGAGAGTTTGTGTTGAAAAGTCCACTGTGATTCTGATGGGCTTTCCTTTGCTTGTATTATTTTATTCTTCTGCTGCATTTCTGGGATCTTGATTATTATATGTCTAGGTGTAGTTTTTTGTTTGTTTGTTTGTTTGTTTGTTTTAAATCATGGCTAGTTGGAGTCCTATATGCCTCACTTGTCTGTATGTTAAATTCTTTCCCTCTGTTTGGGAAGTTTTCTGTCATTAATTCTATGAAGAGCTTTTTTAATTCATTTGTGTTTTCTCCTGCTACTTCATGGATTCATATCAGTCTTATGTTATTCTTCTTTGCATCATCTAGGAATTGTTGGATCAATTTATCATGATCCCTTACTGATTTTAAGAGACCTCTCTTTTCACTGACTGCAATACTGGGCCTTCAAGGCTTTTATCATGGTCCTGAGCTCATTTATTATTTTGTCAGTTTCTTTTCTAGAGTCTTGAATCATGACTTCCATTTTGCTCACCATCTCTATGGTTATCTGGGAAATTATTTCTGTTTTGAATTTTTCTAGAGCCTGATTGATCTGTTTTGTTACTTCCTGTGCTATGAGTTCAGAGTTTTCTGCTGATTCACTATGAGACTTTTCATCCTCATTTGCCCTACTGTTTGCCATTGGTGAACTGCAAGTTTGTCTTTGTGTCTTGTTTAAGTGATCTCTCATTTATATTTTTGTTGTTGGGTTGTCCTTAGTTTAATTTCTGGGTTATTACTTAAATCTTCCTGATATAGTTGCACTTTAGCTTTTGAGTCTCTGATGTCTCATAGACATTTTCATTTTCTTAATATCAGAGAAGACAACACCTTAAATAAATCAATTATTTACCCCAATTGATAAAATCAGCAACACAATAGGATCAAGTACAACTTACAAAATGACCATTCATGGTAGTCATTAATTTATCACTTTTTTTTCAGCTTTAATTGAGTTTATTGGTACATTTTAGGGATACAGTACAGTTACATTCATTGTTGGGATCTTGTACCTCTACATGACAAGTCTTGATTCTCATTTCTTCCCTTACCCCTGCCCTCCCTTCACCCCTCCCCACCATATGAATTAAATTAAAATCAAGAAGCAGCCCAAAATATGTTAGCAGTGAATAAACTCTTCAATAAAGCATCTTTACCATTTAGGATGGGGGCTTAGACAAAGTTAGGATGAGAGGAGTAGATAAGAAAAAGAATTGGAGTAGGTTTCATGTGACGCCTGGAGACATAGAATGACCATACAATCTTTCAGAAACTGTTAAATTCGCAAGGGAAAGACAAAGTGCAAGAATAAGGACAAGAATATAACCACTTAACAGTAACAGGGACTAACTTTCCTTTGAAACTATTGACACTTGAGTGAGGTAAAATGAAAGAAGAAAAAAAAACAAAGATAAAAGAAAAAATGATAAAAGAAAAAATCTGAGTTAGAGCAGGAGAAGAAACAGAAATGAAAATGAGGATAATATGGTGCAGTAAGAGACTGAGTTGGAGAAAGAGGACAGAAAAAAAGAAAGAATTTGCAGAGTGGCATGAGGAAAACAAAAAGAGTAATTTGAAGGGCCTCTTTCAGACTATATCTCTGCTGTCATAATATACAATGTGTGCAGCCATCTGCAGAACTTAGTCCTTTGATACCAGCTAGCTGATATCAGACCTCTGGGATTCAGACTGATTTCAGGCTGCAAGGCTCAATTGAGTACCCTGACCTCCTGCAGGGTTGAACTCTGCGAAGTTCTACTACAGGTTCCTTCTGCCCTTTCTTTAAAGATGTTCAAAGTTGGGAGCTTAGAAAAAAATGCCCTTTTTGACCACCTGTGCCTCTGCAGAGTGGGTCCAAGGACTGGTACAATCAGGAGGCCTGAGAGTGGGGGGATGGGTGTGTTTCAGGGGAGCCCATGTGGCTACCTTCCTTCTGCTGGAGATGATGGTGACACAGGCAGGGGACGGCATGGATACCCTGTCCCTGCCAATTGGGCACAGGCAAGCTGGAGGGAGAATGGATCTCAGAGCCACTGTTCTGGACCTCTGCCTTCCACCTTCCTTCTGCTGGAGCTGATGGCGGTGCAGGCAGGGCAGGGCTGATAGTCCAACTTATTACAAGTAGAGGACATATTCTAGTTGTCTTCATGTTTTACTGTTTTGTTTCTTTTTTCAAATTAAGTGAGAGTCTGCTTCTCAAAAATTATTTTCTTATTTTACCCAACTAAATCATCATTCCCTCCTTCCTAGATATTGTGTTTAGGTTCAGAGATGAAAATAATCACACTTTTTTTTTTAATTCTCCTGATTAAGCAGTAAATTTTTATCTTTCATACTCCATTTTGAGAATTATGTGATTGCTTGATAAAACATTTTTAAGTGATTTTCCTTTTCTGGTTGCCTATGAGTGAACAAAATTTATTAAAGTAGTCAAGAAATTGTAAGCAGTCTAACAATAAGGGAAGAATAAATAATTTTAAAAGCATACCGACTTCTCCAGAGTAATATGACTGTGCATTTTGTTGTTGCTGTTTAAGAACTTTATTTTTTATTCCTATGGAGTTAAATCAATTATATGAATTTGTTTGTATTTATAACTAACATACTATTCCTATAAACCTGGAAAGAAAAGATAAATTAATAAATAAGAATTTAAGTTTCAACTATGGAGTTCACTCTCAAAGAAACCTGTCATTCCCCCTTGAGGATATTAGTGGTTCTGCACTGGTAGAATATTTCTAGCCCTTATTGTATCAACCAGGTCCCTAATGGAAATCACAGGACACATTGAGAGATATAAGTTAAATATATTTCATATGAGATGATAAGAAGTAATTTGACAAATTTAAGGTATCCAAGAATGAATAGTATGAGAAGTCAATATTACCAAGTCTCCAAAGACCAAGCCCAAAGAGTGATCTTATGAGCAATCATCATAAAACCATTTCTCCTGAAAAGACATGAATAAATGGGGGATGATTAAAGCATTGAAAAATGTATGTTGTGGAGTGGGGAGAGTTGGAGAGATACTCTGACCTATCTTGCCAAACCCCAAACACTTTCCAAAGCAGAGAATGACAGACAACTAGTGGATAACAGATCACAGGTAAATTTTTATAGTTCATTCTTTTGAAATTTGTGTTACTTTTATTAAATACGTGGTCTCTGTACCATCTAATAGTTTCCCTGGTGTGAATATTCTGCAACAATGCATAAGATTCTAATAAGATTACTGACATTTAGAAATGGGAGGAAAGGAGCTAAAGATGTAGGGAAGGTGTGATACGTAGGGGAAGAACAAAAAGGGAAAAGAAAAAAATGTGAGAGAATGAAAAGATGAAAATAAAGTGTTTGTAGATGGGGAGGGGAGGAGGGGGTGAAGGGAGGGCAGAGGTAAGGGGAAAAAAATGAGAATCAAGACTTGCCATGTAAAGGTACAAGATCCCAACAATGAATGTAACTGTACTGTATCCCTAAATGTACCAATAAACTCAATAAAAAAAATAAAAATAAAAAAAAAATAAATAAATTTCAAAAACAAAAGATACATAAGGGGTGATCAAAATATACAGTAAAAGTTTAAATTTTAAAATTCAATGCAGTAACAAAAAATTGCCATTAATCCTCCTCAGAACACTCCCCAAGGACTTTGAGAACACTTTTTTCATTGTTCTTGCCAGTTTCTACAGCAGTTCTCAAAGTCTTTATTAATGAGTGTCTTTAAGCATTATGGTAAAAATTATATACTGGATGCAGTTGCCAAGCGCCATCCAGTGGTTATAGCAGGTTTTCTTATAACATCATGGAGTGTCTTCAACCACCTTATTCACTGGATCTGGCACCATGCAATTCTTGGCTCTTCCAAAAAGTCAAAGGGACAGTGAGAAGTCAATATTTTTATTCTATTCAGAATACCAAGGCAGCCAGAGCAACAAATCTAAAGATACTCATGAAAGAGGACTTCTAGAACTGCTTCAGAGAAAGACAAGAACAATAAAATAAGTGTGTTTGAAACAGGTGGGAGTATTTTGAGGGGGATTGTCATCTTTCTTTTATTCTACTATTTTTAAAAATTTTAGCATTCATCTCTTGTATTTTATCATGTCATCTAGGCACACTATTTTGCTCTTTTTTAAATAGAACCTAGTAGTACATTGACTCTATTGTGAAAATCCTACTGGTTCACTCTATCTCTTTTTTTACAGTATATGTTGTTTCTGTTGCATTTATTTTTTAAAAATGCTCTTTAGTACATTTAAAATCCATCTAAAATTTTTCAGATAATAGTTCACTGTAATTTAAAATGTAGAAAATCATCTATCTGGATAGTCTGGCATGCAAAGTTTAAATAACAGGTTTAACAACATTTTAAAATAGAGTTATGGAATCACATTTACTAAAACTGCTGTCTTTGTGAATGATTATGGAAGAGGCACAAAGGGAAACAGAAAAGATCTGGAATACACAGTGATTCATGATATGACTCAGAGCTAAAAAGAAACATAAATCATTCCCTTTCCTTCTAAAAATGTGTTAACAAATTTTTATTTGAAGTTCTCCTTGTGACAACATCATTATCTAAACTTAGAAGCAATATTCCCACAGGTGTGACAAGGAAAAACTGCAAAATACTTTTCACTATCTTTGGTTGAATGATCCCAACTGAATGATTATTGTTGAACCTTTGGGTCTTTTGAAGAATAAGTCTATTTGAGTTCCATAGGCTGGAAAATAGATCCCAATGAGGACATTTGCCTAGTTACTGAACTAAGGTATCCTATAAATCAATATTCCCACAACACCACTAATTTCAGATTTTGGGTCACTTTTCAAGCATTTAAATATTTTTCTCATCAGTGGAGTGGACCTGGATTTTCACTAGAATTTCTCATGAATACATGGAAAACCCCAAATACTATAAACAAAACTGTGTTTTGTGGTTTCAATCCTTTCTTTCTTTTCCCCCCATTCATTTTGAAAATGATAATCATGCATCTGACAAATAAAATACATGTGAATTTATAATGTTTATCTTTTTTTGGCGGGGTGTTGAGACAGGTCTCACTATGTAGTTGAGACTAACCTGGAACTCACCATGTAGCCCAGGCTGGTCTCAAACTCAGTGATCGGACTGACTTTGCCTCCCAAGTGCTCAGATTACAGGTGTATGTCACCATCCCAAGCTATAACGTTTGTCTTTGACTAAACATTATAGAGAATCTTTACATTCTGAAATATAAAATTAAAGGTTTATTCCTTGCTTAAAAAATTTAAAACTGTTAAAATCTACATCCTTTTTAGCCCTGTTGGGCTTTGATGACAGGAATGTCTGTCAACCTTGAGGTATTTTATAAACTATGCAAACATTTTTACTATGGTATCCCCCCCTTTTTTTTTGGTACCTGGGATTGAATTTAGGTCCTTGTGTTTGTAAGGCAGGCTACTGAACCACTGAGCTAAATCCCCAGCTTTCCTCCCTTTTATTCAGAGCAAAAACTGGAAGGAAAGAGTGGAGGGAACTTGGTTTCTAAGCACATAACTCTGAAGTTGCATATCTACCAGAAACCCCTGCAGTGGTCTTACTATCCTGCTGGGTGCTACTAGATGGAAGCCAAAAGAAAGACTTAGAGACAGAATTAAAGGGACAGAGTTAAAGTGTCAAAATCAGGGAACCAGGATGGCCAGAGCTAAGCATTAAGGACTGGCCATCCAAGGTTATTGATATTTATTGATATCATAGTTAGGTCAGGGTAAAGGGGCTACGTGGGGTTGCTATGAATATGTTGTTAATGTAGTTAAGGCTTGCAAAGGAAGAGACAAAGCATTCTTGAATTAGGAACAGAACCGACAAAATATGGGTTGTGGTTAGCAAATAATCATGCTTTTAGTTAAAAAGGTTTCAAATTTGAGAGCAAAATTTGGATTTGAGTCATTCTGACCTCCACTGTGTTGCCTCATATTACAGGCCATTTCTCTGATCTCAGCCATGGCTTTTTTCAGGGTGTGGGGAGGCTGATATTGGCCCATCTGCCATCTGCAGTGCCCCTATGAGTCACACAGGCTTCAGTCAGACTCACTTCTTAAAACAAGCCAATTGTGGGGTTAACTCATTATAGCCTGCACTGCTCACAGCCTGGTTTGGGCATAATCAATGGGGCAGTCCCCCACACATGTCCTTTTGTTCAGGTCTGTTAACTCAAATATAACTACATGGTCAAAGATAGCTATACAGAGTTTCGGAGATGTTTATTACCAACTCAAGGGCAATATGTCACTATATAAAAAAGGAAGGATTAAGTAAATGCATATTTAGGAATAATAAAACAATAAATCTCTCATAAATTCTGCATATACTGATAATAGGTTACTTTAGTCTTCAAATATTTACTAAACGAATTTGGTGCCCTCTACAGAAATATACTTTATAATTGGTTATATGCATCAAGTTACTTGCTATATGAATAAATCCTCAAATTTTATAGATAAATATCTTTTAAGGGTTCTTTGGATGAAATTATATAGTACATATTCTTTAATTATTTAATAAATGGTATTGTGATTGGAATATTCTTTAATATTTTTATTTCTAGCTACCTGCTGTTATGTCTTTGCATGATGGTTGGAGTCATCTGATAAAGTACTTCTTACATATTTTCACATAAGTTCAGTTTAAAATCTGTACAACAAGAGTTTTAATTAATTTGAAATGCTATCCAAAGGAACATAAATTCTAAAAATAATTTGTTAACAGTTTTATCTTTACAAATAGAAAAGATAAACACTTAAATCTTGTAAATAGAATTATAGTAAAATTTAAGTAAAGTAAATGCCTTTATAAGCAGGTTTAATGTTTTCATTGATCACTTTTGTGAAGGTTCAATAAACCAGGGAAATATACCTAGAAAAAATTCTCTAGAGTCATTATCAAGATGATATGCCTGAGAAAAAGCATTTCCGCAATGAGTGGTGCTGCTAGTATTATCAGAACAGTGCTTTAGAAGACTCACAACAAAAATATATGTGTATGAAGCTAAGAGTAAACATGTTACCCTTGGCCCTTGAAATAGGTGGGTGGGTACCTTCTTCCTTTGTATTGTAAAGCATGGGTCACACTATACTGAAACAGAAAATTCATTAAAACATGTACTTTTCATGTGATACAGGTACATAGAAGTCTTATGGAAGTTTCTACAAACTTCTTAGAACAATTGCAAAAATTTAAGCTTTCAATTATTTCATAAAAGAGGATAGGACTAGGAAGAAAAAATAAGAATTTTCGTTTTATTCTTTCAGTTAGAAATTTTGCAACCTTGAAAAATCACTCTTTAGAACTAAAGGAAACATTGAGTGCTTTGGACAAGACTATCTCCAAGGGCCATTTCACCTCTAATAGCCTGCAATTATGACTGTCTAATGCAGATCCAGAGTCCGGTGTTGTATTTATTGCCAAAATCCTCTGCTGCCTCAATTTTTAGAAGGCTTCTTTGGCTCTTTTATTACATGGACTAGAGAATTTAAATAAATTAATGAGTTTGCCAAACGCAGAATATAGCTAAATATGAGTTCTTTTTGTAGGAAAAGGCAAGTTTTCACAGCATGTATGAACATCTATTTTATATTACTCTAAAGTGAAATTATATTGACAAAAATTGTATAGAATCAATGTATTTTCTTCAAATTGTTTTTGTTTGAGTATAGTCCTATCAGTTGTATCCTTATGGCCTTAAATAATACTTATTTTATTGATCTATTATTCATTTTAACTATTTTTCCTCTTTTCAAATTTTTTAAGGTTGGGGACATACTGCATTTTTGTTAAAAAAGAGAGAGTTCGAAATACTTTGCTGAAAATGATTCTTTTACTCCTTAAGAAATTATTCAAAATATAACATTTGAATAAGTAATGATGTATAATATATAGATTAACTTGTTGATTAACATCGCATTCATTCATCTGTACTTATTATCTTTGGCCTGCTGAGGAGGTTTGCTACATCTTGAAGAAAACATTTCTTTGTATCTTTTAACCTAGAAGAGCCAAGCCCAGGAATCTTCCTCTCATCAGCTTACAGGTGACTTCACTTGAGGTCACCCTTTGCTTGCTCTGTATTGCAATTGCTCAAATTCCTGGACTGATGACTTTCACACCTTTCTTTCCAACACACTCCATGAATATAATGATGTAAGACTTAAACATGAATCTTTAGTTTCCTCAGTGTAACGTAATCCTTAAATAAATGTACATTTTATTGAATGTCATTATTACACCAATAAAAGAAAATACAGCTGTAAAAGGCTGATTTCTAGTCCAGTGTTTTTTCTTTTTTTAAAGCCAGTTATAGAGGAATAATATTGTGAAAGAAAGAGGGAATTCTCCCTCGCAGCTATAGGGCTAAACTTACCTATATTTTTAAAACAATATTTATTACTACACTGGAGTTTATTTATTTATACTAAATTTTCTTAGATTAATTTTTTTGAAGTGTTTTATAGAAATACAGATAACCTGAGAGAAGAAATAAGTTGTATTTCAGACCCTTATTTAATTCTTGTAAATTTCTAATGAATTAAATTAAACTCTGAAAAATTGTTTTTAGCCTAACAGGATAATTTTCCATACTGACTGTGCCTATCAAGCAACCATTGAATATAGGCTTCCCTCAGGAAATGAATACACCTAAAAGGGAAATATTTTTCTTCAACTGAGGGACATCCCAACACTGATTTAACAGCTTAGGGCAATGAGCTTGGAAACTGTACTATCAGAAGAAATAATTCTGGATAACTACTAAGGGAGATCTAACAGTGTATCACAATATCAGTGATACCTTTTCAGTGTCTGAAATTTTTAAAACAAAATGTTCTGACAGCAGTAACTGATGTCTTGATGGGCATTTTTCTCACAGACAAATTCAGAAAAAATAATTAGTTGAACAAATGAGTTGTTTCTCCAGTTCCTCTGTCAATGAGCCTGTTGTTTCTGCACAGGAAGGCTACTGATTTGTGTGTGTGTGTGTGTGTGTGTGTGTGTGTGTGTGTGTGTATGTAGACCTTGAATCCAGCTACATTACTGAATTTGGTTATTAAGTCTAGAAGACTTTTGGTGGAGTTCTTGGGGTCTTCTATATAGAGCATTATATGTCATGTGCAAATAATGACAATTAAAATTTTTCATTTTCTATCTTTATTCCTTTTATTTCTTTCTCTTGTTTAATTGCTGTGGCTAATGTTTCCAGAACTATATTGAATAGGAGTGGTGATAGTGAACATCCTTGTATTGTTCCTGATTTTAGCAAGAAGGATTTCAGTTTTTGACCATTTAGCATGACATTGGCTATTGGTTTTGCATAGATGGCCTTTATTCAGTTTGAGATAAAGACCATCCATTCCAATTTTCTGAAGGTCTATTTTTTTCATTATGAATGGGTGTTGAACTTTTTGAACAATTTTTCTGCATCTTTTAGTTGATCATATGGTTCTTGTCCTTGACTCTGTTAATATAGTGCATTGCATTTATTGATTTATATATAAATGAAATATCTAGTAATCAATCTAACTAAAGAAATAAAAGACATCTACTCTGAAAACTGCAGCACATTGAAAAAAAGAGATAGAAGAGGATTTCAGAAAATGGAAAGCAATCCTTGCTCCTGGGAAGAAGAACCAATAAAATGAAAATGGCCATGCTTTCCCAACTTCTGTATAGATTTAATACAATCCCAATTAAAATTCCAACAGCATACATCACAGAACTTTAGAAAACAATTCAAAAATTCATTTGGAACAAGAGGAGACTTAGAATAGCAGAACTAATTCTAGGCAACAAAGACAAGAGAGGGGTATTACAATCCCCAGTTTGAAACTATACTACAAAGCTAATGTGACAAAAACAGCATGGTTTTGGCAAAGAAATAGACCTGAGAATCAGTGGAACAGATTAGAAGATGCAGAAACAACTCCAGACATACTTAGCTACCTCATCTGTGATAAAGGAACCAAAAACCCTCATTAGAGGAAAAATAGCCTCTTTAATAAATGATGCTGAAAAAATTGGATTTCAAGTTGCCAAAGATTAAAACTAGACCTTCATCTCTCACCATGCGCTAAATTAAAATCAAAATGTATCAAACATCTAAATATTAAAACAGCAGCACTAAACCAGCTGGAAGAGAGGTTAGGTAGAACTCTTAAAGACATTGGTTTAGGAAAATATTTTAGAAGAAAACTTCAGTCACATGTGAACTAGCAGAAAGAACAAACAACTGTGATCTCATCTTATTACAAAGCTTCTGCACAGCAAGAGAAATCACCAACAGAGTGAAGAGACAATCCACAACGTGGGAAAAAATTTTTACCCACAAATAAACCTCTACTATCCAGAATATACAAAAGAATTTACAAAAATTAGACTCCCCAAATTTGAAGACCAACTCCTAAAATGGGAATCTGAAAGGAGTAGATATTTGTTAGACAAAGGTGTAGAAACAGCAAATAAACACATGAAAATGGTCAACAAACCTGGTCATTCAAGTGATGAAAATGAAAACAACACTGGGATTCCACCTCACTCCAGAAAGTGCAGATGCTATCATGAAATCAACCAATAGCAAATACTGGTTGAATGGTGGGGAAAAAGGAACCCCTCTCCTCTGTTGGTGGGAGTTTAAATTGCTGCAACCATTATGGAAATAGTATGCAGATTCGTGAAAAAACTAGTATTAGAGGTTCCATTTGTCCCAGCTATTCCCTTGATGGGTATCTTCCCAAAAGAAATAAAAGAATCGTACCACAGTGATATATGTGTACCCATGTTTATAGTGGCACAGTTTGTAATATCTAAAACTTGGAAACAGCCCAATTGCCCATCAACTGGAGACTGGATAAAGAAGATGTGTGTGATTTATTTTTTAATATATAAAAAGGAGTACTATCTAGCCATAAAGAACGGAAAACTAGAGACATTTATAGCTAAGTGGATACACATTGAGGCCATGCTCTGAAGTTAAGTAAATAGTATACACATGTGTAAACACCAAATAGAGTTTCTCTGGTGTGAGAAACTGAAAGTGTAAATGGGGCCCAAAATGGATAATAGATAATATGAAATAGAATAAAAATTCCAAAGGGGAACGGGAAGGGGAATTGGGAGGGGCAGTGGAAGTGAAAGAAGGAAAAGGAATAAATATGAATAATGGACAAAAAAAAACAAAGTCTTTGTAAATAGGGAGGGGTGGAGAGTTTCCATTACTTTCATTATTCATTTTAAAATTATCTGACTCTCAGCTAATATCTCTGCTGGCCTATTATGATAAGCCACAAACCTTTGCTCTGAAGAGCATTAGCCTTTGCTCTCTACTCTTCTCTACCTATGAATTCTGACTTCATGTGTTTATCATCAAAACCAAACAATGTGGGATTAAGAAATGCCCTAAAGATTTTATTCAAAAAATTGATTTCTCTGTCCTAACCAAGTATTATGTAACAGCAACTATACCTCCAGATGTCAGGGCTTCTGTTGTGAATGGTTAAGATATAAATTTCAGCAACATCTCTTGTTTGACTCAAGTCTTCTCAAAATTGTGATTATTTAAGGGAGACATTTGGTACAGTGAAGAAAAAATGAACACATTCATATATTAATTTTGTTAGATATTACACTAGAAACTTAATTGAAATAATAACACAAAGTTCAAAATAAAAATAAAGGCATAATGTCATCTACGAAAAGAAGATAGTTGTTAATAAAGTGTGTGCAAAAGATAGCAGATATATTTTTAAAAGACAAGGTAATGAGTACAGAGGAATGTGGACAGCAAAAGAGCCCTCATGTGACTACTGGATTCAAAAGAAATGCAAATATTTGATTTATCTGATGCTGTATTTTAGATATCTGACAATAATTGTTCATTTTGTCTTGAAAGATACAGTTTGGCTGTTGTGCTATGACTAATATTCTCATTTGCTAGAAACAATGTAGTAAGCTGGAGTTTTGTACTTGACTTCTGTCTCCTTGGAGCTCATAGTTCCTGAAGTTTAAAATGATCTGAATCCTGTAAAGCATGGTAGATTATCAAGAGATACAATATTGTCTTCATATATCTAGTAAGATTAATAACTTTATAGTAGAAAATACCACAAATTAAAAGAATAAGTAAAGACATCTTGGATTAGAAAGAAGGTAAAAGAAAATTTTCTATTTTCTATTAACACCTTCACTAGATAATTTATTTACAAATCACTAGAAGATAAATAAAACAATAATATAAATGGATTATTAGAATGATGAAAGAAACTAATGGTGTTGTAGGGGCACAATTCCCAATTAACCAACCAACTACACATGAGATGATATGCTTTGAAACCAAAAATTTAGAACAGGGAATAGCTGATACTTGGGCCAGAGTGAAGAGAATGTAGATATCTTTCTTCTAATGATTCTCATAATGAAAGAATTGTGTCCTCTAAATAGAACACACAGGGTGAAGGGAGGGCAGGGACAAGGGAAAAAAATGAGAACCAAGACCTGTCGTGTAAAGGTACAAGATCCCAACTCTAATGTACACCTAAAATGTACCAATAAACTCAGTGAGAAAAAAAAATAGAACACACAGATGCTACATATACAAATTATTTGGCATAATAGAATATTATGAAAATACTTGCTATTATTATTCTCCACAAGTTAGGCAAAGATCGTTTCCCAACTGAATGGACATTGCCTAGCAATATTCAGCATTATAAAGTTAGCCAACCCGAAAGATGAAGAGTTGTTATGATGCTCATAGTATCTTTACATTGGCCATATATCCATGATATTCATAAAAGTAAATAGCACACATATGACTGAAAGCAGGATTAAACTGAAATAAGTAAAAGAAAGTCGATATATCATTTTTTACTAAAAAGAGAACAGAAATCACTTTATTTTTTTAAAATTTTTTTTCTTATTGAGTTTATTGGTTCATTTTAGGTATACAGTACAGTTACATTCGACATTGGGATCTTGTACCTTTACATGACAGGTCTTGTTTCTCATTTTTCCCCCCTTGTTCTTGCCCTCCCTCCACCTCCTCCTCCCCTCCCCATTTACAAACATTTTATTTTCATTTCAGAAATCTCTTTAAATAGAAACTATAGTATATCCATAGTTGATCAAATATCAGTGTTATTGCTAGGTATGTAAATAGAGCCTGTAAATATTTAATGTTATTGAACTCGAATGACACATGGCCTCAAGGCCTCTCAGCATTATTCTTCTACTTTTACTGTATGAGTGCCCTGTTTTGCTGATATTGTTACCACTTCCTTCTAATTTCATGGAGCTTCTTTCTAGTAAATACAATACATTAAACCTTGATTATTTCATCCATTACTGTCTTTACTGATGTCATTCAACTATTAGTTTTTCTGATTCTCTTCTTTGAAGTATGAAAACTTATGCTTCTCCAAAATAATCATATTCTTTTCCAGAATATCAAGCAGAGGCATTTTCAAGAGAATTCTGTGACATTTTTATAGATGGAATCTTTGTTATCATACATGATCTACTCAAATGCACATACATTTCTATTCACTGAATAGTAAATACATTAAGTTCGAGTGTCAAGAAAGAGGCTCCTTTCCCAGAAATTATGGGAGCTGTCAGGGGAAACGCATTCATTTTTTGCTGCCTAGCTGAACTGTTTTCAGCCTCCATATTCAAATTAACTTCTGGGTCTGGAAATGTGGAGCTAATTGCTGACCTTTGGCAAAAGCTGATTGGACTGGGTATCCTAAAAAGAGAAAGCAAACAAACATCTCAAGGAATATAGTTCTAAATTAGAGTTTAGCATTTGCATGAAAGATAAATAAAAAGTCAAGGGAGTTTTTTATTTTGTTTGCAGTGACATATAATTAGCACATTTGTATAAAGGACTAATGCAACTGAGGAAAAAAAGTGTGCTTTTATTAAAAAAAGTGCTTTATTAGAGAATGGAGACACTTCGAAAAGCAACATTGTTCTGCACATAAGAATTTAGATAAAGGTCGGGATTAGAGAGGTGGAACTTGAGAATGTACAAGGTCAATTTAATCATTAAATAGGTAATTGGCAAGGGAGGGAATGTAGATTACAACACAGTTTGTTTTTAATCTTGATTTTTTTTCCTAATTCTATTCAAATGTCTAGCAGTTATTGGATTTATGTTCAAATTACAATTATAAAATGGTGTTTCTATTAATTGATACAGGTAATTTTTGCCCACTTCATTGGAAGGGTGGACTGCTAAGTCTAACCGCTGGCTAAAGGGATGTGGGTGAAGAATTTGGACCAGAAACCTGACTGAATGGGGTGCTGACTGAAAGCAAGAGTGACACATATACTCCTCTCATGGTCTCACAACACACAAAGAAGGGAAATCCAATCTTCACTGGCCAGTCCATCTTCACTCTGGGAAGATGTTCTAGAATACTTTTTAGAATCTTTAGAATAAGATATGCTCAGTTTCATTTGGGGACAATTCTACCCAGAAAAAGGAACTAGGAACAAAAAGTTTGACACTTCTGAATTTTATAAGAGAATTATAAATGATAAGAGAATTTCTTTCAGTCCATTGTCATCATGCTGCAGCGTGATAAAAGTTTACTGCATTTATCACAATTAGGGTTTATCAAGGATATCTTTATCATGTAATCTCTCACCAGTTGTCAGCAGTTAAGCTATTGTTATTATCTATATCAAGTTGCCCCCCCCAAGAGCCTCATGTGTTCATTGGCATGGATTTTGGTGACTTAGGCATGTCTGACTTGTTAAGTGGGTTCTGGCAGTAAGAAATGGGTCACGGGGTGTATGAACTAAAAGGGTTCATCTCCTTTCTTGCATCTTCCCTTCATACTCTGCTTCTGGGACACTCTAAATTGACCAGATTTCCCTCTACAATATCTCATCCGGCATACCTTTCTGCCCTGGAACATGCTGGCCACAGGGCACCCCTACCTGAAGCCACTGAAAGCTTACATCTGGCCACATTTTGGCTCAGTGCTGGACATAGAGCTGCAGGATTTAGTGTTTTCCCTGCTGGGTTTCAGTCTTGCTTTCATTCTATTGGTTTCTTTCATCCTATTTCTTCCTTTAAAAATGGGAATGTTTGCCTGTTCCACTGTATTTCAGCACTGTTTAATGTATTTTAATTTTTACAGGGGATTACACTGAAGGGTTGGCTTTAAGTCTCAGAGGAATGTTTGGACTTGGACTTTTCAGCAATGTTGAAACTGTTAAGACTTTAGCAACTATTTAGTGTTTGACTAGATTCATTTTAGTAGACGTACATGAGTCTTTGGGGGCCAGGTGATCAAGGTTACAGTTTGTACCGTAGTATCTCCCAGTGCCTCAAGTGGCCATAGGTGGAGATTTGAAAGGATGAGATTATGGAGGTGACGTAAACTACAGCAAGCTTACCCTTAGGAGATAGGGTCTGCTCAGAAGAGACAGGTCGCTGCGCTGCGACATTGAGCAGTGCTCCTTCCCGGCTTTTTCCTTCGTGCTCTCTTCTTCCTCGTTGCCAGAAGGTGAGCAGCTTTTCCTCTGCCATGCCCCTCTGTAAAGCACCCTTCCTTATAAACAGCCGACTGTGCTGGCACAATAAAATCAATTACTGACGCACAATAATCTACGTCCTGTTGGTGTTGACATATAATGGAAAATAGTCTGTAAAACACACCTGAGTGTTTTTCCTGCACCATCGTCTGGTTCTAGGGAGCCCCTGCTGAGGCCAGAGGTGCTGTGGGCACAGTTGGCACTATGAGACAACAGAAACTTTTCTTTCTCCTTTTAGTTGTAGGTGTTGAGTATTTTGTCCCAACAATGAAGAAATTAACGAAGACACCCAGTGAGCCAGACTTCAAGTGTTCTTACTGTAAAAATTAATTACAAATTGGAAGAAACTTTGGATACACAATGGCAGAATTACTATTCGTTCTTCCAAGTTCTTGCAATCGCACTGGTTTACTCCTGAATGCATTTTAAAAGAGATCATGTATGTTTCCATGACTCCTTTTAGATTGTTTTTGTTTGTTTGTTTGTTTGTTTTTGAGATAGGGTCTCACTATGTAGTTAAGACTGACCTGAAACTCACTATGTAGCCCAGGCTGGTCTCAGACTCACAGAGATCCTCCTGCCTCAGCCTCCTGGAATTACAGGCTTGGGCCACTGCACCCTCATTTTAGATTCTTTAAACTGGCTTTCTGTCTTTTATTGTTATTTGATTCTTTATATATATAGTCTCTCTCACATTTTATATATTAAATCGTCTTACAGGGAATTAATTGTTTATTTTACTATATGGCAGAAAGATGTAATACAAAGTATCTTTGATATTTTATGTATGTTTTTGCAATTAAAATTAAAAAAAACTTTGCTCTATAGCTTTGATATTAACACATTTTAAAGGCTTAAATGATCCTTTTTGTGTCTGTAAAAAAAAAATTCTAAGATTTTTCCAAATGAAATAATTTTTAGTCTTCTTTTATAACAAATGCTAAATGTGACAACTGTCCCTAGAGTCAGTAGTAGTTTTTCTTGTGTAAAGTGGAAAATCAGGTCTTGTGGGTGGAATTTGACAGACGTATAATGCCATCATGAAAATTTCTTCACAGCTGAGTACAGGGAGAAATTTTATTTGGAGATTTGAAGTTTCAGGAGAAATTATTTGAATAGAAGGAAATTTCACAAATTAGGGTGTACATAGAGTTTTGAAACTGTCTTTTGCTTTTTTCTTTGAGAAATGTCAGTGCCAAAAAATAGCTAAAAACTCAATTTTGCATTACAAAGCATACTTTTTTACAGTTTTTCTAATCTTCTATTATTATGTTAGAATAATTATTATGCTCAGTAGTAATTTTAAATGTTCTGTGGTCTAAAATGGTCTATAAGTATGTCTTCCACTTTATATATTAATTTAAAATTTCATATCATGGAATGAATGACAAGACAATATTTATATTTTGACATTAGATTTAAAGCTTCCATGAATGTTTTCTCCTGAAAACTCCCAGAACTTTTGAAATGAACTCCCAGGAATGGACCATTCAATTCTTTTTCTGGCAGTACTTGAAGCAATTATACTGTTCTTTCATTCATTTATTAATTAAGTATAAGCTATCTGCTAGGCATTAGACACGACACTTATAGAGAATCTGTTTGAAAGTTTTTATTTCTTTTAGACTGTTTAAAATGATCTGAACCTGAACTAGATTTTCAAATAATTTACTATATGAATTAAAATATAGGTACAGTGCAGGGTTCTCAAATATCAAACAAATTTTTACTGAAATGGCAATTCTATGATTTTCAAATAAAAAAATTATGTATTCAGTTGTACTTTCTTTAAAATAAAATACTGTTTTTTGTGCTTTAAAAATAAATCTTCCTTAAATCATAATTATTATTTTATTATTAGCATTACTTATAGTTGTCCACTTTTTTTAAATAATGAGCTTTAAAAGGGCAGAAAATGCATCACTATAGTTACCTAGAAAGCTTAAAAATTTAGATATTTCCCTGGAATTTAAAAGAACAATAGATATCTGTAAGCATTCAATGATATACTTTTTCTAAAATTGTAATAACTAAAGAAAGTATTGTTAGTATTAAGAGCATGATATTTTAGTTAAGGAATTACTTTAGATGTGTCTATTATTGGTTTATTCAGCAAATGTTCAATACATCAAAAATTGTTCAGTAACATAGCAAATAAGATAATCAGGACTAAAGTCTGTTAAATAATTGATATGACAAGATTACTAATACTCTAAATAGATTAAAGGCAGATACTCCAATTAGGGTCTCAAGTGACTAATTGCTCGAAACATTATGAAGTTTTATAGTTAAAGTGTTTGTAGAAAAGGAACTGCCTGGAATCTAAGGGGACAATAACGGATATGAAGTATAGATCATGCAGACAAAAAATACAACTTTGATACTCAAATTTAAAAATATAAAAGACTTCCTATATTCAAATTTGGGAAACATAAGCAATAGAAAAAAGAAGCTTATGCAAATGACAAATCCACAATTTTAGAATAAGCTGAGTTTTCATCAATTTACTGTGAAATTATAAAGTTTGAATGACAATTGTAGAAAAACAATTGGATAGAACATTTCTTTCAGATGTCAGACAGAAAATTTAAAGCAAAACATACTGTGAATCTAGCAACTCTAATTGTCTAGCTGTCATGTTGGAAAATTATTTCATGGGAAAACATAAAGAATTACAGCATACTAATTTAGATTGACAGAGTTTGAAAATAAATTGTCTTTTATTGAAACCAAAAAGCAGTGTTGCTTTGGTATACCAGTAACTTATTTACAGGAATAGTCTTAAGGGACATTGGGATGTTTTGACCTCCATATTTTAGTGCAAACTAAGGTATCTGTTGATGAAAGATTTTTCCTAAATGTACAAAAATCTGTGTAATGCTTTGACATTAAATTCTACTGGGCAAATCTAGCTATGCTCTTCTGTTACTGTTTTTCCTACAAATTTCTGGGTTCCAAATTACACCTCAAATTGACCTTATTTAATTTATGAGTGAATTGTTCAGAGTGATTCACTGCCACAAAAATGTCATACTGCAATAATTGAATTAAAATGATTTTATCATGCCATTTCAACTCCTGACATGTGTCTTAGATCAGCTAGTCCTGGTTTTACACTTCTTAACAGAGATGAACAGGGATGACACTCCCTGCCATGCCCAATCAGTACTCAATAATGACACTGAAAAAACTTGCAAAATCCCTGACATATAACTGTCACGTAGACCCTTTTGACAGGAGGAGGTACTCAAAACATTCAGAATTTATAAAGGTCTAATGGTTATCCATAAAGAAAAATCACTTTTTTCTCTGTTTTACTTTTTCATGAAAAGGATGCTGTTCTCCATTTAAAAAAAAAAAAAAAAGTGTTGTGCAGATGGCCCTAAGCTAGTTCTCTACCACCAGCAGTTTAATGTGTGCCTTTCTTAAGATCACAGATTTTTTAAAATTTACAATAGATTTTTTTTGTTGTATCACAGATATATAACATGTAAAACAAGTGTATGTTCTAGTAAAAGTCAGGACTGGGAACTGCAGAGAACTACTGTAAATTAGCATAGACTCAGTCATGCCTCTGACAGGACAGCAGTTGTTTTGGCAGTTTAATGTTACCTCTGCCAAGGTCACTTCTAATTGGGAAAAAATTGTGATGATGGGACAGTTGGTCTGTTCCACTGCCATCCAACTGTTGGTCATTTATCATTTTCTTTCAAAATTTTCTAAGGCACAAAGAAGAGAAATTTACTGAGACCATGATAAGGTTAACATTAAGTGGCAATATTAAACCATTTGTGAGGAGGATTTAGAGGGTGCTGTTAGATGTATTGCATCTAAGCTTGTAAATCTATCTCCGCTATTTAGCAATTAGGCCCCTTGAAATCTTTCAGTCCTTTCTTGAAATTTCCCGATTCAGAGGTAAAGATCACAGTATACACTAACGGACTCTGCAGAATAGAAAATCTCCTTTGATAGGTTTTGACTTCAGATGGGTGAATTTTTCATATGGAAACATTGTAAACAGCAATATAACTCAGAAAAATAAGTTGTTTTTAAGACAAGAATGATTTAAACATAATAAAAAATCCTGAAAATTTTACTTAGATATTTTAGGTAACTATTACAGAGGCAATCAACTGATATGATTCAGATTCCAAAAGGTACATTTTTGTAAGGTTTTAATAAAGGTAAAAGTTGTTTAACCAGAGAAACAAAGCACGGACAAGTATCAGAGAAGTTGGAGATTATGTCCTTTTTCTTTGAACTCAGGACCTTTTGCTTGCTAGGCAGGTGGCAGAACCACGGAGCTAAATCCCTGGCCATGAGACTACATTCTTAATGACACACGATGTTCTTGGCCATCTAGTTGTCAGAAAATATATAAAAGATATAGGTCTCAAGGGAGCCACCATCCTATTCAAGAGGGAGATCTGAGACCTCTCTAGTCACACACATCATAATAAGGCTGTCTTGCTGCACCGCGTTCAATGGCAAAAGAGAGAAACAATAACGAAAACAAGTAAGATCCACCAATGTTCATATTTTCTATGAAGAAAATCGACAAGCTGCCTCAGTCGTTCTTTTGATCTGTCTCAGCTTTAATGCAGGCCTAATTTAGCATTATGTCATTCATTTCGTTCAGATTTGGCCAAGGTTAGCAATGCGATGTTAGAACGTTGCTAGAGATAAGAAAAGGTTGACACAGACCAGCTAATATTAACCATGTACCTGACGAAATGGAGAAAATGTATACATAATTTTATTCAGCAAAGGCAAAAATAGGATTAATAAAATGGGACAAGGGCATAAAACCTTGGAGAAAGTAAGTTTGGAACTGTGAGCGGGAGATAATAATAAACTGTCAGCTAATTGGCAAGTGCTTTGAGCATGCCATCCTTGAGTAGACTGATGATTAGTTTCAGTATTTTAAAAGTTATGTATGTATGTTGATATGTAGAGCTCTTTCTGAGGTGTTATACACCAGATCATTTTAAAACAAAACTTCCATTTTTGTTATTGCAGCTCATTTTTATTCTCAGAATTTTTCAATCACAAGAAAAAGGAAGAGTCGTTTTACATTTTTGTATGCACTGGTTAAGACAGAGTGCAGGGTCTACAAATATGCCTATTTTTAGACACATTCAAAACCTTATTCAGACATGTCTGTTATCATTATTAAAATTGAGCATAATAACTATTACAACTGTCTGAACATCAGCCAAATTTATATAGAAAATCAGTAGGAATTGCTAGTTGAATTTGTGAGAATTTTTGGAATTTCACAAAAAAAATCTGTAATTGCTGCTATAAAACTGCTACCTTGGTCAATCATACAATCTTCATTTTATAGCCATCATGAGTCTTGATAAAATGAGTTTTTATTTATTTATTATTATTTTTTTTTTTTGGTACTGAGGATTGAACTCAGGTCTTTGTGCTTGCAAGGCAGGCCACCAAACTGCTGAGCTAAATCCCCAGCCCCTGAGTTTCTAAATTTTGAAACACTTTTCATTTCTGTTTATTCAACACAAAGAAGTTTACTAGATATAAATAAGAAATATATTTAGGATGATTTAATAATGTAAGTGATCTCAATTTTTGTGACAAAAAATCATAGAGAAAAAAACATAGTAGAGATTGTACTGAATGTCTGCAAATTGCTTCTTTATTCTTGAAATGTAAGAGTCAATAACTAATTGTGTAGATTGTCAGCTCTTTAAAATATAAAGTCTACTTCATTCCACTTTAATTTTTTGGTCTCCTATTGCACCTCAGAATATGGGCAAAAAAACAAGTGGATGCAAATAAACGGATAGGTAAGTTATTGATTAAAGGTCAATCAATTGCTCCAGTTGTCATTCATTATCAATTTCTATTTTTTCGGAAATACGTTGACTAAAATAACCAAAAGCTATGACCAAGAATAAATGAAAAATTTACTGTATGAAAGATTCCCCATTTTGGATTTTGAAATAAAAGAATAAAGGAGATATATTTTTCCTACCTTAAAAATCTTATTTACTATTAAAAGCTTATGAAATGATCAACTCAGATTGCTGCCAATGCATGATGGAGGTAAAATAAAAGCGACTGTAAAAGAAGGGTTTCTATTGTAACAGCTGTGTACTTCTGTCACTGTCCACCGTCAAACTTGTTTGGCTTTTGTCCCTCCGGTTAACCATCTGTGAAGTTTCCTCATGCCTTTGTTTTTAGGCACAAGGAATTAAATAAATATTCTCATGAAACACTCGTGTTCTTCAGACAATTTACTAAAAGACAATTCTTTATCATTGCCATAGAACAAGAACAATAGCGTGACTTCAGAAAATCATATAGTGTGATTTTGTATATCTGAGAAAAAATTGACTATCAGAAACAGGCATGCTTTGGCACAGCCCAATATTTTATAGTAAGCAAAAATGAGTCAATAAAATATTCAAATTAAATTCTTTTTTCTTTTTAAGGAAATTATTTTTTGATAGTTTTTTCTCCATGTGTCTTTCTCTTTTGTTGTCTCTGCTTTTTCACTGGCATTTCATAGATTTATAGCAAGATAACTATTCTCTTTCTACAAATCTCAGTATTGTGACTTTGAAGCTTTCTTGCCGTTGTAAAACAGAAAAATTGCTAGGTGTGATGAAACACACTTGTAACCTCAGCACTCAGGAGGTTGAGGCAGGAGGGTCACTGCAACTTTGAGGCCCTGGGGGAGGGGGTTATAGTGAGTTCAAAGGCAGTCAATCTGAGCTACAAAGTGAGACCTTGTCTCAAAAATTTTTTTCTGTTCTAAATTGTATGTAATAATCATAATAATAAATGAAAGAGATTTAAATGTTTTTTTCTAATTTTCCTAAGAAAACCTATATAAAATGCCCAACAATAATTGTAAATATAAGAATTTGTTATATTGCTTCAATATATTTATTTAGATTGACATATGTAATATACATTATTTATTAAATGATCCTATAGATGAGAACATAGGCATGATATAAAGCTATATCTAGTTTAAGTCCCCAGAGATTTAGGCATTATTTTCTTTGTACCAGGGATAGAACTCAGGATCTTGCACTTGCAAGACAAGCAGCAGAACCATTCAGCTACATCCTGGCCCAAGACTTATGCAATTTTTTTTCAGCTTTAGTTGAATTTATTGGTACATTTTAGGTATACAGTACAGTTACATTCATTGTTGGGATCTTGTACCTCTACATGACAGGTCTTGGTTCTCATTTTTTCCCCTTGTCCCTGCCCTCCCTTAACACCCTCCTCCCCTCTGGATCTACAAACACTTTATTTCCATCTTTTCATTATCTCACATTATTTTCTTTTCCCTTATTACCCTTCCCATACCTATCCCACCTTCCCTACACCTTTAGTTCCTTTCTTCCCATTTCTAAATGTAAGTAATCTTATTAGGATCTTATGCATTATTGCAGATTATTCACACCAGAGAAACTATTTGGTATTTACACATGTGTGCCTTATTTATTTCACTTAGGAGTATATCTTCAATATGTATCAATTTTCCTGTGAGTGAATCTATTTTCTCATTCTTTATGGCTGAGTAATATTCCATTTTATGGAAAAAAACACATCTTCTTTATCCATTTTCCAATGTATGGGCCAATGGGCTGTTTCCAAGATTTAGCTATTACAAACCATGCCACTATGAACATGGGTGCACATACTTCTCTGGAATATGATTCTTTCAGTTCTTTTGGAAAGATACCCAGCAGAGGGAAGGCTGGGTCAAATGGAACCTCCAGTACAAGCTCTTTGAGGTATCTCCATATTGATTTCCATAGTGGTTGCACCATTCTGTACTCCCACCAACAATGGAGAAGGGTTCCTTTCTCCCCACAACCCCGCCAATATTTGTTATTGTGTGATTTCTTGATAGCAGCCATTCTTTGTGGGGTGAGGTGGAATCTCGTTGTTGTTTTCATCTGCATCTCTTGAATGATTAGTGAAGTGGAATATTTTTTCATGTATTTACTTGCTGCTTTTACTTCTACACTGAAGAAAAAAACTCCACCAAAAGACTTCTAGACTTGATTGACAGATTCAGTAGAGTATCTGGATACAAGGTGTATACCCAATACAAGGTGAATATCCAAAAATCAATAGCCTTCTTATACACAAATAACAGACTCACAGAGAAAGAAATAAGGGAAAAAATTCCTTTTACAGTAGCATCCAAAAAAATGAAGTATCTAGGAATCAATCTAATAAAAGAAGCAAAAGATCTTTACACTGAAAACTACAGCACTCTGAAAAAAGAAATTGATGAGGATATAAAAAAATGGAAAGATATCCCCTGCTCCTGGGTAGGAAGAATCAACATAGTGAAAATGGCCATACTACCAAAACTGCTATATACATTCAATGCAATGCCAATTGAAATTCCAACACTATATTTCACAGAAATATATAAAAGAATCCAAAAATTCATTTGGAACCATAAGAGACCTAGAATAGCAAAAGCCATCTCAAGCAACAGACACATGGCACCAGGTATAACAATTCCCAATTTGAAACTATACTACAAAGCCACTGTGAAAAAAACGGCATGGTACTGGCAAAGAAACAGGCCTGAGGATCAGTGGAACAGATTGGAAGACACAAAAACAAACCCAGATGTATTCAGTTACCTCTTCTTTGACAATGGAGCTGACCATCCTCAGTGGAGGAAAGATAGCCTCTTTAATAAATGGTGTTGGAAAAACTGGATTTCCACCTGCCACAGATTAAAATTAGACCCTTATCTTTTGCCATGCACTAAATTAAAATCCAAATGGATTAAAGATCTGATATTAAAACAGAAACATTAAACTTGCTGGAAGGTAAGTTAGGCAGAACTCTGGAAGACATTGGCATAGGAAAAGACTTTATGAACAAATTCTCAGTAGCATGGGAACTAGCATATAGAATCAACTGGGATCTCATCTTATTAAAAAGCTTCTGTAGTTCAAAAGAAACCATCACCAGAACTAAGAGACAACCTACAATGTGGGAAAAAAATTTTACCGGCTGCTTCTCAGACAAACTATTATCTAGAATATATAAAGAACTCAAAACAATCAGCACCCCCAAATATAAAGACCCGATTCAAAAATGGGCATCTGAAATGAACAGACATTTCTCTTATGCACTTTTAAAAAGACACAGTGGAACTAATAATATTGCTTTGTTATTAACTTGACTGTGTGTATTCTCTGGAGAAGACTCTGTAAAAAATAATTACAGTGTTCTGGCTCTAAAAGAAACCTTGCTTTTGACCCAGAGCATGTTCTGAGTCTTCACCAGCTTGCTAGAAGACCAAAACACACTTCATGCTAAGGACAGAAGGTGACTGCTTTGGGGGCTCCAATATGTGTGTGTGTGTTCTCCCTACTGACTGGAAATGGTGTGGGTGAAAGAGAGCAACAGAAGGAAAAAGAGAGGCCGGCGGGTAAGCAATGAGGAGTGAGTCATGGTGAATGTGAGCACAAGCAAGACAGGTCAACAGATCTAAGAACAAAAGAGTGGAAGTGAGAAAAGCTGAGGAAATCAGAAATATTGAACCGGAGTAGACTGAGAAGAGCGTAAAAGAAAGAGAGAGACGCCTGAGTTTTAGAGCATAGGAGAGGATGTGTAAAAGAGAAAGAAGGAGGTATGAGCAAGAAAGGGAAGTGTGCAAAGAACATATTTAAAGGTGAACAATGACAGTGCAGGCCAGAGGGAATGAGCATAGGGATTAAGGTGTTTGTGTGAGAGGCCAGGAGAAAGGGGGGATGAATGAGAAAGCAAATGAAATAGGATACACATGTGAGAAAGAAGGAGCGGTATAGCAGAAGGGGGAAAGAGACTACGGGAGCAATCTATACATGCTTGCAGAGAACAGGATTTCACTCTATTAGGAATTTGCTTCCATTGATGGAAATGTCATAATGATCACACCCATGAGTAAATATGGTCTCTTCAGTGTATATTTGTGTGTATCTCTGTATATTTGGGAGTGTGTGATAGGATTTGAGAGTTAGAGCAGATTTAAGCAATCACAACCAGAGTGAGTAAAAATAGAGCTCTCTGTACAAGAGAGAAGCTCCTAGAATTCATTTCTTTGTAAAAAAGCCTAAATACATTTACATGTGGCATTTTCCTACCCTATACAAGTAATTAGGAACCCAAACAATATATACGTGTTTACATAACTTTGTCTCCAAATGAACATATGAGCATTTCCACCAAGGTTTCTACCATGTTTTCTCCATTATCTCCTTAGTCTGCTTGGATTTTCTTGGGAGTAAGTGGTGATATTCAGGAGAGGTGAACAAAGTATGTGCACATGAAACAGTTTAATGCTGCCTAAGTGGATGCAGGCTACATAGCAAGAAAGCCAAATTGTCATAAGCATAATCACATAAATAACAAAATCCCATGTAGATGTTTAAAAAAATGACGAGAGATAACAAATGCAGGTGAGCATGTGGGGAAAAGGGGACCCTTGTACACGGCCACTGAGAGTGTGATTTAGTGTACGCATTATGGAAAATAGTACGGCAATTCACCCCCCCAATAAAAAACCACTATGTGATCCAATGATTCTACAATAGGCATATACTGAAAGGAAAAGAAATAATGTCAAAAAACCTTCTGCACTCCGTGTTCATTACAGCATTATTCATAACAGCAAAAACAGGGACACAACATAAATGTCTGTCAGTGGTGAACATTCTGACATAATATTCTGACATACAATGAATGAAATTCTGTCACTTGTGGCAATCCTGGTGAAATTGGGCATAAATATATTAAGTGAAATAAATTAGGAACAGAATGACAAGTACTGCCTGATAGCACTCATCCGTGCAAGCTAAAAAAGCATTGACACAAGAACGTTGCAAGTAGAATAGTGCTTACCAGAGGTTGATGAGAGCAGGAGGTGCAGGAAGGATGAGCAAAGGTTTACCAAGAACTATTGTTAGATAAGAGCAAGAAGTCCTGCTGTGCTATTGCACATTAGGATAACTATAAAATAATAATGCACAGTATTGTTTAAAAATCCAGAAGGAAGAATTTTGAAAGTTTACCCTTAAAATAATAAATGTTTGGGGATATAGATATGTTTTTCTTGATTTAAACATATATACAAACATCACATAGCACCCAATAAATATTTATAAATTGTATGTATTATAAACCAGTTTAAAAAATTTGAATTAAAAAATTATAATCATATCAGTGTGGCATCACCAAATACATCTAATTCTCTTTTATCAGATGTAATTCTGCAGGTCTGCATACTCTTTGATCAATAGTAAACATGAATTCAGGTGATAATTGAAATATGCAATAGCAAATTTGTGCTACATTGGTAAATCTCAACTCCATATATTTTATCATGTTTTGAATTTGTACTGATATTTCAATGTTAATTTGATGACTTAGCATTATTCAGATATTAAGGTTTTTTTTATTAAAAGATGGATTTTGAAATTTAAGGATAAGCAACATAAATGTATAAATATCAATACTACCAAGAAATTGACTCTAAAAATTTAAATTAAACATAGATAATGCAGAATTTCATACTAGTGATGAAATAAGACTGACCTTGATCATACATCACAGGTAGTATAAATTGGCAGTATAGATATTAATGATACTTAGGAAACTTAAATAGTTTATTCCTTTAAATGTCTTAAGGTATTTTATTTTTATCAGACTCGTGTTTTTTATTAAAATATACCCATTCATCTAGGGAAATGAAAAAGAAATTCATGCTAACAATGTCATTGTTCTTAAGCAATTACGGGTATTTTAATTTACTGTGTTTCTAAAAAATTGTTGTACAATCACAGATATTTTCATCCTTAAATTGAAAATTGCAGTATCTTATATTCAGATTCAAAACTGTGTTTTTAAGAAGGGTATATTTTCTCTCTATGAATGCATGAATAGGAAGAATATTTTCTAATATTTATTTTGGGGGATCAGAAAGGCAACTGGCTCTTTCATCTTTCCTTTTGCAGAGGTTGGGGTCCCTAAAGATGGGCTAAAGAGGTTCATGGAGGGGTGCACTTGAAAAATGCAGTTCTGAGGGTTGAAGAGCACAAATTCATGCAGAGGAAGACAGCAAATTGTGATGCACTTGTGACAGAAGTGAGCCAATCACGCCAGACATTGAGAAACTGGGATGACCTCCCTTACACGACATGAGAGAGTCACAGCATTGTACCCTGCCAAGCTCCTGCCAGGTGAGACTCTGACCTGGTGGAGACAGCTACCCTCACTCAACGCACTTCCTCAGGAGAAATTTAACTGTGATCCTTCAATGTACAGTGGCATTTAGGGACAATATCATCTTGTGTTAGTGGAATATCCAGAGAATATATGTTTCAACTGGTTCTAGGAATCTTATCCTGAAAGAGGTTTGACCATAAAGAGATGAGTCAGACATGGTGAGGGTTGCTCTCTTAAAAGGGGTGCTTTAAAAGGGGCATGATGCACCTTTAAACAAATAAATGCAGTGGACAAGTAGGTCCAAATCAGTGATTATAAACAGAGGCTGTTATGCATAATACGTTGCCGTTTGCCAAAGTCTGGGTCCATTTTGTTGCCAAAAATTGGTGGGATCTACTGACATGCTATTAAGTGCAAGACAGAGATGCTGCCAGCCAATTTCAAAGCATAGAACAATGTTTCAAAGGAAAATCAGTGTGTCCCCAAATTTCCAGTAGTGCCAAGGTTAAGAATCTGTGACATAGATGCTTTGACTGTTGTATATGTTGGATACAAAGCAATGAAGAGGTAGACATTTAAGACTTTTCTTAAGAGAAAACATAAAGATGATAAAAGGCTATTCTCCATATGGGGAAGATGAATGACTGGATTCCATATACAACAATAAAGATAAAATTGCATGGAAAATATATAACAGAATGTTAGGAGCAGAAAAATAATCCAGGATGTTGGAGGTGTAGTCAGGAACAGGGGAAGAAGGCAGGTCCCACTGTAATTGCTGAGCAAAGGGATGAGTCAATTAGAGGAAAATAGCATATCTTCTTTAACTTTCAAAGGTCTTCAGATCTAACCAAGGTTTAGATTTCAAAAATGGATAAGACCTTAATGGAAGATAAATTAAACAGTTAATTCTGGGTTAATTTGGGGTTGATTTTGTAATTATATTGTGCTTATTTAATACCTTGATAGTACTTCTTACTTTAAAACACTTTTGAAGTGTGCTTCATTCAGCAGCTCATATACTAATATTGAAATAATTCAGTGAAAGATAGCATGGTCCATAGGTAAGGATAACAAAAAATTTTGTGAAATATTCCATATATTTACATCAGTGAACATTGTAGAGGTTATGAGGTCATGATCTTGTAAAACACTCTCAGAGTTCTTAATTTTGCTAGGTTTGAAGGTCAATAAGTTGAGTATTCTGAGTTAAAAAATCAATTGGTTTAAAAAGATTTATCTTCATGAGCTAAAATTTCTCTTCCACTTCTATTATGTCTCCATTCATTTTGCTGTAGGAATTTAATATGATTTTATGCAACTAAAATTAAGAAAATAAAAATATTAGTATTCTAAGTAAAAAACTATCATCATTCCTTTTGGGGGAAAATGTGTTACTGCTTTATCAGTAGTACATTACCTTAAAAAGAAATTCTCCTGGGCATGCAAGTTTCTTGAAGCATCTCCACCAGGAGGTGGAAGAAGGCCCACAGCTAATGCAGCAGTGAAATACATCCCAGTGATGTGTGTGTCAAAAAATTATTTAAAATACTCACCTAAGTCTTCTGATAGCGATTTTATATAACAACCTTAAAATATGCATACACTCTGCCACCACGAAAACTTAGCAGTGTGGGGTCAATATTACTTTTCTAGACTATATTGCACAGTGCATTAATCATACTGATGTTTCTTTAGCATAAAAAAAATTCAGCATTTGGACATTTTGTTCAAAATGGAAAGGGGAACGAGGAAAAGGCAGGGGTAAGGGAAAGAAGGGGAGAAAAAGAATAGAAGGTAAAAACAAGAGCAGGGCATTTGTAAATAAGGAGGAAAAGAAGGGTTGCATGGAGAGAAGGGCAATCAAGAAAAAAAAGAATCCAGATATATTATGTGCAGGTACAAATGCCCATGATGAATGTGATCTTTATATATATTAGAGGTGTGCTAATAAAATTAATTTTAAAAAGGAATCAACAAAAATATTAACATATTTTATAAACACATGCATGTAATTTATACTATTTTTATATTTTATTGCAAACACTTGCATAATTTTTAAATGTTGCTTATAAAATGATTTCCTCTCCACAGTTAAATTAGTTTTGAGTCAATTTTTAACAACTATGTTTACTTAGAATTTCGTATAAGGCAAGATAAATTGATTACTGATTTTAGAACATTTTAACAATATCAAATGCAATCACTTAATTAACCTCACAATGTTATCTCTAAGATGATTATTAATTTCATTTTGTTACTCATTTTACAACAATTGATGAATTCATTTTTTGTCTTCAATTCCATTTTTACATTTCCTGGCAAAGCCTGTAAAAGTTCAACATTGATATGAGGTGACTACAAAAGATATATAAAATGGATGAATTCATATCCTTCTTCATCATGAAAATTTTACTCCAAGTAATTTCAACTAAAATGAATATAAATAGGTGTAACAAATTTTCTATAAATATATAGAAACAACTGTTTTGTAGTATTTTAATAAGTGTCGTATATAAAGTTTGTGTTTATAACAAAATAACATGAAGCAATTCAATGTAATTGTAAAATGATATTCTCTGCTGAATAATACTACACATACAGTAGAGCCTCTGTTCACCAGCACTTCTGTTTACAAATTATTTGGTTCCCAAACAGAAGCAATTGGAAAATTTTTCCTTCTGTTCGTAAACTCTGCTTCCGGTGAGGAACACAACCATAGCTATCTTCCCCCTGTGCAGCATCTTCTCCAGGACCTCGGAACAAATTCTGTTCCTGAACCAAGGTACCACTGTAGTTAATTTTTTAAAATAGAGCTTAGAAAATAGCCACACTTTGAATATTTTATAACACGTGTCTATTATTTCTGAAAGGTATGTACTTATGTTGTTAAAAAGAGCATTAGTATGTGGTGAGATATTCTGTGAATTTTCATTTCTTTATCCATACTTTCTCCTTGTACCATAATCTTATGTTACTTTTAATCAAATATTTTCCAAGTTAAAAAATATGCACTGACCACCCCGAGTAAAATAATAAAAATTTAAAAGCCACAAAACAAGTAATTTAGTATATTTTGTGCTTTATAATAATAGAATGGCACCTTGGTTCACGAATTTAATTCCTTCCACAATTTTGGGGGAAGATGGCCACATTTGTGTTCATCACCCAATGTGGAGTTTTTTTGATTGTTTGTTTGTTTTTTTTGTTGTTGTTGTTGTTTTAGTACCAGGGATCAAACTTGGGACCTTGTGCTTGCCAGGCAGGCTGCAGCACCACTGAGCTAAACCCCTGGAGTTCAATAGAAGCAAAATTTTGTTCAATGCTTTTTCCTGTTCCTGAACCAAATTGTTGGTAATCAGAAGTGTTCATGAACCAAAGTATTACTGTATTCTCCAAGATTACATAACATGACTAAATATATTAGTGCTTAGGATAATACCTTAATGTAATTTTTCTTTCTTTTAAATTTGAAATAAATAAATTTCAAAGAGCCTATTTATTGGTAAATTAACTCATGGCTATTACATTATTTTTCAGCTTTAATTGAGTTTATTGGTTCATTTTAAGGATACAGTACAGTTACATTCATTGTTGGGATCTTGTACCTCTCTACATGACAAGTCTTGATTCTCATTTTTTCCCCTTACTTCTGCCCTCCCTTCACCCCCTATTATATTTTTGTTTGCCTAAAATAGTCTCTCCTAAGTTTAATTGTTCAATGATTTGGGTTTGTGAACATTTGTTCTTTACTGAGTATTATTAACTTTTCATTGATAATGTGAAACAAATGACATTGTATAAATGGTACTGTATATATGAGCTGTTCAAGGACCCTAACATAATGACTTCTTCAGTGATTTACCAAGACAAGGAATTAGATGTTGTCCGTACTTTTTTGGAAGAGTATTTTATCACTGATGCTGTTTATATTTGATAACAGTGGTTTAAAATAAATAAATCTACAAATTGAAATTCAGTAGTTTTATTATTCTTTTTTATTGTCTATGGACAGTTTTCCCTGAACTACTGTTTATGGTGCAAAGCTCTCCTAATTGATTCCCTTAATACACTGTTTACTTGTTCAAAACATGTTTGAATATCAAAATTCATGAATAAAACTGTTAAATGTTTCCTTTATAATGGTACATAAGTATGCAACCTCTCTCGAGAAACTAAGCCACCAGTAGAAATCATTAACTGAAGTACCAATTTAATACTATGTGAAATAAATTTTTTGTTGCAGGTGCTAATTTAACATTGGTATCCTATTAGTCTGAAATCACTCATGTTCTTATTTTAGAAATAATTCTGAATATGATAGCCATGATTATTTCTCTCCAAAAACTTTAATACTGAAGTTTAAGCTAAGAATATCTAAGATTATTGTTAGTGAGAAATGTTTAGTGTCACATTGCATATATCGATAGTACAAAAAGAAGGATTATTATTTCAAGCTTTGGTAAGTAATTAACTTCACATATAAGATGTGATACAAACTGGTTAGTTATCCTGATTTACTTATGGTTTAATAATGTATTTTGTTAATATTTAGCATTGAGAAGGCATAATGACTTCCTTGGATACAATAATTTGAAATAATGAAGTCATGGAAAACTAGGAGAACTATTAGATTTATTAAATTATATTCCATATACAAGAATGATAATTTCTTTCTGTTTTCTGGAAATAACTTCCATTAAAAAGATACTTATAGCAACTTGAACATTAATTTTCTTGACTTTTATTTTCACCATTTTTATAGCTCATATTTGCCTAAAGCAATAAAAGTTCTTTGCTTTGAAAAGATTTTCTTTACTCTTCTTGTTAGATAAATGTAAATAATGACAGTAGTAAGGACTTTCACAATCAAAATAAGTGATTTAGAAATTTAGAGCAAGATTTGCAATTTGGATGGTATGAATGCTTAGATAGAAACATGAACTTGTTCCTGCTGAGGATAAAAATAAAATCAACAGGTTAATTTTAACAATTTGCTAACTGAAAGTAATAATAGAATCATCTTCTATTAATTGCAATTTAGTAAAACAACTATGGAGATGAACAGAAGCTACCAAATGCTCATTTACCCTTTGTCTGTGTACCATGATTAGCATTTACTTGTTAACTTACTAATTTAACTACCAGGTATATATGCCACACTTTAAAATCTCCATTAATTTTAGGTTTAAATTAAATGATACATTTCTAAACAAAGTTCCTATGACAGCTTTCTGTTGGTGAAAAGGTTTTTCCATGTATCCAACACAAAAACACTCAGGGTCCCAACTTTTGAGTTCATTCCTCAAGTCGACATTTTAATACTTTGTCCAGAAAAGAGAGTGAGAGCTCTGATGAAGAAGATATTTTGCAGTAGTTGCCGTTCTACTTTTAGAAAAATGGACAAATGATTTTTTATTAAGACTCAGTAGGTATTATAAAAATGGAATATATCAAAATATACTTCCAAATTCAGGATGTATTATCTATTGTCTTACTAAAAGTAAGCATAAGCGTAAAACTTGAGCGGTAGACACTTAGGACCTACAGTTTCAGTAGTGCAGGCTTCCAGGTGTGACGCATCTGGCTCTCTGGCAGGAGTAGGATCCAAACATGCGCCTGGGATTCTGTCAGACTGAGGGACTCAGCTTCTTTTTGGCTGTCAGCTAGAGACATTCATCATTCCTTTTTGTCATGTGAATCATTTCACAAACATCTCAAAGCATATCCGCACCCTTTTTCATAAACAGCAAGACAAGAAATAGCAAACTATGGATACATTCCCCCTTTTTTCACTTTAAACATCAAGAACATACAGTTCACATGTTATCTGTGCCCATATCATGTGATTTAGCTTCCAGAAATAACCTAAAG
>NW_022900924.1:27958238-27975487 GCF_012274545.1 Fukomys damarensis
TGTATATATATGTATATATGAGACATTCAGTATTTCCTGAGATTCTCCAATAAGAGCAAAACTGCAATGATTCCTAAAGAGCATGGAGATATTGAAAATGTTGTTGTTAGTTTTGAGGGATGTGATTATTATAATTATTGACTGAAAGTTTAAAAGACTGTCTGTGCTACTGTAGCAGCCGCAGCTAGTTTTCTGTTCCAAAGACACTTGTAATCATCTTCTCTTATTACTTTCCTCTATATTGCC
Organism: Fukomys damarensis; assembly: GCF_012274545.1. Taxonomy (NCBI): domain Eukaryota; kingdom Metazoa; phylum Chordata; class Mammalia; order Rodentia; family Bathyergidae; genus Fukomys; species Fukomys damarensis. Next base: position 27,958,485 of record NW_022900924.1, read on the forward strand.
TGGAGAGCTGTAGAACTACTTCACTATTCTCCCTTGCAGCTCGTTGCAGCCAAATTACTCATTTGTAGCACATAATAAATAAGAAGATATGTTGGGGATGAGATTGCTTTGGGGGAATCTTCCACTCTCTGATTAAAACAAAAGCCTGGATTGGCACATTCCTTTTCTCTTTTCCCCTAGTTGAAGGTAAAAAGCATCCTTCACATTAGTGAATATTTAAAATAACCAGAGAAATAGTAGGGATGGTGTGGAGCTGCTGAAGAAATGGCAGTAAGAGTATACACCTATACTTCTGGATTTCTGACTTTTATAGCTAAGTGATATGTTAACTGACAGAGGAATTTACAATGCCAACTTTAGAAATATCATTAAGCAAAGAGACAACTGAAGCAATTAGATTAAAATAAATGTTAAATAGTGATGCTTAACATATTTGACATGCGTTATATATTTTCCATATAGGTGTTTTCTGTTATTTAGTGCTGCTTAAACTTTAATGATCATTTGAACCAATTTTGGAAATTTGAAAATGAACATTTTGATCCTGGAAATTTTGTATAGGGCCTGGTGTTTTGCATTTCTCTCACGCTTTCAAGTGATTCCTGTGTAAGCCTTCTACAGAATATATGTTCAGTTGCAAGTTTGATAGATCCCATTTTTCCTGCCATTTAATTTAAATTAGTCACAATGAAGAGGTACGGACCTATTTACTTGTCTCAACCAAAACTCTTGTTGAGGCTTGGCCCAAGTGTGACTTTGCTGAGCAATGTCGGGGACTTTACGCAAAGACTAGGTCATTAGCTTAATGTTTTTTCTCTAAGAAGTGATTCCCTTACATCGCTGGATTGGATCGATTACCCCAAAGGTGGGGTGTTCTAATTCAGCCCGCACTTCACCTCCTCCTTTGTGGAAACACGGGCTTATTCTGTTTAGTTCATTGTTCCACCTCCAGTGCCCATGGTATGTGTTGCATGCTGTGAATGTTGAATAACTGTGTGTGTAAGGAATAAATGTGTCTGCTCACAGTAGGCAGGGAATACAAAAATACCATAGTGTGTTGGTAGGAACAAAACCTGGATTATAACAGATGTGACATGTCGTTGGAGCCAAATAAATAGAAGCTTTGCATATGGAAAGCTCTTTATAGACATTAATAAAGCACACGTAGAAGGGCGATGAGGTCAAAGGAACATTGTACCATTGCTTTGTGCTTTTTCTAAGGTAGGAATTTATAAAGTGTCTCATTCTCACAAAAATGACTGCATACATATGATGTCCACAAGTAACCCACAGAAAATAAAGGCGAGAGGGAATATGTGTGTTCACATGCATGAATTTGCCACCACGGGAAAAGGTTTACATTCTATTTTAATACATTCCATTCTATTTATGAACTGAGACACTTCATAGTCAATGCAGTGAAAACTGTACTGAAAATAGGAGCTCTGGCAGGAGACTTAACTAAAAAAAAAGCAGCTCTACAGTTTTAATAAGGAGTAATTTTAAGAGTTAAAATTTGAAAATGAAGAGGTCCCTGGAAAAGAACATAGTGTGAAATTTCACAATATTCAGATATCATTATTAATTATGCCTAGATTTCATGTTATCTTCATGTTCTTTATTTAAATATCACCTATACAGTCTATAATATGAATGACCTATATATGAGTCTGAACCACATAACCCAAAAACTAACTGTAGAATGGCATTAAATTACATTGTATTTTCCTATTCCAATATTAAATCACAGACTTGGTAGTTTTGTACCCGTTAATTATAATATTTGACAAAGTTCTCATAGGACTGAGACTTATTTTTAAAAATCCTTTTAGTACATGATAATTTCATGCTATATATTCAGTTCCCTCTGTGAAATGTTTTATTTTGAACAAATATAAATAAAAACAATGCTGAGATTCCACCTCACTCCAGAAAGAATGGCTGCAATTAAGAAATCAACCAATAACAAATGCTACCAGGGTTCTAGGGAAAAGGGGACCCTTTTCCACTGTTGGTGGGAATGTAGACTGGTGTAACCACTGAGGAAATAAGTATGGATATACCACCAAAAAATAGAATTACAGGTCCTATTTGACCCAGATACTCCACTGATGGGTATCTTCCAAAAAGAATTAAAAGAATCATACCATGGGGATATATGTTCACCCATGTTCATAGTGGCACAGTTTGTAATAGCTTTAACAGCCCAATTGCTCATCAATTACAAACTGGATAAAGAAAATGTGTTTTATGTTTGTTTGTTTTATAAAATGGAGTACTACTCAGCCATAAAGAATGAGAAAGGAGAAACATTTACAGCTAAATGGATGCACATTGCGGCCATACTCAAGTGAAAAAAAAAAGGAAACACATGTGTGAATACTGAGTAGTTTCTCTGGTGTGAGAAACTAAAAGTAAATAAAGATCGAAAGTTATAGTAGATAATGTGAAATAGGAAGAAAAGTCCCAAAGGTAAATGGGAAGTGGATGGGGAAGTGGGAGGAGTAGAGGAAAGAAAAGAAAGGAAATGAATAAGTATGAGAAGAGGAAAACAGAGAAACAAAGTCTTTATAAATAGGGAGAGGTGGCAGGGTTAAGGGAAGGAAGGGTAATGGGGGGAAAATAAGAACCAAGATATATCACGTAAAGTCACAAATTCCCAAAGACGAATGTCATCTTATTATATACTTAAAACGTACCAATAAAATTAATGAATAAAAAAATAAATTGTGTCCTGTGTTTGATGGATAGGACTGGCATAAAAATATTACAGTTTGGGTTATACATAGAAATCTATTTTCTTCAGATTCTGAAGACTGGAATACTAATATTAAGGTGTTTAATAGGGTTAGTTCATTCTGAATAGTCTGTTTTGGCCAGGAGGTTGTCTTTTCTGTTTTGTTGTTTTTTGAGATAGGATCTTTGTTTATGGTTCAGGCTGCCCTTAGACTCACTATGTAGCCCTTGAACTTACAGCAATCCTGCCTCAGCCTCCTGAGTACTAGGATTACAGGTATATTTCACCACAACCAGCAACCAGGTGGCTTGCATTTTTACATGACCTTTTCTCTCTGTCCTAATATCCTTTATCTATAATGTCACCCATTAGATATAATTTAGGCCCACCCTGATGTCTTCATTTTAAGTTAATCTATTTTTAAAGGTTTGCTTCCAAATGTAGTATTTTTTTTTTCTTCCTGACCCTCCCCTGTACTGGGAATCAAACTCAGGATCTTGCACTTGCCAGAAAGATGTAATACCACTGAGCTGCATCTCCAGCTCTAAGTGTAGTGATATTATGAGGTAGTAGACATAAAAACTTAAATGTATGAATTTGAGAAGCACAATTCAGACCAAAGAGTACAGTTTGGTACAGCACAATTCAGACCATACATTTTAGCTGCCATTTAAAGATACAGTTTTTATAATTTAGGAAGACACAGAGATATTTAAGATTCACTGCTTTACTAAAGTATAGTTTCCTCAAAAAAGTATAAGATAGAACATATAAAATCCAAGTATAAAATGATTCTTATCCAACAAATACATGTATTCCTCTGGTGTTTGAAAAAATGTGTTGATGAATATTGCCATTGTCAAAGAATAAATGTGTTCACACCTTCCAAAAGATAGTTAAAAGAATATTAACACTTATGTAGTAATTTGGTTTTTAAACCCAGATTTTTAATGTCTTTCAGTACTTGTTTTTTTCTTGTCATCATATGCTGGGCTTGTAAGTGAGGGGAGCAACTGTGTATTGGGAGTTTCTAGTTCAGTTTTAATAAGTTAAAACAATGCTACTGTAGCTAAAAGTAAACATGATAGTTCAATTTTAGAATGACAGTGTGAGACTCAAAAACGCTATCTTCTCTTGAAATGTTTTATAATGTTTACTTTGTTGCTATATATAGGATTCTGAAAGTTTAAAGTGCAACATAGGGAATTTATGTTTCCTGAAAGAATAAAGGTTTGTATTAAATGATACCGGGATGGAAGAATTTAGAATTTTTCGAATATAACGTGTTTGCAGTTGAAAGTGACCTTCCTAAGTGCTCGCCGGAATATAGACAGGAAACAGTGGGTTTACATTGGTTAAAAAAGAGTGATGTTTAAATTACTTCCTGGTATTAATGGTAATGAAATTAAATATTGTCTTTTTTGGGAAAATTTATAGGAATATTTAATAACTATATATATTGAAATATTTTAAATATAGTTTTCCAAAGTTCTGATGAGTTTCAACTCCCCAGAAAAGTCAGTTATCTTCTTTATTTATTTTGTGCGAGGTCTACAAAGAGCTCCTTTAAGTGTTTCTCATCATGACATTCTGGAAATTAGATCTAATGCTTATGGCAAAGAATTGCAAATGTTTTAAGTGATAGACATAGTAATTACTTTGACTGAACAATTCATATTGTTTTCATACTTCTAAATATAACATGAACATGTTCAATTATTATGTGGCCATTTAAAAAATGTCAGTAGATGGGCTTGGTAAGAGAGGGCCAGTATACTGGATGTGGTTTGTACTCATTTATAAAAGTTCTGATTACATGTGCAAGCAAAACCAGTGAAAAATTATCCAGCAAAATTATTTCTGCCTTCTAAAGACGATTTTAGACTGACATTTGCCTGGTATTTGAGAAGACAAGATTTGCACATTTAGATAGGTGTTGTTAGAAGATAGCAAAGCATGGCATGTTGGGAATTATTCACCCTCAGATCGGATGGGAATTTTAAACTGAACCTAAACGAAATATATGATAATATTTCATGCAAAGAGAAAATACAATAAAAAGGAGAAGTTACCAAAAAGTGTTCAAGATATAATTGGTAGGTAATTCTTCCTGAATTACAGAGCTTATTTTAAAGAAAAGAAGAGAAAGAAAACTGGAAATGAATATGATTTACTGATGTTCTAATTTTTTTCTGAAAATACATGAATTTTTACAGTCACTGGATGTCAAGACAGATTTTGAGTGTCCATGGTAATATTAATTAGAATAATAAAAACACATTTCAAAACATATGAAATGAAAATAAGCTGTGGTTTAAGTGTACTACACAAGCTTGTGTGGCTGTCTGAGCATTATTATGAAAAATTGTTAAGATATTCTGTGGGGCAGAGCCTGAAGATGGCCTTTCCTTATTCCTACTCCCTTTCTCCTCCATAGACTCGGTAGTCCAACAAGAAGGTCTGTTAGACTAAGACTGTAGACCCTGGAAGGCGCAGCCCCGGGAGACATTGCAATTACGCTCCTTCCTTCACTGCGCATGCCTGGTTCACAAGACACTCACGCTGCGTTCAGCCTAGACGGACCAGGCCACATAGCGCGAGTTACTCCACCTTCTCTCTTGTTTGTCTTACGCTGTACTTAAAGAGTGCGCTGGACTCCAGGCGGCCGCTAGTTCATCAGGCTATGGTTCCATCTGGTCCCGGCTTTCAATCTTAATTTTAGTATGTGCCTTTCTTTCTTGTTATTCTTCAATTTTCTTCATCTTCCGCTGCTCTCCCCGGCTCAGACACTACCCTGTGCGGTTCACGGCAATGATGTATTCTTATATTTTAAAAAATTATAATGGATAAATAACTATCTGGCATTTTATCATATACTGTATTTGTTAGAACATAAATATTTGTATAAGTGGGGAAAATATAAATATGGGAAAAGAGAATCGCAAATTTAGAATTAGAATATATTATGAAATTTCTTTTCATGGCAATGTTTTAAAATTTTACTGTGAGCATACACAGTAATATTTATGTGATTAAAATTAATCAAAACGTATTTATAATTTAATAATCTAAAAAATGGACAATAACATTTCAGATGATGAGATAAACTAAGGTAATTTATAGTTATAAACTAACGTTGGTGGATTATCAAGTTAATATACTAATTTACTAAGTATTTATGTACCATTCAATGTTTGATGGCTTGTTTACCACTGGATAGTTGTAAGGACTTTTAAAACAGAAATAATTTACATGCTACTATTTGAACTTAAAAACCATACAAAATATATATCAGCATAGATTTTGTCCTTATTTTTTATATTTCTTTACTTTCTTACTTTTCGTTATACCTTTTGTGTGGTTGAAAAGATGAAAATCTCTGGAGTCCTTTTCTCCATCTGAAGTACCGTTCCTGCCCTATTCAGTGGAAATGATCTGCCAAAAACATAGATAAAGAGATACATCTTTCATATTACAAGCTGTCTCCTTGCACAGGATCAGGAAAATGATTTTTCTTTTAACAGTTGTCAGCATGCTTGACATCTGTCACAAAAGCTTAGGATCTATTTTTATTTTTTCTTATTGAGATCATAATACTACACCTGCCCTTTTGATACTTTTAGCTGTAAAGATCCAACTGATTTCCAGTAATAGAACTCACCATTTTGCTTTTTGTTTGGTTCAAAAATAGAATTAAAAATGAAACTTATTTTCAAAAGACTAGATACATGAAAATATCTAAATTAAATGAAAATAAGTCATTATCCTATGACAGCATTTTCTTAATATATAGCTAATGTTGATATACTTAGTCTTGCCAGAAATGTTTAAATTACATATTCAAAATCATCTTTTATATGTATCTGAAAACCATAGCTCTTATCTTAAAAGACATAGGTGTGCTTTTGTCTATTATTGCTTAGTAAAGCATAAAGACAAATAATTTAGTAACAATATATGCACATATAAGTTTTCATATGCTTTTTTAAAACTTTGATTTGCTACTTTGTGCAAATAGTATAAGAGTCATTTTATATCACCACGTGAAACAGAGGAGAGAATTAGTGTGTATGGCAAGAAAAAAAGTAGTATTTTATTGTTGTATTAAAGATCATAGTTTTTAAGTCTCTCTTTGTAATTACAAAAATATTTTCTTAAAAATGAATCATGGTGTATAAAATTCCAGTTTTTCCTTAAAATTTATAAAAGAATATGTCATGGAGTGCTCTGGTTTGACACATGCTGTTTGTCTCCATAAAAAATTCATACTGAAATTTAATTTTCCAATGTAATTGTATTCTGATGATAAGGACTTTATGAAATATTTGAGAGTTTTGCCTAAATGGATGGAGATATTGAGAAATTAGGTTAGATTTCCAAAGTGGAGTAGGTATCAGGGGACTGTGTTAAATGCCCAAGATTTCTGAGTTTGGCTTCCTTAACTGTTCCTTTTGGTTCCTCTCTAATCATGGGAACTATTTTACTTCTCCTTTATCTTTATATTATGTGCTGTTCTCTATTATGAGACCTTCACTAGAAACTGATGCTATTTCCATCACACTTCCAAATTGTCAGTTATATATAAAACTGTGCTACTGTAGTGCTATCACTTTTAGCATACCAATATTTGCTTTACATATTTAGAGTTATGTATGTTGGCCTACAGGTCTGCCCAATGAATTCAACTTATTTCTCGCAACAATGTTTGAAATTTTCAAGGAACAAGTATTTCATCTCTTCTCTTAAACTTATATACTTTATTTTTTAGAAATTAAATAGCTTTTTAATTTTCAGATGTATTATTTACTCCCACTGTATACAAGCATCTGATATTTGAATATTAATCTTGTCCACTTCAGATTTGTTTAATTCTTATTTTATGATGTTATGGTTTTTTCAAGGCAGGTAAAGTGCCACTAAGCTAAAGCCCTGGCCCAGGCTAAATTTCAATTTCTCAGTCTATTACACTGAGGCCCTCTGATTCTAGCTAGCTACTGCCCAGAATCCTCTCCTATTTTCTTGCCTTATATGCTCCATAAACATGGCAACTTGCTTCAAGATTCATCAAAACAACATACTATCAAGACCAATCTCAATCTTACATAGTCTAATCATGAAAGTGGTAGTTATAATCAATTCACTAGGCAGGCCATCTTCCATTCAAGAGAGTATTACATAAGATTGAAATTGGAAGACTCGTTTTAGGAACTGCCAGTCACAAATTCTAGCTTTTAACACAAAGACAGACTTGTGTAATCACTACAACAAATAGTTCCATCATCTCTGCAAATTTCCCTCCTATTTACCTTAGAATCCTAGCTATCCACTAATTTAGCCTCTTGTAGCTACTTGTCCATTACTGAAATTTTATCTCTTAAAAATGTCAAAATGTATTATAGGGGTGGAGATTTAGCTCAGTGGTACCACCACCTGCCTCACAAGTGCAAGGGCCCGAGTTCGATCCCTGGTACCAGAAGAAAGTACTTAAATATTGCACTATATAACTTTTGATACCTACTTCTTTCAGTCTATTTTTTTTTTTCAATTCATCTCAGTTACTTAGGATCAACAATTTGCTCCTTTTATTTTCTGCTCAATATTTAATAATGTGCCAGTATTTGTTAATCTCTTCACATATTGAAGAATGTTTGGATTGCTTTTAGTTTCAATAGTGGAGAGATTGTTATAAACATTTGTGTAAAGTTTTTGTACAAATACACATCTTTTCTCTTGAGTAAATAAATCAATATGATCCTTGATAAAATATTTAGAATTTACTTAACTTTTCAAGAAACTTTCACACTATTCAGAATGACTGTATCACTCTGTTTTCCTACATTTAATGTATTATATTTGCAGTAGCTCCATGCCTTTAATCATACTATGCATTAACAGGTTTTGGCTTGCCTTCTTTTGTGTTGTTTTAGTCATTTTGATAGGTACATAATTGCTTCTGGTGGTTTGCATTTGTATTACTCTGAAAGCTACCATTTACATTTCTGTGTTAATGATGATGAATTTTTTTCCTTTTTTTTTTCATTGTCCATTCCCCTTCGGTAAAATGTGTGTTCAATCCATTTCCTATTTTCTAAATGGATTGTTTATTCCATTAATGCAGAGTTTTCAGAGTTCTTTATGTAATGTTTATGTTATTTATTAGATGTGAAATTTTAAATATTTTCTATGTCTTCAATTTGTCTTTCTTTTGCCATTGATGCAGTATTTCACATCAAAAACTATTTTAACTTTTATGACAGTTAATTTGTAATTTTTTTTAATTCACTGGACTTTGGTATATGTATATAAAATTTCCATCTAATCTGCTTCTTGAACCTTCTTTCTGTATTTTCTCCTAAAAGTTTTAGATACTTCCTTAGTTTTGCTTTATAATTATGCCTACAATATTTTTTTAAAATTAATTTTTACATAAAGCATGAGTTAGTTCTAGGTTTTTTTTCCAAGTCTTCTTTTGCTTTTGAAGATAAATTATTCCTATATCATTTATTCAAAACCTCTTCTACTCAATAAGTTTGTTTACCACTTATCTCAAAAAACCAAATAGTTTTTTATCTATACGTGGACTCTATTCTCTTTCAAGGATCTACTTGTTTCTCCTTTGGCCAATAGCTCATTTATTTTGTTTAATACTCTTTTACATAAGCCTCAAAATAGGCTAATGTGTGTATTGGTATCCTCTTGGTGGTCTAATAAACTGCATTGGTTTAGACACGTGAAAGTCACAAATGTATTATCTGACCTATTTAGAGTTCAGAAGTGGAAAGGGACTTTCACTGAGTTAAAAATCAAGTTGTAGGTAGAACTCTGTTCCTTCTGAAAGTTGTTAAGGAAAATTTATTTCTATAACATTTCCAGTCTAGATACACCCTGAAATCATTTAGTTGTGGCTTCCTTGTAGCACAGATGCAATTTTGATATTGATTCTGTAGTTACTTCTACTCAGACACTGTCACTTCTTTTCCTCTCTTGCAGTGATCTTTGTGAAAACATTGACCGTACTCAGATGATCCAGAATGATCTCCCCATCTCAAAGAAATTAACTTCATTTTATGTGCAAAGCCTCTTTTAATATATTTTGTATATTATATATTTAATATATTGTGAAACAATATATTAACAAGCGCTCTGGATTAGATTTGGACATCTTTAGGGAGATTTGCTTCCACTTCCTATGTGGCTACAAAACATGTATCATATGGTTTCAATTTTTTCACATTTTAAGATTTATTTTATGACTCAATGTATGATCTACCTTGAGGAGTCTACGTATACTCCAATTGTTAAGTATTTTTTAAAGTTTCCTACTCTCTTTACTGAAAATTGTAGATATTATGATTCAGTTTAACACTCAGTTTTAGTGATTAAAATGTCTATTATGTTTAGATTATTTTCCAGCAAATATTCATACTGTCTCTTCACCACAAATTCATAGATCATATTTACTTCCCCACATCATTAATATTGGACTTAGTCGTATAACCTTCTTGGGTTTTATGAAAAGTAGAGTGTGATTCTTCATATTTTTATTTTTGGCAAGGCATGTGACTTGCTTTTTCAACTGTGTTTATTCATTCAGATTATGTATATTTTATTCTTGCCTTCAGAGCAAAAGAACAAGCCTTAGAAGTTCTCTGGTCCAATGAAGATGGGAGGTGAGTAAAAAAGACCTGATTTCAACTTTATCCCAAACTTATCCAAACCTTGACTAACCAGTGAAGTGACAAATGCAAGTAATTATTGCAGATAATTCTGTGCTATTAAATTTATGGTACATTTCTAATGGAGCATTGTTAGGAAAATGACTTATTAATTTCATGTCTAAATGGAAAGTATATAAATTTACTTAATGCCTAAAAGGAAGGTCCTTTAAAGTAAAATAATGTCGATCATAATATAAAGGCCAAGGAATGAGTGCACAATAACAAGAGTTGCAAAGGGGTATACATATTTTGTTTACAGGTCCAATAAAGAAATCTTGGTAGAATTTCAAATAACCACTGTTCTGACCAGATTCAGGAAAATTCCCTCAGCACATGTATTTTTCTATTGCTTAAATTGGGAAAATACATTTCTGTTTATATATAAAATGTAGTTAAGCCCTAACCTGAAATTAAATATATAGTTACGTCTCTCATAGAATATTTTGTTGCATAATTTCACAGTTCTGTAGTCTTATAAATCTTATGTATAAGAAAGTCTTATGCTTATTAGCTATGCTTAGCCTCCTTTGATTTCAATTTCTGAATAAAATAAATAATTAAAACCATTCTTCCTCCAAAACAATGAAACAAAACAACCCATTTTCCAGACCTTCCATAATTATCTAAAATATTTTTGCTCAGTGAATTTTAAAACTCACACATGAAATCGCCAATTTAAGTGGAGATAAAACTTATAATTGATTCATTTCAAATTACATTGACTGTCTTCATCAAGAAATAAATGTAACTCTATATGAAAGAGTATTTCATAACATAGTGGAGGAGGAATCTAACATATCAAGCTACTTGCAGAAAAAGGGGGAAAAATCCTCAAAATGAGAAAACAATGTATTAGAACATCTGATATAGTTTTCACTATTACAAATATTAAAGTAAAATGCATCAGTAATTTTCAAATATAAAGAAGAGAAATATAGCCTAAGAAAATAAGCATTGATTGAAAATAATCTTAGCATTCCAGCAGCATACTCAGAAAACTCTCCTGTTGCATTTATTTATATCTCAAAGGAGAAACTTCATAATGAAGCAACTAATTGCTCCTAGACACACATTTCAGTTCTACCTTTCTATTAATAATCATATCATAAAACCAAACAGCTATCTTAGAAATACTTTGGTATTAATTAATGGACACATAGTAACCCTTAGAAGTGTTGACAGAGCCATTTTACCATGCAGTTAGAACAAACTGTGACAATAGAATTTCACTGTAACTACAAATGAGAAAAAAAAAGGGAAGAACTATGAAAATGCTTCTTAATCAGGTTTTTTGAACTTATAATTACTTCCTGCTTGGATAGACAATGTCTTTGGGTTGTTGTTCCTGTGTTGAAAGATTCCCTTTAAATTTAGATTAGAACTACTAGTTACTCCAAAAGAGCCATGATAATATTCTCAATAGTAGGGTAGAGGATGGAAAGTGTATTTTACCTGTATTAATGAATAGCATTTTCATAGGTATTAACCTTTCCACTAATTTTAGAGCATCTAAAAGCTGACTGCCTTCTACAAATAAGGGCTTCATCTACAGGTGAAACACAGTGATGTGTCCATAATTTCTAATTTAAATAGCCTCTTTAAAGTAGTGTTTTGGATAAAAATTCATGTGACCCACACAGGCACACCCAGAAATCTGTTCTCCTTGTCACTTGAGCAGCTGATGATCTCCCTAACTGATACAACTATATTTTCACAATATGGTTGACCTCTGGTAAATGGAACCATCCATGAAACAAAAAAAACTGAAGATAATGGAGCAGCACTATTGTATAATTGAGTAGTGAATACTTTTATTCTAAATCCTTTCTTTACAAGGGGCACTTTCATTTCATTTTTTTTTTCATTTAGGTAATATATTTAGAGAATGCCCTACTAAAGCATACTAAAAAGCTAGTTGCTTGTTTCTTAGGTAAATATGACTCTTTTATTCAACTGAAAAAATATAAAACATAATGTATGGTCTGTGTATTTCAGCCCTTTGTGAGTTTTGTTAGTATGAATCAGCATTCTCCAAGACTTTCTGAAGCTCTAACAATGAAGAATTTATAAAACTACAGGTGTGGGAATAAATCAGGCTAAATAAATTTTCAGAGATGAAATGACTCTTTGAGAATACATCTCAGTAGCTATTCACAGTATTATAACTACTAATTTCCCATTTGCCTACAAAATTAAACCAGTCTTTTGCAGCCAAATTTTCACAAACATTTCTTCCTTCTGTCATTGTAGTTTTGCTTGAAATCATTAGCCTAAAGTGACACTAAGTAAATAATAAAGCAAAGGATTAAAATTTTTTATTGTTTTGGACCTATTTCCAAAAGAGAGCTGGGGAGTCATGAGTAGTACAATTTTCATATGTGAAGAATACTAAGAATAATTTTTTAAAAGTAGGTTACTATAAATTAGTTTATATATGGAAATTATTGTTACACTGCTTTCTTAAGATTTAGTTGAAAATATACTTACTTTAGAAATACTCTTTAAAATATATTGGATTTGAACCAGGGATTTAGCTCAGTGGTTCCAGTGCCTGCTTTGTAAGCACAAGGGCCCGAGTTTGATCCCCGGTACCAAACAAACAAATAAACAAAATGTATTTGGGTTTTTTGGTTGTTGTTTTTGCACCTGTTCAAATTGATTTTGTCAGTCCAGAATCACGATAACATTTTTACATTTGATCTTAGGCAAAAGGCTGAGAAGCAATACGCATAACATTTTTTACTCTTAGTATTTATCTTTCTTTTTTGAGATATAATTGCATTTTTCTGTGACTACAAATGAAGATTTTGTTGTTTAACTTCTGTAGATGTTCATTTTGATAACATGTATTTTACTGCATTTTTTGCCATTTATGTATATATGTATTCACATATTTATTTCGGTTTGTTGTTGTTCTTGTTGGGTACTACGGATTGAAATCAGGACCTTGTGCAGGTGGCAGCACAACTGAGCTAAATCCCCAGGCCTATTTTGAGTTTATTTTGAAAGGATATTATGTCATTCAGGATGGACTTGAACTCACTGTGTAGCCTGGGCTGGCCTGGCACTCATAGTGATCTTCCTGTCTCAGCCTTCCAAGTACTAGGATGACAACCACATGCCACAATGCCCATATTTGCCGATTTTAAGTAATCAAGTAAAGCAGTTAGGATACATTGTGTGTCTATGGGACTTCTAGTATGAAGTGAATAACACCTCTATTTTTCTCATAGGATAAATGTATGCTTATAATCATTATTGACTACTATCATTATGCACAGATTTCTTAAATAATTCTTTTCATAAATGTATAGTAAATTCAAAGTTTACTTATTTACTTTAGTAGAATAAACTATAGCCTACTTTTTTCTGTTTTTATTTTATTGGTACATTTTAGATATACATAGTGATAACATCAAACATAGGGAATTTGTACCTGTACATAATGTATCTTGGTTCTTTTTTCACTCTCCTCCCCCCTCTTCAACCCCTCTTCCTCTCTTTACTTGTAAAAGCCTGTTTCCATTTTTTCTCTTTTATTCTTCTTTTTTTCTTGTCCCTTCTTTCCTTCCCCCTTTGCTCTCCTTTTTTTCTCATATCATTTGGACATTTTCTTCCCATTTCCCAATATTTTTGTATATTTTGGTCCGTATTTATACTTTTGGTTTCTCATACCAGAGAAACACTGAAATATTTGAACATGTGTGTTACATTTATCTTGTGTAAGAGTATGGTTTCAAGGTGCATCCATTTAGTTTTCCTTCTCTATAGCAGAGCAGCACTCCATTGTATTAAAAAAAAATCTTCTTTATCTGTTCATCTGTTGATGGGCATTTGGGTTACTTCCAAGATTTAGCTATTCCAAACTGTGCTGCTATGAAAATGGGTGTGCATATATTAACACTGAGGTGTGATGCTGTAAATTCTTCAAAGAAGATACTAAAAAGGGGAAGAGGTGGGTCGAATGGAAACTAGATTTTGAGGAATCTCCACACTGATTTCTACAGTGGTTGTACCAGTCTATGCTTCCAGCAGCAACAGTCCAAAAGGGTTCCTTTTTCCTGACAGTCACACTAGCCTTTGTTATTGGTTGATTTTTTTATAATAACCGTTTTTATAGAGTGAGACGGAATCTCAGCATTGATTTAATTTGCATTTCTTGAATGACCCATGATATTGATCATTTTTCATATATTTATTTGTCATTTGTACATCTTCATCTGAGAAGGGTCTATTCATTTCAGATGCCCATTTTTAATTGGGTCTTTGCATTTGGATGGTCTGACTTTTTTTTTTTTTTTGAGTTCTTTATTCTAGATACTAGTCTTTTGTCCAACACCTAACAAAAACTTTTCAGACACTGCGGGTTGTCTTCATTCTGTTGGATGTTTTGTTTTTTTATTTTTTGCTGTGCAAAAGCTTTTTAATAAGGTGAGATATTGGTTGTTGATTCTTTTTTATATTTGTGTGTAATCTTGGTTTTGTTCATAAAGTGTTTGCCTACACCAATGCATTCAAGAATTCTACCTATTTTATCTCCCAGAATGTTTTTTTGTGTGTGTGTTTTTTGTTTGTTTGTTTTGTTTTTTGTACTAGAGTTTGAGCTCAGGCACTTGTGCTTGCAAGGAAGGTGGAAGCACCACTAAGTTAAATCCTGCCCCATGTTTCTGTTTTAATCTTTAGATATTTGATTCATTTTAATTTTTAGTGAATGGTGATGTTAAGAGTTTGGTTTTCATCTTCAGTATAATTGGAAAGCCAAGTATTCCAGCATCATTTATTGAGGAAGCTTTCTTCCAGTGAAAGTGATTGGCTTCTTTGTCAAAGATGAGGTGACTGAGTATGTTCAGAGTTGTTTCCACATCTTTCAGTCTGTTCCATTGATCCTCAGGTCTCTTTTTGTTTTACAGTACCATGCTGTTTTGTCACAATAGCCTTGATTATAATTTCAAGTCAGGGATTATGATGCCTCTGGCCATGCTTTCTTGTTGCCCAGAATTTCTTTTGCTATTCTATGTATCCTCTGGTTCCAAATGAGTTTTAGGCTGTTTTCTCTATCTCTGTGAGATATGCAATTGGTATTTTGATTTGGATTGAATTAAGTCTGTATTACAACTGTAAAATTATAGCCACTTTCACTATATTGGCTCTTCCTACCCAAGGAAAAGGAATAGCTTTCCATTTTCTGATATCCTCTTGGCTCTCCATTATGAGAGTACTGTAGTTTTCGATGTAATAGTCTTTTATTTCTTTCCTTAGATTGATTCCTAGGTATTTTATTTTTACAGATGTTGTCATGAAAGGTGTTACCTCCCTAATTTGTCTCTTAATGAATTCATTATTTTTGTACAGGGGCACAATCAATTTTTAAGTGTTGACTTTGTATTCAGATATGCTACTGAATTTGGTTATTAAATCTAGAAATCTTTTGGTGACTTTTGGGGACCTTCTATGTAGAGTATAATGTCATTTGTAAATAGTGATATTTTTGCTTCTTCCTTTCCTACCCTTATTCCTTTCCTTTGTCTAATTGCTCCAGCTAATATTTCCAGAACTATATTAATGAGAGTGGCTACAGTGGAGACCCTAGTATTTTTCCTGATATTAGAGTTGAAAGTTTCATATTTTTGTTCATTTAGTATGATGTTGACTGTTGGCTTGTTACACATGGCTTTTATGAGATTGAGACAAAAACCATTTATTGCCACTATCTGTAGAGTTTGTTTTATCATAAATTGCTGTTAGACTTTGTCAAACATTTCTGCATTTACTGAGATGATCATGTGATTTCTGTTCTTGGCTCTGTTAAATGGTGTATGACATTTTTGATTTGTGAATGTTAAAGCAACCTGGAATCCCTGGGATGAATCCTACTTGATTGTAATGTATAATCTTCATGATGATTTGCTACATTTTGGTTGCCAATATCCTATTATGGATTTTTTGTTTATATTCATTAGGGAGATTGGCCTGTACCTTTGGGTCCTTTTCTGGTTTTGGCCTCAGGGTAATGCTTGCTTCCAGGAATGTATTCCAGGAATATCACTTCCATTTCAACTTCATTAAAGAGTTTGAGAAGTGTGGCGGTCCAGCCGTCACAACACGAACATGCCTGAGTTGGGGAGTAAGGATTTTGAAAGGAAAGAACACTCAAGCCTGAGTGAAGATGAAGAGAAGTCTGATTTATTTCACAGAAACAGCTCCTTTTATAGGTTCACATCAACAGGAAGCACCAAGCAACTATTTGTATCTTTTATGCAAAGACCGGATTTTCTGACTCTTTGCAAAGAACATCAGATCTATGGCTGTCTCCTTGAGTTTCTCCCATTGCAGCAACAAGTTTAACAAGCAGAGTCCTAGAATGTTACAGATTGTATCAATGCCTTGAGTGTAGAGGTGAAGAAGTTTCCTTTTAAATGTCAAACTCCTAGAGGGCCATGGCCGGGCTCCCACATATCCCCCTTTTTATTATATTTAGAGCAGGGACTTTCCCAGCTCAGCAGAAAGACTGTGCCTGTCTTAGGTGAGAAATGTCCAGAGAAATCCCT
>NW_022900924.1:27975508-27975834 GCF_012274545.1 Fukomys damarensis
CCATGAGAATTTTGATACTCATGCTCTGTCTTAGGTTGGATATTTCTCTACACTTCTCTTACCTGTCTTTGACTACCAGCCTCTGCAGGGGTTAGATCATAGGTTGTGGAGGCTTGACATGTAGATTTCTCTACCTCTATCAACATCTGTAACCCTTGATCCTCATACTAGGACTCATTAATTGTTACAAACATCATCATGTAGACAGGTTGTCTCAAAACCATCACAGACTGAAAGGAAGTCATCATTTTGAAAATATACAGTTGGTCAATTTACAATTAAAACAGCTGTTGTTATACTCATTATCAGTTTCATAAACAATCTCT
>NW_022900924.1:27976334-27977146 GCF_012274545.1 Fukomys damarensis
GGAACTGAGGTCCAATCCTGCACTACCTGGGGTGGCTCGGAATAAGTCCTGAACGGATTTTTTTGACTGAGGGAGGATCCGAGGGGTTGGAACCTGAAATGCCCCAAAAGTTTGATACGGGGCCTGAGGCTGGCCCCTCCACCCATTTCCCGACTGGATAGGATTGCCCATAACATCCCTTTTAGATCTACATTCATTGGCCCAATGATTTCCTCTTTTACATCTAGGACATAAACCAGGTTATTTAGGAGGTTTTGAAAAAGGTCTATTTTCTTTATGTTGTGGGCAGTCTCCTATTAAATGTCCTGCCTGACCACAGCCAAAGCAATTTCCATTATTCCCCTTTTTTGGAGGGCCACTTCTATGTTGTTGAAATAAGACCTCTTTTACAGTTTTTCCTTACAAAGCTGAAGCCATGGCAAGGCCCTGAGTGTAAGAAGGACCTATATCAGCACACAAGTGAACATAATTTGATAAATCAGCCTTCTTTCTAAAAGGATGAAGGGCAGCTTGGCAAGCAGAATTAGCATTTTCATAGGCCAATTGTTTAAGTAAGATAATTTCTGCTTCTGATTCTCCAATTATTCTACTAGCTATTTGCAACAAACTATCTAAAAAATTTTGGAAAGGTTCATCAGGCCCTTGTCTGATTTTAGAAAGATCCTCTGTAGCCTGTCCAGAGGAAGACAATTTTCTCCAAGACGCTTTGGCAGCTGCATTAATTTGAGTATATACTCCTAGGGGAAAACCCAATTGCTGAGTAACATCAACATAAGGTCCCTCTCCTGCTAGCATCTCATAAGTTGCATTAA
>NW_022900924.1:27977825-28023764 GCF_012274545.1 Fukomys damarensis
AAGGACCTCTCCGGCCCCTGCTGTGGGGAGTCCACTAGCACGTCTGCCTGGACCTCCCTCCCTGCCTCCAAAATGATCCGGATCACAAATTACCAATTCAGACATTAACAGGAAAAGAAAGACACTGAAGCAAATAAAAGGAAACCAAGGACAAACTATTTCTACAAATTCTAATAAATTACACAATTGCTGGTGCCCTACTCTAGCACCACCGACACACAATAAATCTTTAAACATATATACAAAAAGCATGCAATTCTTGCCTGCTCCCATTTTTAATATTTACAAGAAAACTCACCGCTCCTCTTTTTGCCTTCCTTTTGAAGGTCTTCTTTCTTTTTGACGAGATCTCCTTTTATTCTTTATCCAGCGGTGTCCTTCACTGAATTCCTCGATACTCAGGTCCCTGTTCTTCAAGTCCCTGTTCTTCAGGTCCCTGTTCTTTAGGTCCCTGTTCTTCAGGTCCCTGTTTGGGCGCCACTTGTGGCGGTCCAGCCGTCACAACACGAACATGCCTGAGTTGGGGAGTAAGGATTTTGAAAGGAAAGAACACTCAAGCCTGAGTGAAGACGAAGAGAAGTCTGATTTATTTCACAGAAACAGCTCCTTTTATAGGTTCACATCAACAGGAAGCACCAAGCAACTATTTGTATCTTTTATGCAAAGACCGGATTTTCTGACTCTTTGCAAAGAACATCAGATCTATGGCTGTCTCCTTGAGTTTCTCCCATTGCAGCAACAAGTTTAACAAGCAGAGTCCTAGAATGTTACAGATTGTATCAATGCCTTGAGTGTAGAGGTGAAGAAGTTTCCTTTTAAATGTCAAACTCCTAGAGGGCCATGGCCGGGCTCCCACATAGAAGTGTCAGCCTAAGGTCTTCTCTAAATTTCTTGTACAATTCAGCAGTGAGTCCATTAGGGCCTAGGCTTTTCTTTCATAATAGGTTTTTAATTATATCTTTAATTCCACTGTCTGATATTGGCTTCTTTAGATGTTTTCTATCTTCTTGATTCAGCTTTAGTAAATCATATGTATCTAGGCATCTGTCCATTTCTTTTGTGAATTTTATCTTATTGGAATATAGGGTACCGAAGTAGGTATGGATGATCAGGATTTCTGTAGGATCTTTTGTGGTTTAACCCTTTTCAATGCTAATTGCATGGATGCGAGTCTTTTCTTTTTGGTAAAGTTGGCCACAGGTTTGCCAATTTCATTTAATCTTTCAAAGAACCAACTCTTCCATTCATTGATTTTTTTTAATGTATTGTTTAGTCTCCATTGCATTAATTTCTGCTCTGATCTTTATAATTCCCTTCCTCATATGAACTTTGAGTTTGACTTGCTCTTCTATTCCTAAAAGCTTGAGGTTCAACATTAGATTGTTTATTTGAGCTTGTTTTGTTTTTCTGACATGAGAGTTTATTCTTATAAATTTCCCCTGTAAGATGCTTTCTTTGAGTCCCATGAGTTGTGGTATGTTGTATTGACATTATTGTTTAATTGTAGAAACTAATCTATTCTGTGACTTTACCTGTGACCCATTGGTTGCTTAGGAAGGTATTATTTAATATCCATGTATTTATGAAGTTCTTGAAGTTTCTTTTGCCATTAATTTCTGATTTCAATGCACTTCAGTCTGTTATATGCATGGAAGAAATTCAGTCCCTTTGCATTTACTTAAGCATGTTCTATGAGCTAGCATTTTGGTCTATTTTGGAGAACACCCCATGTGGAGCTGAGAATAATGTGTATTCTGGTGTTGTGGAGTGAAACACTGTAGATATCTGCTATGTTATTTGTTCCAAAGTTTGGTGCAGTTCTCAGATAAACTAGACAAAAAGTCAACAGTGAAATATGTCTATCTGTGGTAGTGGAGGTGTCTCCTATTACAATCATATTCATGAGTATTTGATTTTTCATTTCCATTAATATTTGTTTTATAGAGCTGGTGCACAAAAGTTTAATGCATATATATTTATGATTATTATCTCTTTCTCTTGGATTATTCCCTCTACAAGCATGTAGTGATCCTCTTTGTCACTGTTAGTCAGTCTTGGCTTGAAATCCACTTTGTCTGCAAATGGAATAGCTACCCCTGCTTTTTTTCTGGATTCTTGTTACATGGAGTATTATTTTCCATCTTTTGACTTTCAGTCTATAAATTTCTTTCTGAAATAAATGTGTTTCTCATATGCAGAATATTTTTGGGTCTTGCTTCTCAATCCACTTTGCCAATATGTAATTTAAGACCATTAACATTGATGGTTATCACTGACGTGTATTGACTTTTCTTGTCTTGTCATTTTCCTGTTATTGGTTCCCATTTCCCCCTCTGTTTAATTGCTTACCTTTCCTAATGGCTACCTTCTGTTGGTGTTCTTGGAACTGTGGTCTTTATTATTTCTAAAATATTATTCAGAGCATTTTGTGGAGCTGATTTGGTGCTCCATTGTTAGCTGTCATGGAAGTATCTCATTGCTCTATTGATTTGTTGTTGTTGTTGGCATTGTTGTTGTTGTTTTTGAGACAGGGTCTCACTATGTAGTTGAGACTGACTTGGAACTCACTATGTAGTCCAGGCTGGTCTCGAACTCACAGCGATCCTCCTGCCTCAGCCTCCCAAGTGCTGGGATTACAGGCCTGTGCCTGGTTTCTATTGATTTTTAAAAGGTAATCTTGCAGGGTATATCAATCTGGATTGGGACTTCTTTTATTTCAGGACATGAAATACTTCATTCCAAGTTCTCCTTGACATGAGTGTTTCTGTGGACAAGTCTGTTATGATTCTGATGAGTTTTCCTTTACAGGTGATCTTTTCTCTCACAGCTTCTGATATTCTATTATGTTGAATTTCTGAAATTTTGACTATTATATTCCTTAATATAGGCATTTTTGATCATGGCTAATAGGAGCTTTATATGCCTTACTTATCTGTATGTCAAACTATTTTTTTCTGCTTCTGAAGTTTTCTGCCATTACTTCCGTGAACATTTTTTTTTGTCTTTTATGCTATCTCCTGCTTTTTCTTTGATTCAAATGAATTTTATGTTTTTCTTCTTTGCATCACTAAGCAGCTATTAGATTGACTTTTCATGATCCTTTGCTATTTTTAAGAAATCTTTCTTGTCATGATCACTAGAGAAGGAAGAAATAAGAAAAAGAATAGAACAACAACAACATAGAAATCATTTTCACACTCATATAAAAAACAAGAACAAACAAGAAAAAAATGAAAACAAGAAAAAAATGAAAACAAGAAAAAAAAGTTCACTTCAAGGTGTGTCTCTGCTGTCATTAGTAGACAAAGTGGTCAGAGTCCAGATCCATGTTGATTAGCGCCAACAGGCTAGCTGTTGCTTTACAAGAGGATAGTGGATTATCCCAGCCAGCCTGAACCTTTAGTTTTACTGAAGTTCAGGCTGGTTTCTGCTTGTGAGGCTGAAACTTGATGTGTCCAGTCTATAACACTGTGTCTCCTGCTGTTTTGAACTAAGCTAATTGGCCTCTTGCCAATATGAACTCAGAAGCTTTACCCTGATACTGGGAGCCACTAGATAGAGCCAGTAGTTGCTTTGAGTTCTGAATTCAGCTGGGTCTTCTGTAAGATGGCTAGGAGCCTTCTCCCAGAGGACATCTGAACCTGAATAACTCATCAGCCACTGCAGTCCTTTGCTTCACTCCACTGGTGTATTTCTCTGTGAAGGTGTCTGGAGTCACTAGTAGTCACTGTAAGTGTGCAGGTTTGAGGCACTCCTCACACAAAATGAGTCAGGCCTCAAGGAAAAGGTGCCAGTTGCCCCTTCCTTCTTCTGCATAGAAGTATCTCTCTTTGCTCTCCCTGTGGGCTTCAATTCTTACTTCAGATCCTTTTTGGGTCCCAGGGACCTATTTCTCTCTTTTTTCTCCTCTGCATATTACTATATTCCAGTGTCTGGACACCAAATCTTGGAAAGCCCATTTCTAAGCTGATCACCACTCCATTATCTTGATTGAAATTTCAAGGTTTATTTATTATACAAGTGTACTTGCCTATTATTTAACTCTTAAAATGTCATTTTTAAAACATATACTATTTTAGCATCCAACATGCTGATTGCCACATAATAACTACATAGAGGGATGGAAAACATAGTGAATTAACACTATAACATATAAAATATATTACAGTAAAAGGTGCTTTAACACTAACCTCCCTCAAATAGTCCTTCTAGTTTGAAGCACACATATGCCATTTTTTTTTCCTTTAATTTTTGAAACACTTCTAAAAGTCCTCTTTCACGAGTGTCTGTAGCTGTGCTATTATGGTTGCCTTCTTGTCCTGAAGTAATTTAAAACATTTGACGTATCGTTTGGAGAAGACCCTTATATCTTACAGTAGTAGACACAGAGCATAAGGTGAATGAGGACACACCACGATGCTTTGGTGAAACTGCTTTTCTTTTGGATGGTATTAGACAGCATTATTCTCCATATTTTTGATCCCACTTCAAAAAGAAATGAGAGTATTTCCAGAACTGCTTCAAACAGTGGAAGGAACAATGGGATAAGTATGTTCCAAGTAGAAGAGAGTATTTTCACATAATTTAATAGTGATGTGTCTTTTATATAATAAATGTTTTCATTTAAACATTCACTTTATTATCTTTATACATCGTATAACATTCATAGTGATTATCAGAATTCTTAAACTAATCAACCTAATTACAAAATTAAATAGTAAGCCATGTATTTACCATACTTAGTTTCCAGGTAATAGTTCTAGTTTTTCAGTGAATAAGGTTTATAAACACTGTGCCTTCTGTTTTGAATGACTTTTATGTGGACCATTTTCTACTTGCTATTCAGCTACAGGATAGTCTCTGCCCAAATACAGTTAGTTAGATTTCCTATGAAAGATATGTATATTTACCCATATGTAAATCCTCAGATACTCAATATTTCCCTTTTCCAAGCAATGCTTATTAAGCCCTTTTAGCCAACCTATGTCATGTTTTTGCCCTCACAGCTATTCCTTTCTCCCCATTGTTTCTTCCACAGTTTCAAATATGCAACATCTTTATTGGAGAGCCCTGCAGTTATGTTCCAGTACCCTGCTCTGTATATGAGAAATACAGCCTGAGAAATAAATACACTTAGGGAAAGAACTAAGAGAGAGAAAACAGGGTACCAGGACAGCCGATGCTGGTGCAGCCAACAAAGGCGCTGGCCAGGCCCGGGCTCTGATTTCTCTTGGCCACCAACTGGGGTAAAGCCAAGCCATGTGCAGCTCCTATGGAAATTTATATAAACCAGGCTCATAAAGGACAAGACAAAGTATTCTCAAATTAGAATAGACAAAATATATAGATGTAATTAGAACATTGTCTTTCTAGTCAGAAAGTTTTAATTGTAGGAGCAGAACTGTTGAGTGAGTCACTCTGACGTTGGCATGTAGATTTCAGCCAGAATCACGTCTATAAACAAACCAATTGTGGAGTTAACTATTTACAGCTTGCTTTGGGCATAATCAATATTATCTATTATCTCGGTCCTTGAAGAAAACTACAATATGCAGAAAGATAAGAAAAAAATTTAAATCACCACTGAGATTAACAAATTGGTCTCAGATACTGCTACAATCTCATAGGCTTGAATCTTTCTTTTACTTTTATGTAGTGATAAAGTTGGACTAGGTTTAGAATATATATACAATACATTACAACTATAAAATACATATATATTATATTGTATATATTTATGTATATTTGTTTTCACTGTTGAATTTGTTTCTTTTCTATTATTATTATTATGTTGTTGTTGTTGTTGTTGTTGTTGTTGTTGTTGTTGTTGTTTTGAGACAGGATGTCATTATGTAGTTGAGACTGACCTGAAATTCACTATGTAGTCCAGGTTGGTCTCGAACTCACAGTGATCCTCCTGCCTCAGCCTCCCGAGTGCTGAGATTACAGGCATGCGCCACCACACCTGGCTGATGTTTCTTTTTGATTAAAAAAAATTCCTCAGGATTCAATATAATGTCAACAGAAAGAAATAAACCATTTTTTTAAGATAAAGAAGTAAGAAATACCCCAAACCACAAATTTCTTTCTCTCTGCACTTCACAGAAATTCCTCTGACATTTTATTAAATTCAAGTTTGGGATGGAAATGACTTTAAATTCTAATCTGTGAATGTTTTTTAGTTTTAAAATACTTATGTTAATGTTTAAAAAAAGTTTCTTGGCTTTTAAATAAAATTCATGATTTTTACTTTCTTAATGTAAATTATGAAATATATTTCCAAGTTTATAAAAAATTTCTTAAAATTTTCCATTAATGAAGAAAACAGGGGAACTAAACTGTAGTTGAAGCTATTAAGGAGAATGAGGCAAGAGAATGGCTTAACCCCAGGAATCTGAAGCTAGCGCCCCCCCGCCACAAGCTCACACAAAAAATCAACCAAAAAATTTAGTTATCTAGTTGTCATAAAGAAGCAACAAGATACGAAATTACTTCCCAATGTTGAGAGTGTCCATGTGTATATATAGTGTGTGATAGTTAGTGCTGAACTAATAAGTAGCATTCCAGGTGGTCCTGGAGTGAATTATTTTTCTCATCCTCTAACATTAACATAAAAGCAATTATTTAAGATTTAAAAACAAAACAACTTGTAAAATACTAACACATTTAATGCAACTTTTTTTTTTTCTGAAACTGCCATTTAAGACAATTTTATAGTGTTAAAAAAATACAATGTTGCAAAATTTTAAGTGTTTTGGCCTTTTCCATTCTTAAAAATAGCCTGCAGATTTCCTTTTGACTTTTAGGAACTTACTGAGATGATCTTTTCCCTGAAAACTTTGTCTACTAAAAGGTCAATGAAACTATAGAAATCATATTAAAATTGTTATGGGTTAGGTGCTTAAATTTAAAAACTGTTATGAAGAAAATGATCTAGTTAAGATGATGAATATATTTCAATTTTTACTTCACTTTTTGAGTTACTTTAGTATTCTGTTTCTATAAGAATAAAATTTTCAGTGCTGGCTTCTGCAGCACATATACTAAAATTAGAACGAAACAGAGAAGATTAGCATGGCCCCTGCACAAGGATGACACGCAAATTCATGAAGCATTCCATGTTTTAAAAAAATAATAATAATATGAAATTTTCAGTGGTATTAGAATTTAAAAATTCAAATGTAGTCAGCTTTTTATTCATTGTCATTTTTTCAAGTTTAATCTTTTGAAGCAAACTATATATGATTTGAATCTGGTTATCAAATCTTTAATATTAGGTCCACAAATTATTTCAAATACTAGTCCAAAGCTTGAGATTGTGATGTAACTGATAATCATGGGGGGGCATATATTCTAGTATTAGCTTTATGGGGACAGATTTCATATTTCTCCTGTGTCTCAGCATGTTTGTGAAGGTCCAGCTGACTGTGGATTGCAGAGACACTTGAGAAAATGTGCTAAATTTTCCTTTCTCCTTTTGAAATCCAGAAGAGAAACAGACTGGTTTATTTTGACAGTTCTTGTAGGTATCTTTCTCCTGGTTTTTTTTTCATTCACTATCCTCCTATATTATAAAACTATATATATTTGATAATATGGCATTTATTGATCATCCCTGAGTCACAGTTTAAACATTATTTTTTCCCAAGAAATAATATGATCCCCAAATTATGCCAATAATCTCATAGCATAATTGTATTCAATTGTACAGTGGCCATGTTTTTTCATGCTATAATTTAAAGTTTTTGAAGCCACAGACTTTTATTTCACTGTAGCTCCAAGACCTATTTCAAAGCCTAAAATACAAAGTGTGTAAAATGTATTGAGTCCTTAAATCACATTTTTTTTTCTTTGTGGTCAACACCAAATTTCCATTTTTGCATAAGATTTCTTCTTATCCACATCACCGAATAATTGATGTTTTATTTTTTCCTTTTCTTCTCTTTATTCTTCAACTTAATTTCATCTTGTCTTTTCATAGACTATATAAAGTATTAAATTGTGGAATCTACCAGTGTTTCTCCAGTCTGGGTCTGTGCTTTCTTTTATTTCAGTGCTTCATGCACAGATGACTTATTCTGAATCTTACTTCAAATACTATCCACAAATTTTCTATTCTCAGTACACATATTGAACCATCTACATACTCATCTTCATAGATGTTTGAACTGCAAAGAATTCAAACTCCAAAAGATGAAAATTGATTTTCTAATTTCTTTCTGACTTTCGTGCATCCTAATCTGTAACTCATTAAACAACTGCTATATTCACTGAATTTAAAAACTGGAAAAATTAGTCTATATGATTTATCAAACTATGGTCCTTTTAATTTTATATATAAGTATATTTTGAGTTCATCTATTTCTTCTGTTCTTACTAAATCTATACTTGAATGAACCTCTACATCACCCTTTTAATTACTTCCAGTCTTGTCATTCCTTTCAGTAGAGAGAGTGGAGTTTAAAAGAATGTCTCCATTTCCTGGATTTTTTCTAAGAAATAGTTTGTTATTAAGTTAAGATAATATTATCAGCAACGCCTAAGAAGAGACAGACAAAGAACAACTGAATCTTGTTGAAGGCTCATAAATAAAAATGAAAACTTTTTAATGGTTCAAGACTGAGGCTATTTTAATGTTAAGTGGGGCCAAGTATATAAAGAAATCATTGCTTCATGGGACGAAGAGGGAGGATAAGAAATTATTTTGACAGTTTCATTTTCTATACATTATTCCAATTCAGAACTGTAAACTGAACATTGTATGTACTTTCGCTGAAGACACCACATCAATAATTGATAATATATAAGCACATAAATTTACAACACTATTAGTGTATGAAAAGAATTTAAAACAAATTTTGGAAACATAAACAATGAATTTGAATACTCAAGTGGATGCAACAAAGCAACAAACTGCCTTCTAAAGCACAGGCAAGCGAAGATGAACAAAATCAGACTTTTCAAAAGATCCTCTCTTCACAGCGATCTGGGAGAGCTTTATAGAGAGTGGTCCAGAGAGAAAAGATGAGAAGTAAGGCAGCAGATGATCTGATTAATTGAAAGGTGATAATTATTTCATGTTTACTTTAGTACATCCTTCCCCCGACACTGCAGTCCTCCTTTTGATCTGTAAGCAAAAGTTTCTCATGAAACTGAACAGACTTTCAAGGTTACACGGAGTTCAGTCAGACAGTGTCAGAGTACAGCTCTCCCTGCTGTTGCAGTGTGAAGGGCTCCAGTTTGTTCCTCGGCCATCTACCCTAACACAATAAAGTGAAACCAGCTAATGAAAATACTGTACAAATGGTTAGTAATATTTCAACTAGTTACCTAGGCAACGGTATCAGGGGATGGATCCAGTCTACAAAACAACAAGTGAATTGACTGATGCTGTTTGAAAAAGTTTGTTATTTAAACTTAAAGTATGAATGTCCTGAGAGCAACAACATATATAGAAAAGTTACTGACATCATTGGAGACAAAATGAAAGTTAAATTACTAAGAAAAAAATTATAGAAAAGCAATACATGAATATCATTTAAGTAAGGACAGTCTGAAGACATAATAACCAAACAAGAATTATTTGACACTAAAATTGAATGTCCTTTGTAATATACAGCATTATCTACAGTTATTGGGAGATTGATTTCAAGTCTAGAATATGAAAACAAGCAAAGAGGAAAATAAATATCATACAGGCACTTAGCAAACGGCTTTCCAAAGAAAATCAGAACAGATAACATGAAAGAGAAAAGTTAAAATAAAATATAGAAAAAAGTTTTAAAATTTCAACTATCCATTGGATAATATGAATTAACCAAAACAGTGGTACTGTGGAACACCAAAGATAGAATACACAATTCTAAAAGTTTTTAAATTCAGAAATAAAATTAACCAAAATAAAAAGATGATAAGCTAAAAAAGAATCACAATCAGATTGGTATCAGTCTTCTCATAAATACATAATTTTCATCTATAATTACTAAACGTAAATTATACATGCATGTGAGATGAAACACATATATACAAGTAAATGTCATTATGTGATTTTGAAATGATTCTCAATACTTACTGTGTGAGTGATATATATTTTCCTGTAGAAGGAATATGAAATCTAAGCCCTTGTGAGGCAACCACAGCACACCATGTCATCACATAAGTGAATTATTGATTTGGACTCTTGTACTTCCAAGCACATATGGATACAGGAATTGACAGACACAATTAGAGTTTAGTTTCTTAGAAGGACGTTTCCTGTTAGCTGCTTCTCTGAAGACCAAGGGCTAAGGTGGTAACAGGGTTATTCTCTAAATACCATTCCAGCTATTCTCCAAAACCTCACCTGCCAAGACTGGAACTTGTCAATACAGGAGAGGAACCCTACTTGTGGTCTGCAATATCCATGGTCTTGATTCAGCCATTTCATTTGAGAACCCCTAGTAGAAAACTATGCCTCAAATCTTATTAAAATTTGCATCCACAGAGATTCTCTTCTACCTTAACTGAGCAAGTGGATTTTAATAATTGAAGTTGGAACACACTTGTACCTCATCTATTCAGTGTATTACCAGTAAAGTTTGTTTTCCTTATTCTCCTCCTCATTAAACATTATAGATAAGCATCTCTTTGCATGTCAATGTACTCTGTGCTTTGTGATATCATACATTTATTATCATTTTTCAAACAAACAATGTACATACATATATAAATATATGTATACACACAGGTAGGCACATATGATGAGTATTTGAAGATTCATCCATGATTGTCCTTACTCTCCCTTTCTAAATACAGAAATATGCAAATGGAAAAAGCTACTATAAAAAATGTAAATATCATATCTGTAAATCAGTAGTCCAGTTCTGGATAGTAGTGTAGGAAAATACAATGTCACGTGTAACTAGATATTTAAAAAGGCCTTTATAAGCCCTAATCCAGGTGGAGAAAATAAAGTAAGAAAAGTCCAAAAGAAAGAACATGTACATGACAATAGGGATTTTATGTCTCAAAGAGTTAGATGGATAATATAGATCAACTTGTGTGAATGACCAAGGTATATATTCTATCTACAATGAAAAAAGAAAAAAGAAAAAGAGAGAAGTAACAAAACTTTTTAGTGAAATGAGAAAGCAGAAACAAGAATAAAAACTGAATGAAAGAAATATGACCACCCAAAATTAATATTGTGTTGCATAATGGACATAATCTGAAAAGAATTGTGTTGTTCCATGTGTTGTGACACATGGAACATCTTATGATTAAAGACAAGATAGTGACAGCAGGGCTACAGCAACATTGGCCTGGTAATAATAACTGTTTGCATTTTCATCACTCTATGTGGACATATTAGAATTTAATTATGACTTCTATAAGAGCATTTAATGACCAGGCAATGGATGATATTTAAAAGACAAAGTTATTTATATTTATAAACCCACGTTTATTAAAAGATTAAACCGGCAAGATTATGAACATCTACATATGTACCAAGGCAATGACCCAAAGCTACGTAATACACAGCTTCCTAGAACAAGTTTCTAGACTTTTTTAAAGGATGCCTGGTGACAAGAATACCATCTTTCCATCAAGTACTTAGAAAATTTCTGATATGACATGCTCAAATTTTGTTTTTTTCACGTTTGTTCCCTCCTGACTAATATGTAGAATTTGAGCCTGTCTGATCAGATTCAAGTACATAACATGAACAAAAGTCTACATATTTGTGTGTTTACATTGAGAATAGTGAATCAAACTCATTCCCAATTACCTTTGGTTTTATAGAAGGATCATCCCTAAAAGCTAAATGCAAAAGTTGTTAATATTAACAATATAAAAGGATGAATGACTGTAATCTCAGAACTCTGGGAGGCTGAGGCAGAAAGATCAAAAGTTCAAGCCCAGTCTAGGCAGTTTAGTGCATTAATGAAACTCTTTGTTAATTTAAAAAATATGAAGAGCCAGGGATGTTAGCTCAGTGGGAAACCTCTAGTTTCAGTCTCCAGAATAGCAAAAACAAAATTATCAGTATGAAAATGACCTTACAGTAACTAAATTTGTAAATTAGAAATGAGAAATAGAATTAAGAAAAATGTCTAGGATGTTAATAGCTTTATATCACAAATAAAGGCATAAGGAAAAAGTATCTAAAACTAAAACAATAAAATATGAAAACTCAAATATGAAGTGTGACAAAGAATTAAAACAACAGGAAAATAAAACTACCCAATGATAAAGGAAGTAGTGGCAAAAGATAAGAAAGTATGTAAGAGAAATATCTTATACCTGAGATTTTCTTGTTGGTGCATTGGTATGTCTATATTTTTAAACAATCAAGAAAGATATTCACAAATATATTATTTAATTCAATGAAAAGAGGCCCAGGAAAAATGTAAGATTAAATTTAGGGACAAGTAGTGTTTGACTTCTTTGTTTTTATCTTTATTAAGTTTATTGGTACATTTTAGGTATACAATATAGTTAAATTAATCATTGAGAACTTGTTGGACATCTAAGTCCTTCTGTGTAAATTATTTTTTATCATGTGGTCCTTATTTAACTTTTTAATAATGATATATAACCAAGACCCATAAATTCATGGCATAAAAGCAACTGTTCTTACTTGCTAAAATGGTTGGTTACTTTACTTTGGATCTACGAGTTTTTTGTAAGCTCATGGATCTGATTCTGGAGACCAAATTATAGTAAACCACTAACCATAGTGTATTCCCATGAAGTTGTAGAAGCTCAAGTGACCCAGGCCAGTGATACATACATATTGGATTTCTACAAATAGCATGCCCCTAATATTCCACTAACCCAACAAAGACAAATGGCTAAGCCCAAATCAAGAGGCTAGGAAGTACTCTCCAGTCTGAGACCTCAGCTAGGATATGATCATGTATGCTTGAGACAGTGACAAGTACTAATCACCCAACTTAGTGTACGTCTCCAAGTGTGATAAAATTATGGTGTGTTTAAATAAAAAATACAGAAAAAGTCACATTTTCATTATTCCCATTCAAAATATAATGTCGTTCACTTGGAACCTGCTGATCCCATCATGCTTGGCACTTTTTGAAGCAGCTCTGGAGTTGTTTTTCCAGATCATCTTTAGTTACACTGACTTGGCTGACCCCGTATCTCGAATCAGTCCCCAAAATTCTAACCTTTACTGTCTCTTTGATTTTGGTAGAAGCATCAAAAATAACACAGGGCCAGATTAAGTGAACAGGTAGATGAGGATACACTGCAGTATTTTTATTAGCCTGGCTTTCTTTTAGATAGAAGTTGTCAGTATTGTTCACTATACCTTGATCACACACACAAAAAAATGTAAAAGGGAAAAACATGGAAACTATGTCTTTGTTAACAGGGAACGGTGGAGCGGGTGAAGGGAGGGCTAGGGAATGGGGGGAAATTAAGAAATAAAATAAGTCTTGTAAAGGTACAAAGTCCCAATGATGAATGAAATTGTATTGTATACCTAAAGTGTACCAATAAACTTAATAAACATAAAAAGTAAAGAATGATGGGATATGTGTTTTTGATGAGACATTGTATATTTTGAGGAAGATTAACTGTAATGTGTCTTTTATTACAATAAGTTAAAAATAAATATTTTTACCACACATCATATACATTAATTGAAACAAAACACTTCCAAATTTTAATAAATATGAATACATGCATCTTGCTCTGTTTCTTCTCTGCTCTTATATTCATTTCCTGTTTTCACCCTAGTAAAAAAACTCAAAAAGAATTAATATTTTTTAAAAAAGTTGCATAATGTGGCTTTTATGTATCTTATTTAATTTTGGAGGATATCTTACTTTTCTCTTGGTGTTGAGACAAAATATATGACATTTAAAGTTAAAGAAGGAAAGGTTTATTGTTGTTCAGTTTGTAGAGCTTTCAATTCATGGTTGGTTCCAAGAGGGGTGTCATGGGAGAAGGGAATCACAGAGGAGAAATAGTTCATGGGGGGCAGAAGATAGCATAGTAGAAAAGCAGCAGCAAGTAGCAGCAAGTGACAATGAGGACCTCTTTTATGTCCTTTATATTCTATCAAGGCTATATACCCTTAGGGTGGATAGTACTCACACCCAAGGAAGGCCTTCCCATTATCCACACCCAGAATTATGCCAAACCAGTGACTAATTTAGCAATCATACGTCCTTGATAACAGCATCACAGACTTAATCCCAATATTGCATAGTCCAGACCATCTTCCTCTGAAAAACCACATGAAGATTTGGGGGTACATCAAGGCACAAGCCATAACAGAGGACAAATATATATATAATTTTTGGTACTGGGTATCAGAATCTGGACCTTGTACTTGTGAGGCAGATGATGGTACCACTGAGCTAAATCCCCAGCCCAATCCATTTTTCATAATACTGGATTTCATTTTAATTTTTATGTAATTTATATGCTTTCTCTGTATTTATGCTCTTTGTTTCTCACTGTACTGTTATGCTACTTATATTTAATTTGGCTATATAATGAATTCTTAATATTTTTTTTGTACCGGGAATCGAACTCAGGTCCTTGTGCTTGCAAGACAGGTGGTGGATGCACTGAGCTAAATCCCCTGCCCAGTAATTCTTTAAATATTACTTAACTTTGGATTAATGCTTCATTGTGGCTGCTATCTTTAATTTCACCTTGTTGTTCTCATATGAAGTAATCAATTGTTCTGAAATTATTTGTGCAATATTTTTTTTAATCCTTGGTACATGGAAAATGATTTTTCTTGACAATGCATCATTAGGAACAAACAGGTAGCCTCGCACATATTTACAAAATGAATAGTCTGTCAGTATTTTCACTAGATAGGATATATTCCTACCTATGTGCACCTCATAACAAAAAAGCACAAGACAAAAATTTCCTTATGGATGTTTTAGTTCAGCAGGTAGTGCACTGTATAATGTGTGGCTTCTGTCTTGCTTGTATTAACATTTAACATTACTTAAATTTGTTAATAAATAATTAAAATATTGTGGTAAAACATCTGACTTTAAAATATATATCATTAGAGATTTATGTACTTTCAGCTGAGTGATTATCAAAACACTTCTCAATGATATGTACACAAACCAAAAGTCATATTACAAATGCTGTCATTTCCTGATGCCTTCTCACTGACCACAGAGCCATGAAATGTTTATCACAATACCTGCATTCACTAATGAAGAAGTGGCAGTAGCTTGTTTACTGATTTATATCGCCTTCATTTATATCTATTTGGCTTTTACCTTTCAGTGAGATATTAACTCTGCCACTCACCAATTTGGTTCATTTAAAGGTATATTTGAAATCAAGAGACTTGTAATTTAAGACTGGAGAGAAAGCCTAAGGGAGATGAATGAGCATTCATGGGAAAGACACTGTGGAAAGCAGAGAAGAAAAATTGATGGATTTTATACACTCAATATGAACGAAAATAAAGTGCATATTTGGAGCAGAGGACTTCTATTAGGAATTGAACAAATTGAAAATGAATGAATGAAGCAGCTCTAAGCAACTAATAAACCAAGTGAAGAGCTAGGAAATTAGCTGGACGATAGTAGTATGTTAAAGTTATAAATGTACGACAATGCCATACTGATATTCCTTATCTGGAATGATGAGTATAACATGTACTCATCCACACTGCCTCACAAAAATGCCATTACAATAATTGCGGTTTGATAAAACTTTGAAAAAAACTATAAAAATAGAAAGAAGAGAAAGTGTTAGTTAATGAGCTGAATATTTCAAAACTGTTTTTAAGAAGAAAGACATGTAAAATATTGTGATGGGTAAACTCTCATTCCATGTGAGGATTCAAAACCAATGTGAAAAGGATAAAATTTGCTATGCAGAAACTGAAGGAGCCTAGACACTGATGAACTGTATGTCTGCCAGATGGTGGAAGTGAGAGAAAAGGCGGAAATCTCAATTAAAAATGTATGATTGGAACCCTCTCATGAACACAAATATACCAGCATCGTAAGATAAATGTACAGAAATATTTTGGTTGAATCTCTGATTTACTTGTGTGAATAATGTGGGAATTATTTACCCAGAGCACAGATCTCTCTCCCTCTCTCTCCCTCCCTCTCTCTCTCTCTATATATATATATATACATATATATATGTGTGTGTATGTGTGCGTGTGTGTGTGTGAATATTTAGTTCCTCAATTTACAAAAAAATCATATAATGAAATGTAATTAGGTGTATGAGATTCACTTATAGTTATGACAATATAACCAAGAATGAGAAGATATATAAGGAAAGTACAAAATGAAGGGAAAAAGGAAATTAAGACAGAGTAAATCATTTCATAAGAAAATATAAATAATTTGAAGATTACAATACAAATGCAAGCAAATCTGATTATCCCTCCAAATTTTTAAACATAATTTTATTTTTGTTTTATAAATAATATTTGTATATAGTTATGTACACTGTAATGTTTTGATTCATCTACACACTGGGTATTGATCAAGTCAAGGTAATTTGCATATCTAAAACATTGAATATTTAACATTTTAAAAATGTGAGAGCATGGAAACTTCTCTAAATAATTTGAAAAACACAGGGCATTACTTTAACTATGTTCATTTTGTACATAGAAAACCAGCACTGCTTATTCTTCCTGTCCAACTCTCCAATTGTACCCAGTGACCAACATTTTCCTTCCATAATCAGGGAAAAATACAGGAAGCAAATAATGATCTCAGAAATTAAGTGGAAGAAAACCCTGAGCATTTCAATAAAAAACATACAGGAATAGAACAAAGATAAACTACAAAGCATCATTTCAGAAATTAAAACATATCAAATGTAAGAGCAAATAAGAGAACAAAATCATTAAAGTACAAAAGAAGAAACAATGTTTGCAAAACAAAAGACCTAAATAGTCAAATGAAACGGGGTCATGAGTGCACACTATAAGGGAAGAAAAAACATTCAAATATGAACATGTGTAAATACCGAATAGTTTCTCTGGTGTGAAAAACTATAATAGTTCACAAGATCCTAATGGGATAATTAACAATGTGAAAGAAGCAGAAAAGGGCTAAAGGTGTAGGGAAAGTGGGAAGGGTAGGGGAAAGGGAATAAGGGAAAAGAAAAAATATTAAAAAAATGAAAAAATGGAAGGAAAGTATTTGGGAAGGGAGGAGGAGGTGAAGGGAGGGCAGGGACAAGGGGAAAAAATGAGAGCCAAGACCTGTCATGTAAAGGTACAAGATCCGAGTAATGAATCTAACTGTATTGTATACCTAGAATGTACCATTAAACTCGATAAAAAGAAAAAAAATGAACATTATTTTAAAATGAAAGAATATCATAGACGTCCCCTTATTTTGTCTTTTCCTTGAGGTATTCTATTTTCTGAATTGATCTTTTGCATCTGTATTTTATATTTTTTGTCTTGATTTTATTTCTATATGTTTCCTTAACATCTTCAGAAACCAATAACTTGGTAATAATAAAAAAAACTATAATATTGAAAAAATATATTAAAATAGAAATATAAATCATCAAAACAGAATGCTGTCATGCCTTCATATTTAGAGGAAAACTGATTTCTAATCCAGGATTATGTCAAGAAACAAAGCAAAGTATGACCATGATGTTAAGGTATTTTAGATCTTTGATAATTTAAAAAAAAATTTTTTTTACTTTTTTCCTTTCAAAAACTTTACTAAGGAATCTTTCCAGAAAAAAAAAAAAGGGTATATCAAATGAGAACTACACATAGTATCCAACAATATTTCACTCCACTTTTAGAAGATAAGTGAAGAAAATTTTAATTAAGTAGTAGGATTTAAATTTTATATAATTGTTCCCTCCCCCTCTGAAATAAAAATATACAAATGTGTAACTGACTTTAAGAATTAGTAGATAAATGAGAAATTCTAGTATCTTCAAAAAATAAGCATCCTACTAAATATATTTGTTATATTACTTACTTAGACAATGAAAATATAATCACTGATTTAAGAAAGTTATAACATTGACTAATTTCAATCAAGTGAAATTCTAAATGAATTTTTAAAATAACTTTAGCCCTGAATGCAGAATTTGAAAGAAATTATATCAGTCTTAATAAGTACAAGAGGAATGAGAAAAGAGCTTGCAAAACACAGAAGGTGCGGCAAAGAAGGATGGAAAAGAAGGAATTAAAGTATTCAACTTTTACAGAAAAAATTTGGGATAAAATAACTGCTACCTTAAATGTAAGAAGTAAAACTATAATAAAAGCTAATTGTATGAAGTATGAAGTAATGATATTTCAACTGTGTGGTAGGAAAAGTGAGAGGCAGAGAAGAGGTCAGTGAATGGGATATTTGTTACCATGACAGTCAATAAAATTTTAAATGATAATAAGTGAGGACAGTATTATAAATATATGTATTATGTATACATAAAATATATTGAAACTTTCAAATATTATGATGCTGAAAAATAAAACTTCTATGATTATTTTTCAATTTAAACGCAGCAAAAGTGCTTATTAATCTATTTCCAGAAAGGCTAATGCAGCTGAAGAGATCAAACAAGTTGTTTACAAATAAATTTTCTTTTTATTAAGTTTATTGGTACATTTTAGGTATACAGTACAGCTACATTCATAATTGAGATCTTGTACCTTTACATGACAGTTCTTGGTTCTCATTTTTTTTCCCTTGTCCCTGCCCTCCCTTCACCCCCTCCTCACCTCCCCAATTTACAGACATTTTATTTCTATTTTTTCATTTTCGCATATTTTTTCTTTTCCCTTATTCCCTTTCCCCTACCCTTCCCACTCTCCCTACACTTTTAGCCCTTTTATTCCTATTTCACAATGTTAATTATCTCATTAGGATCTTGTGTACTAGTATAGTTTGTTCACACCAGAGAAACTATTCGATATTTACACAAGTGTGACTTATTTAATTCACTTAGGAGTGAATCCTCAATATGTATCCATTTTCCTATGAATAAATCTAATTCCTCATTCTTTATGGCTGAATAGTATTCCATTTTATAGAAAAACCACATCTTCTTTATACAGTCTCTAACTGATGGTCAAATGGGCTGTTTCCTAATTTTAGCTATTACAAACTGTGCTGCTATAAACATAGGTGTGCATATATCACTGTGATATGATTCTTTTAATTCTTTTGGAAAGATATCCAGCAGAGGGATGGCTGGGTCAAATGGAACCTCTAATCCTAGTTCTTTGAGGTATCTCCATATTGATTTCCATAGTGGTTGCACCAGTCTGCACTCCCACCAACAATGGAGAAGGGCTCCTTTCTCCCCACAACCCCGCCAACATTTGTTATTGGTTGATTTCTTGATAGCAGCCATTCTTTGTGAAGTGAGGTGGAATCTCAGTGTTGTTTTCATCTGCATTTCTCGAATGACCAGTGATGTGGAACATTTTTTCAAATACTTACTTGCTGCTTTTACTTCTTTGTTTGAGAAATGTCTGTTCATTTCAGATGCCCATTTTTGAATTGGATGTACCCAAATTTTTGTGTGTATTTTTGATACTATCCTTAAAGATATGACCTTGGTAAAGCCAGTATGTTACATTCTGAGAAAAAGTTTGATTTACTTATTTTATAAAAGAGTAATTCCATAGTTTGCAATCTAGTTTTAACCTAATGATTGAGGTGTTTTTTGTTTGTTTGTTTTTTAAATTTTTAGTATTAGGGATCAAACTTAGGGCCTTGCATTGTGAGGCAGGCGGCAACATCACTGAGCTTAATTCCTGCCCTATGATTGACTTGTGGTGGACTCAAATTCATTAAGACATTTTAGCTTGCGTACCTTTTATAACCTTATATGTTCTTGAATAATTTACACAGTGGATTACAATAAAAGAGAAATGAAAAAAATCACAAAACATTTAGATATACTGAGAAAAAAACAACAAGGATTGTGTTATTATAAATAGCTCATTTCGGAAAAAAATTAAAGTAAATCAGATTTGCAAATTTTGTTGAATATATTGTAAAATGTATTTACTATCTTAAGTTCTATGTAAAAATATCTCTTTACATTATTAAATTTAGTTTGTTCTAAAAATAACACATTTTGCTACATTTTCCTGTGAAATCACTCAGTTTTAGAAAATAAAATATTTTTTATCAGGTGTCAATAACAATTACCTTTCATGAGCTGACAATTTTGTATTGGATCTGTCAGTAAAACTTGTAAAGTTTTCTTGTTATAATAAATGGAATATTCAATGTCTAATTTCCATAAAATAGATTTTAAAAAATAACAAATCTGGGATTAATTTGATTTTCTAGCAAAGTATTTTAATTATCTCATACATCAAGCATAACTAGTGCTTATTACAAGTGTAATCATTTGCTGATATTGTTGATGTTTAAAGAATATCAAATTTTCATTTGCAGTTTATCTTAAAGTGATATTTAGAGACCTAAAAATGCCTTTTTAAATTGTTGCTAGATATTTTTATAGATAATGTAGTGATTTTTGTATCATAATTAATATAACTTCATAAACATTTAATTAATTGTTTACATATCCCTGCCCTCCTTTCACCCCCTCCACCTTCCCTATTTACAAAGAATTTGTTTCCATTTTTTTCCTTTTGTCATATTTTTTCTTTTCTCTTCTTTCCTTTCCCCGACCTTTCCCACTTCCCCTACACCTTTAGCCCTTTTCTTCCTATTTCACATTGTCAATTATCTCATTAGGATCTTAGGCACTATTAGAGTTTATTCACACCAGAGAAACTATTTGGTATTTACACATGTGTGACTGATTTCTTTCACTTAGGAGTATATCCTCAATATGTATCCATTTTCCTATGAATGAATCTAATTTCTCATTTTTTATGGCCCAGTAGTATTCCATTTTATAGAAACATTTCTTTAATAAAAGTTCTGAAGCCAATTTTGAGTTTGTGGGTTAGCAGACCAGTTATAGCTGACATTTTGAAATGATACAAGTAATCCTCGGCCTTAGTTACTGTTGCAACATAATTATTTCACCAGCTTTATTTTTCATAATGATGAAAATCTGCAGTAAGTAAATTTTAAATTCCAGGGAAATCCTGAGTTCCATCATGCGAATTTTTTCATTACGAAGTGTGAAATCATCTATGCATGCTCTTATGTAGAACACAGCCACTTGACTATCCATATTTCCTTTAATCTGGTGTCTCAGGAAAAGAGCCTTCTGATTTTTAAAAATTAAATAGTTTGGGTTATCCTTAATTGTTTTGCTTAATTCTAATAAGATTAGCTGTTCTCAATCTCGAATAATAAAATCATTATTTCTTTTTTAATTCCTCTTCTTGCCTTTTCATTAGCACGTGGCCATCAGAAAAATAAAGTGTGTTTTGCATCACTTGATGAAACATTATATTTAACATTCTATCATGGATAGGAAATAGGTAGGCAGTTATCATACTTATTTGAAATTCTGAGTTCAGATATTTTTTCTAATTTTATTGTTACAAAGAGCAACTCTTTTACTATTTTATAGTGAATATTTATTTGATATATATAAATGAATATTTATTCCATTTTGCTTCGACTAGTTTTCTGCCACAAGAGTAACATAATCCACTTTAAATAATGTTAAAATGAGTAGTCAAAACGTTTTAGCACTAATTAACAGAAAGTAATTTCTGGATAATGGATCTTTTTGTATTAGTAAAACTTTGCTTATACTTTACATATTGATTCTGATTTAATATAGTTTTTAGATTTGAATTCTTATAAAGAATATGAAAATATACCCAGAAGGCTTTTAGAAAACATATCTTTAAAGATTAAGAATACATATTTGATTTGACAATTCTTTGAAGTTAAAAGCCTGCCTTCTCAATAGTTTTCTATAGATTATTAAGTAGAAGGAGGATACCCAAAACTGGATCTGTGCCTTGATGAAATGATTTTATAGAAGAAATATGCTTATAAAAATATCTTCAAATTTCAGAAAAATCTCAGAGGTGATTATCCAGGCATCTTTTGGTGTATGATTGATTGCTTCTTGCAACACATTAGAGTTCTGTGAACAAAAGCAAAATTAAGAGCTTAAGTCTAGACGTGAGGTCATCAGTCTTCATTATCACTTTCTATGAAAAAAGTGATATCCTAGTAATTAAACTATAGGTATATATTGACAAAATTTCCATTGAAAACTTACTTGCTCCTGCCTGAATTCTTTATGGTTCCTGAAGCCAAAGACTTTGTCTTGAGAACATCCTGGAAAATCATTTCCTATTAATTTTCAAACTATACCTCTTTCAGTCCTTACTACCCTCAACTTCTAGCATCCTATTATATTGATATTGACCTTTTTTGTGGAAATAGAATCCTATTTATATTGTCTTACTTCCAAGATCAACATTAACAAACTGTTTTGTTTCCTTTCACTGGGGCCAGCTCTGCTGTAACTTTGCCAAGATGAAAAAGACTGGAGCCTGGCAATTATGGCAAATTATCATCTGTAGAAACATCCAAACCTAACCAAGAAAGCATATCCAGTGCTCTAAAAATATTTTAATCAATTGGGACTTTTGTTTGCAGAGAGCCAGAAAACTCACAACTAACTTACTGCTGAAAGAAGAGAATCTTTATTTCATAGATTGCACAATTCCTGAAATTGAGTTCTGGAACTTGCTTCTTTTCTTTCTAATTTCATCTATCCTATCTGTTCTGGTGTACATCTCACCCTCAAAGCCTTATGTGTTTGGAAGATGATTGTATTGTGGAACTGGTATCAGGAGGTGGGATCAGGTAAGAAGAGGCAGGGCTCCAGGTCCATGACCTGGAAGGTCACATCTCTCTCCCTGTCACCTCCCTTTGCCCTCTGCTTCCTGGCTGGCATGAAGTGAACAGGTTTTCCTCTGCTTCACTCTTCTGCCATGTCATTTCTGTCCTACAGCTAGTTGACTGTGGACTGTAGCTGTGAACCCCAAAATACTTCTCTTCCTTTAACTTGTGGGTAACAGGCATTTTGTCCCAGCAATGAGGAAAGTGACTGACAATTTATAGGCACGGGTTCTCTTTTGTACCTCAAAATGTCATTAAGGCTCATCCTTTCTACACATTTTGATTTAACCCAATGATATGTCAATGTGGTGAAAAGATAGCAGTGGTCCCACATCCTTCCTATTCACTTTCAGCCAAAAACTAACCTAATGTTTCAGGAGAGAGTTTTGTTCTGTTTTTCATTTGGTAAGTATTTGTATATGTGCAAAACTGGGTATAATGAAAATTTCTTAAGGGTAGAATTCTAATTGACATAGATCAATGTGGCTAGTAAACAAATGGCATTATTTGAATAATCCGCGACATATCAACCCTTAGCCAACTGCTGGGTACTACTTTTGTTCTCTGACCTAGGCCATGGTCCCAGGCAGTAAATTTAGAAGTACAAGTACAGCTGCATCTAATATTAACATATCCAAAGTTGTGATATATATATCAAGGATATGGTTTTGGCCACACCTTGCAAAGACATTGATGAGATAGAACTTCCAAAAATGCTCCAAAAAGTGACAGGAATGATGTGTTAAGTGTGTTCAAAGTGAGGGCAATTTTGAGGGAAATTAGTATTTGAGGGGGACTGATGACAATATGTATTTTACATTAATGAGTGTTTTAAAAATGTAAACATTCACCATATGCTTTAACCACCCCTTGTATTAAGACCATTAACCAGAAACTAGTAGTCCAAATGCACAAATGTATGTAAATTATACATATAAATGTATATGTGTGTGTGTGTATATAAAGTGTATATATATATATACACACACATATATGGATTTGGAATTTCTTAAAAATGAAGTTAGTGTACTTATGCCAAATTAAAATATTTGTTTCTGATAGTTTCATTACTTTTGACTAAATATTCAATTTATCTTCTTGTTGTAATGTTCTCTGATGCCCTATTATATATTCTTGCTCTGAAAAGCTCATAGTTTAGTTGACCATACCAATTAGGTGTGAGTTGTAATGCCCTATGTCACTCCTAGGCAGAAACTTAAAGCCTTTGCATAATTTCCCATGTATTTTATCTTACTTAAAATGACTTTCAATGAACCCACATAAAGACTGTACATCAGAACAAAGATTCATTGGCCCACAATGAGGCTGATATGTATAGGCACATTGTTTGAGAAAGAACTAAGCATTTGTTCATGTCTCTAAAAAATTAAAGTTATTTGTTTGTTGATCATCCTTTATTTTGATCGAGAACTTTTGTGGTCAAAACAATTAAAACAATAAAGTAATTAACCTGATACAGAATATCAGAATACTGTAAATGAATCTTCATTCATTTTGGGGTTTGGTAAAATTAACACTTCAATTTAGGTCATTTGATAACAACACAAATCAAACATAAAAGAATATAAGAATTATTTGTGATCCTTTGTCATTAAGAATTAACTAAGAATACTATAGTGGGGAGACTTCTTGATGCTGAAACCAAAAATAATATCACATATCATTAGATATATACATTCATTATATGCAGGTCCACCTTTCTTGTCTATATATTTGTTTATTCTGTTAACCTTCAGAACTCTCAAGGAATAAATATTTGGATTTTCTATAAAGGACTCCTTATCATACACTCTACTTTTCTTTCTGTATATATAATATAGTCCATTAGGTAGTGCCATTCCCTGAATTTAGCTTTTTTGGTTTTTTTGTTTGTTTGTTTTGTTTTGGGGGGGTACTGGGAATTGAACTTGGGACCTTGTGCTTTCAAGGCATACAGAGGAACCACTGAGCTAAATCCCGGCTCATTCCCTGAGTTTTAAATCTAGCACTGTAAGGGCACACTACACAGCACTCCATAAGCTACACAAATAGGGTAAGACTACTTAATTTGGGAAAGCAAAAATTATTAAGCTTGGAGGATAAAGGAGAAGCTTTAAACAAAGGCAATTTAAAACATCCCAAGCTAGTGTTTTTTTTTAAATAGAGTGTGTATTTTTTCAGCTTTCTGGAACACATTTTAATAATGTACTGAATGATACAATTTAGAATATTTTTTGGCAAAGATACTTCTCAGGTATGATAATTATATACCTTTATTTTTCTACAATCTATTTTACATTTCAAATTTTCCCTGAAAGTAAAAGTAAAAATTAGTCAGTTTTACACTGTTGGTTAGTTTTGTATTGTCTAAGAGATTTCATGTTTAATCTAATTCAATATCAGATTTCCATATTCTATTTTCTCTTCTTCCCAAAGATAGTAATTACAATAGAACTGCATGGACTCCATATATGAGTGAATGTGGAGTGTCTGACTCATAACCATCCTATGTCTATTTAATCATTGATTCGTAAGTCTTTCATTTCCTTGAATTTTTTTTCTATTGATACCTTCTCAGCCTTTCCTTACCTCTCTTGAAATATTTGAATGCTCTCAGAGGTGTTTCTTTGCAAAGAGGAAATCTCAAGTGATTAATCTTGGCATAGATAACTGGTGTGAATGTACATCACTGTATATTTCTAGGGATTCTGTTGAATTAATATTCTCCTTGACTGGGGAATGCTAAAGTTGTAATTGTAGAAAGTCTAGTGACCAGCCGCAGATTTTCTAGTGTTTTCCTTTCTGGATCTACTATAGTTACGTCAGTA
Source organism: Fukomys damarensis (assembly GCF_012274545.1). NCBI lineage: Eukaryota > Metazoa > Chordata > Mammalia > Rodentia > Bathyergidae > Fukomys > Fukomys damarensis. The sequence continues at coordinate 28,003,459 of NW_022900924.1, forward strand.
ACATTTATGTAACACAGACAGTGAAGTAATATAGCCATCCATATGTTCTCTTACTGATTCCATGTTATGATTTTGGTCGCATTGAGTCTGTCAACAAAGATTAACCTTAAATCTAAAACTTGATTTTAGATGTTAAACAAAAAATTTCCTGCTAGTGATGTGCATTTAGAATAATAATTTAGAATACACTTAGAATAAGGTATACTTGTATCTTCAATTAGAAAAAATATAACACAACATTAATAGTGTGATGTGTAAGTTTGTAGTCTTTTGATTAAGCAAGTGTAGTAAAATATTAGTGGTACAATAATAGACAATATTACAATTTCACTTTAAATTATTTCCAACATTAATGCATATTTGAAAATTTGAGGTAAAATTATTGAAACTCACTATCAGTTTTATCTATTTTGAGTCATATAAAGCAAAAATTGAATATTTGATGTCTGATATCTGAGTATAATGCATACTTTTGTACTGAAAAGTCACAGTATAATAATTTTGAAAAATATTCGAGCAAATTTTTGCTTAATCCTCTAAAATTGTATTGCTCTAAATATATAGTTCATACATATATAATATAATTATATTAATATTTAAAAATAAATCAGACTCTGTTAATATAGAGCTAAGTTTCCTATTTCTTTTCATGTTTCTTCACCAAGCTCTATATCATGGAAATACATCTCTCCCTTAAACTTTGTTAGTGTAGATGGTGTGCATTTGCTACAGAGTGCCTTATAGCTTGAATATCTGAAAAACTATTTGGATACCCCTAATTTTTACATGACAATTATATGCAAATAATGTCTATGACAATTTAAATGTTATAATTACTATAATTTGAAAACACTTCAAATTCTGTGCTAAGGGTAGAATTCTAGGAATTGTAACTGAGTGAATGAACATAGATAGGGGGAAGACTTTTGCCATGTTAGGGTTCCATCCGTAGTTGTGTGGTTCCAAGGCAGACATAGGATGCTGGAAATATGGAAGAAAGCTACTCACCTCATGGCAGCCTTTAAGGAAAGAGACAGAGAGAGAGAAGCAGAGAGAGGGAGAAGGCAGGAGATGGAGAGTTAGTTCCAAGGGCACGAATAGCTTCTTTCAGGCCATGTCTAGTGATCCCCCTCCTTCAACCAATCCCCTTCTATAAACAACATATTCAGCTATGGATCCAATTACCTGAAAGAAGCCTCAACTATGAACACATGAGACTTTTGAGATACTAAACCCTAACAGTGCTCCATTCAAATTATATTTAAAATTATTCATTATAAAAATGCACTCTCTTGATTGTTTTCCTTTTTACTTTATTGGTACATTTTAGGTATACAATACAGTTACATTCATCCACAGTGATATGTGCTCACCCATGTTTATAGTTGCACACTGTGTAATAGCTAAAACTTGGAAATAGCCTAATTGCCCATCATCTGGAGACTGGATAAAGAAGATGTGGTTTTATTCTCTTGATTTTTATTTAGCAATGCTAGATGCTGTATTATCCATTATGAAAAACTATGGTAGATTTTGGAATTTTTAAAAATCTTACAGTAAAAGTCACATTGATTCATAATATTTACCCTGGCTTTGACCACACTTATCTCCTTGTTCTTGTAAGTTTCTGAAGCAGTTCTAGAAGTTCTGTTTTGTTTTGTTTTTTTTTTAGTTGTTCTGTCAAGGATGCCTGGATATCCTGAATCCATTCAAAATGTTTATTTTTCATGGTCATTTTGACTTTGCGGAAGAACTAGAAATCACAGTGATCTGTCATAACCCATAAATAAAGTGGATGAGGTCACACTGTAATTTTTTTTTAAAGTGATGTGTGACACACAGCAATATTAAGATGGAGAATGAAACCATTTTCCCATTTCTCAGTCTGCTTTTTATGCACATCATTTATTGAATGCGCTAGTAAGACTTATGATATCAAAGGTCATGGTAGTGTTCCAGGGTACAATTTCAGCTTGCGCAATTTCATTATGGTCAAAAACATAACTAACAGCACCTCGATGATGAATATTGATTGACATACTTTTTCACATGAGGAAAATGGTGATTTCTATTTAGAGTTTGAAACTTGGCCTCAGGACAATAATCACAGATCAGTTTCATCACCTGTGATGACATGTTTTTTATAAAATGAAGTCTGAAGCAGTGTTGAATACAACACTGTTGAAACTGACAAATGTTGCTCTTGTTCAACAGTTAAAATCTATGTTACAAATTTTGGACACACTTGCCTCAAGTTCAAATCTTTTTTTTTTTTTTTTTTTTTTTTTTTTTATTTTTTTTTTTTTTTTGATACTGGGGATTGAACTCAGGACCTTGCACATGGGAGGCAGGCAGTGCCACTGACCTAAATCCCTGGCCCAAAAGTTCAAATCCTTTTTTAAAATAATTTGAATAGTTCCATAGTCTACTCATTATACATGGGTACTAAATTTTGGCATACTGTTTATCATATTGAAGATTTTTGCCGTTCCACTGGATGGCATTCAACAGTAACATTCACTACACTCTTTGATCATACCTACAATTTTCATATTTTCTCTTCTTGTCCTATATCTGCCTGGTTCAATCCAGTAAACTCTATTAGAGACACAAATGAAGATGCGAGAAATGGTGAATATCTTTTTGGGGGGCCAGAGAACTTCACTGAAATGCAGTGAAACCCAAAACTGACGCAAACCCTCAGATTTATTAAGGAAAAACAAAGGTATAGACTTTGGCTGAGTGCAATTATTTTTCTTAGGTAGCAAATCAAGCAAGGTTACAATTTGGCTAAATAAATAATTTTGAAGTGATTGCCCCTAGGGAGATTCTTTGTTTTTCTCTGTAAGGTCCATCTCTGATTGAACTGGCAAAATATTCCATCTTTAAGACATTTTGGCTTCTTGAAGTCAGCAGTTTTCTGCCTCCGAAGTCAACTCCAGCCGACATTGACTCTGTGGGTGCAGAGTCCATACAGGTCCAAAAACTGAACTATTTTTTGTTCCTCTTTAAAAAAATTTATAGAATTGATTTTTAGAAATTAATTCTCAGTAGTATAAATACACTATAATTATCTCCTTTCTGTTTTAATATTTAGATATTTCATCCACTTGGATTGTAATTTAGTGCATGGTGAAAGATAATGGTCTAGTTTTAATCTTTGGCACGTTGAGATCCAGTTTTTCCAACACCATTTAAATAATTTAATAAAAAGGCCATACTTCCTCCAGTAGGGATGGTCAGCTCCTTTGTCAAAGATGAGGTAGCTGAGTACATCTGGAGTTGTTTTAATGTCTTCCAGTCTGTTCCACTGATCCTCAGGTCTGTTCCTTTGCTAGTACCATGCTGTTTTTAACACAGTGGTTTTGTAGTATAGTTTCAAATTGGGAATTGTTATAACTGCTGCCATGTGTCTGTTGCCTAGAATGGCTTTTGCTATTCTAGGTCTCTTATGGTTCCAAATGAATTTTTGGATTCCTTTTTCTAGTTCTATGAAATATAATGTTAGAATTTCAATTGGCATTGCATTGAATCTGTACATCAGTTTTGGTAGTATGGCCATTTTCACTATGTTGATTCTCCCTACCCTGGAGCAGGGGATATCTTTAAAAGAATGATATCACAGTGATATATATATGCACACCCATGTTTATTGCAGCACAGTTCGTAATAGCTAAAACTTGGAAACAACCCATTTACCCATCAGTTAGAGATTGGATAAAACGATGTGTTTTTTCTATAAAATGGAATACTACTCAGCCATAAAGAATGAGAAATTAGATTCATTCATAAGAAAATGGATACATATTGAGGATATACTCCTAAGTGAAATAAATAAGGCACACATGTGTAAATATCAAATAGTTTCTCTGGTGTGAATAAACTGTAATAGTATATAAGATCCTAATGAGATAATTGATATTGTGAAATGGGAAGAAAAGGGCTAAAATGTAGTGAAAGTGGAAAGGGTCGGGGAAAGGTAATAAAGGGAAAATATGAGAAAATGAAAAAATGTAAATAAAGTGTATGTAAATGGGAAGGAGAAGAGGGGTGAAGGGAGGACAGGGACAAGGGAAAAAATGAGAACCAAGACCACCTTTCATGTAAAGATACAAGATCCCAATAATTAATGTAACTGTACAATATACCTAAAATGTACCAATAAATTCAATAAAAGAAAAAAGGAGTTTAAAAAAAACCATACATTTAAAATAAAAATTGTTATCCCATGCTGTCTACTTCTGGCACATCTTCAGCTGTGAGAAGAAATCCTGTGATTATATTCCTCACAAAAGCAAGTGCCTTTTATTTTGAAGCACTCACAGTATGTACTTATCTTGTCCTGAGTATTCAAATCAAATATTTCTGTAGACTTTTCTATGTCTCTTATCAGATTCAGCTGTGTAGATTTAAAATGGAGCAATATACAGTATTACATGTAGTACATGACTTTAAATTGTTGCCCATTAATGAGAGTTAAAATATAATATTATCATAGAAAAAAGTGTAATATTATGATTTCATTTACAGTACAAGGCAGTTGTCAGAAAACAGAGAGCTGACATTTCTCTGAAGTCTAGTAAGATCTGTACATCTTGTAATCAAATGGGTTATAAATACAAATAAATAGAAATATATAAATTGTGATCTTGTTCTATTTTGGCTCAGAGCAACTTATTAAGGTTTTTTATGGGGCATTCCTCTTGTTACTTATCAAATTAGTGTTGAATATTTGACATCTCTTTTTATGATTTTTATCAGAAGTTGTGCAGAAATAGCATTAAAAAGCAAAATAATTAAGTAACATTGCCTTTCTAGCACTATTGTCTATGAAATCTAACATTGAAAAACTGTTTTGTTTTATATTACGTAAAATGCTAGCTAGCATCCATGATCCACAAGGAAACGTCTTTAGTTTTGTTTTCCATTTTAACTTTTATTATTTTGTTTTATTAGAAAATGCAACACTCATCTGTCACTATCCCCAACCTTAATTATCATACCAGTCTTGCATAGTCAATTAAATATCTAATATTTTTACTATCAGTCTATTTTTCATTTTCCCTCATCTTCTTTCTGGATAGCATTTATATTTTGCAGATTTCAAAAAGAAGAAAATAATTAAACTACTCCATAACTTGTAAATATTTAAAAGTTTTTTAGAGACAGTACATTTTTGGTCTATGTCTTTGATTATAATAATTACATTCATCTTAGAGAATTGCTTATTCATACCACTTCTTAACACTTGGAGAAAGGTTCCTTTATTCTCACAACTCTGCCAGCATTTGTTATTGTTTGATTTCTTGATAGCAGCCATTCTTTCTGGGGGTGCAGTGGAATCTCAGAATTGTTTTCATTTGCATCTCTCAAACGATCAGTGATGTTGAACATTTTATATGTTTATTTGCTATTTCTACTTCTTTGTCTGAGAATTGTCTATTCATTTCAAATGCCCATTTTTGGAGTGGATCTTTAAATTTGGGAGGTCTGCTTTTTTTGAGTTCTTTATATATTCTAGATAGTAGACTTTTGTCTGAGGAACAGCTGGTAAAGTTTTTTTTCCCACATTGTGAGTTATCTCTTCATGCTAATGATGCTTTCTCTTGCTGTACAGAAACTTTTGACTAAGAAGAGATCCCATTTGGTGATTTTTTGTGCTAGTTCCTATACTACTGAGGTTTAGTTCATGAAATATTTTCCTACACCAATGTCTTTAATAGTTCTACCTACCCTGTCCTAGAGATGTTTTAATATTTTGATCTTTAATCCATTTTGATTTTAGTTTAGTGCGTGGTGATTGATGTAAGTCTAGTTTTAATCTTTGGCAAGTTGTAACTAAGTTTTTCCAGCACCATTTATTAAAGGAACTATCCTTTCTCCAGTGAGAGTGTTTGGCTCCTTTGTTAAAGATGAGGTGGTTGTTTCTGCATCTTCTAATCTGTTCACTGGTCCTTGGGTCTTTTTCTTTGCCAGTACCATGCCTTTTTTAATCACATTTGCTTTGTAGTATAGTTTTAAATTGAAGATTATGATACCCCCTACCTTGTCTTTGTTGCCTAGAATTGCTTTTGCTATTCTAGGTCTCTTCTTTATCCAAATGAATTTTTGGATTGTTTTCTCAGAGTCTGTGAAATATGCTTTTGGAATTTCAATTGGGATTACACTGAATCTGTAGTTTTGAAAGGATGGCCATTTTCACCCTATATGTTCTTACAACCCAGGGACAAGGGATGTCTTTACACTTTCTGACATCCTATTTAATATATTTTTTCATAGTATTGCAATTTTCAGAGCAGAGGTCTTTGATTTCTTTTGTTAGGTTGATTTCTAGGTATTTCACTTTTTGATGCTATTCTGAAAGGAGTTACTTCTCTAGTTCCTCTCTCAGTGACTCTGTTGTTCATATACTGGAAGGCTATTGATTTGATGGTTGATCTTGTATCCAGCTACTCTATTGAATTTGGTTTTAAAATCTAGAAGACTTTTTATGGAGTTCTTGGAGTTTTCTATATAGAATATAGAGAACATAAATTGCTTTTGGAAAATACAAGATAAAACATGAAGTAAAGTGTGGTGGATATATAGAAATAACTTAACACCTATTACCTAATGCAACTGTACACATTACAGCATTAATGCAACTGGTAACTTATTTCCTTTTATATAGTAGTCTATAATATATGCAGCAGGACTTTTTTTTGCTTTCCTTATTGTATTTTTTGGCAAATATTTTTTTCTTGTATCTGTAATGAAACCATTAATGTGACAATTTTCATGAGAAATTGTGCTGCTATTCCCACAATATTAAAAAATTTCTTACTATATACAAATAGCTAAATTTATATTTTTACACATCTTAGAAGTTTCAGACATGATACACTGGTTTAGAAATATTTCATGCATAAGAAAACTGTTGTAGTTATCATGAATCTTTTTAGGGACATTAAAATATAACAGGCTACACATAATTTACTGGGTAACAACTGAAAGTTGATTATTTTAAAATTTAATATTGAGTAATAGACTTTTTGCTGATATATTTTAGTGTTAACAGGTTATTTTTTTAATCTTTGGTGCTTGCTACATAATTACTTTTGTAGAAATATGTATTTTTTTAAAAAATGTGTGAAAAGACAGCTGTACTAGTACTTTGAAATAATCGACATTGTTTTCAATATTTTACTGAGAGAAGTTGTGAGGTGTACTCAGAAAAACATGGAACATTTTACAGCAATAAAACTTTTTCATTATAATTCATTCTTTTCTCTTTTTTTTCTTTTCATTGAGTTTATTGGTACTTTTTAGGTATACAGTACAGTTATATTCATCGTTTGGATCTTCTACTTTTACATGACAGATCTTGGTTCTCATTTTTTCCTCATACCCCTACACTCCCTTCATCCCCATCCAGCCCTCCCTATTGACAAAGACTTTGTTCCTATTTTTTTCCTTATTCTCATATTTTTCTTTTCCTTTTTTTCCTTTCCCCTACCCTTTCAACTTTCCCTAATCCTTTAGCTTTCTTACTATTTCACATTATCAATTATACAATTTGAATTTTATTTACACTTTCAGTTTTTAATACCAGAGAAACTGGTCAGTATTTACACGTGTCCTATTGATTTCACTTAAGAGTATGGCCTCAATATACATCCATTTTCCTATAAGTGACTCTAGTTTCTCATTCTTTATGGCTGAGTACAACTCCATTTTATACAAAAACCATATCTTCTTTATTCAATTTTCAATTAATGGGCGATTGAGCTGTTTCCCAGTTTTAGCTATTACAAACACTGCCGCTATAAACATAGGTGCACATATATCACAGTGGTATGATTCTTTTAATTCTTTTGGAAAGATACCCAGCAGAGGGAATGCTGGGTGAAATGAAACCTCTAGTTCTAGTTGAGGGATCTCCACATTGATTTCCACAGTGGTTGTACCAGTCTGCACTCCCACCAACAATGGATAAGGGTTCCTTTCCCCCTGCAACTCACCCAGCATTTATTTTTGGTTGATTTCTTGATAGCAGCCATTCTTGCTGGTGTGAGGTGGAATCTCAGTGCTGTTATCCTTTTCATCTCTTGAATGACCAGTGATGGTGAAGATATTTTCATATAATTATTTGCTGCTTTTCTTTGTTTGAGAAATGTCTGTTCATTTCAGATTTTTTTTAACAGGGTCTTTATATTTGGGAGGCCTGATTTTTTCAAATTCTTTATATATTCTAGATAATAGTCCTTTGTCTGAGGAGCAGCTGGTAAAAAAATTTTTTTCCCACATTGTAGGTTGTCTCTTAGCTCTGTTGGTGGTTTCTCTTGGAGTGCAGAAGCTTTTTAATCAGATGAGATCCCATTTGTGGATTCTTTGTGCTACTTCCTGTGTTATTAAGGATTTGTTTAATTCAGGTTTTTCCTATGCCATTTTCTTCAAGAGTTCTACCTAACCTATCTTCCAGCAAGTTTAGTGTTTCTGTTTTAATATTTAGATCTTTAATCCACTTGGATTTTAGTTTACTGCATGGTGAAAGATAAGGGTCTAGTTTTAATCTTTGATAGATTGAAATCCAGTTTTTACAACACAATTTGCTAAAGAGGCTGTCTTTCTTCCACTGATTAGGTTGTTTATTTGAGCTCCCTCTGTTTTTCCAGTGTGGGCTTTTACTGCTATAAGTTTCCCTCATTGTACTGCTTTCATTGTGTCCCATAAATTCCTGTATGTTGTATTGGCATTATAATTTGTTTGTAGTAACTGAAAATTTTCTTCTTTAATTTCCTCTGTGACCCATTGGTTGTTCAGGAGAATGCTGTTCAATTTCCATGTGTTTTTGAAGGTCTTGCAGGTTCTTATGCTACTGATCTCCACCTTAATTGCACTATGGTCTGATAGTATAAATGGGATAACTTCAACTTATTTGCATTTATTTAAACATGTTCCATGAGCTATTATGTGGTCTGTTTTGAAGAATGACCCTTGTGCATCCAAAAAGAATGTATATTCTGATATTATGGGGTGGAACACTCTGTAGACGTCTGTTAGGTCCATTTGTTCAAAAGCTTGGTTCTATTCTGGTATTTTGTGTTGATATTTTTTTCTAGACGATCCATCTATTTGTGACAATGGGCTATTTAGGTATTTAGATCTTCCACTATAATCATATTAGTACTTATTGCTTTGCATAGTTTGGGGCATTAATATTTGGTGCATATATGTTTATGATTGTCATCTCTTACTTTTGTGTTACCTTTACAAGAATGTAGTGTCCTTCTGTTTCTCTCTTAATTAGTTTTTGTTTGAAATTTGTTTTCTCTGTGAATGAAATAGATACCCCTGCTTTTTCAGGCTTCTGTCACTTGGAGAACTGTTTTCCATCCTTTTACTTTCAGTCTATGAGTTTCGTTATTAACTAGGTGTGTTTCTTGTATACGACATATGGCTGGATTTTGCTTCTTAATCCATTCTGCCAGCCTAATTTGCTTGATTGGTGAATTCAGGCTATTAACATTGATAGTTACAACTGATATGTATTGACTTATCATTGTCATGTTATTGTCCTATTGTTGGCTCTTTTTAATTTTTCCCCCTTTCCCTTTAGTTTCTTGCCTTACCTAATTGATTTGCTCTGTGGAGCTTTATGATATTGTGAGTTTCATTATCTTTTTCTAGGATATTGCTTATTTATTTATTTTTTCTAGGATAGTGTTTAGAATTATTTGTAGTGCCGGTTTGGTATTCATGTAGTTTCTCAGGTATCCTTTGTCATGGTATCTTATTTCTCCATCCATCTTAAAAGAGAGCTTTGTAGGATACATCACTCTAGGTTGGAAGTTGTTTTCTTTTAGGACTTGAAATACCTTACTCTGGGCTCTACTTGACTTTAGGTTTTGTGTTGAATAGTCTACTGTGATTCTGATGGGCTTTCCTTTGTTTGTGAATTTTTTGTTTTCTCTAATTGCTTTCAATATTTTGTCCTTCTGTTGGATTTCTGGGATCTTGACTATAATATGTCTCGGTGTAGATATCTTTTTTATAATCATGGCTAGTTGGAGTCCTATATACCTCACTTATCTGTATGTCAAGTTCTTTTGCACTGTTTGGGAAGTTTTCTGTCATGAATTCTGTGAACAGATATTTTTATGTCATTTATACTTTCTCCTGCTTTTACATGAACTCCTATCAGCCTTATATTATTATTCTTTGCATCATCTAGGAATTATTGGATTGATTTCTCATGGTACTTTACTATTATTAAGAGATCTCACTTTTATGAGACTGACTGCCATTATGTCTTCTATATCTGATATTCTGTTTTAAGACTGGGACAGTTTGTTGTACATATATTCAGTAGAGTTTTTTTATCTCTTGAATATTTATTTGAATCTGTTTCATAGGTTCCATCTCTTTGCTGTGTTAGACCTTCCTGGTTTCAATTGCTTTCCTATGTTGGGCATTCATGGCTTCTGTCATGGTCCTGAACTCATCTATTTTTTGTCTGTTTCTGTTCTAGAGTCTCTAATCATGCCTTTCATTGTACTCACCACCTCTGTAGTCATCTGGTAAATTAATTCTGTTTTGAATTTTTCTAGAGCCTCATTCATCTCTTTTGTTACTTCCTGTGCTATGAGTTCATGGTGTCCTGGTACTTGATTGTCAGGTTTATTCACCTTGTTTCCCATAGAAGTTGCCACTGTTGAGCTGGAAGTGTGTATTTGTGCCTCGTTTCAGTGCTTTCACAATTTTTTTTTTTCTCATTGAGTTTATTGGTGTTTTTTAGGTATGCAGTACAGTTACATTCATCATTTGGAACTTGTACCTTTACATGACAGATCTTGGTTCTCATTTTTTCCCATACTCCTGCCCTCCCTTCACCCACTCCACCCTTCCCTTTTTACAAAAACTTTGTTTCCATTTTTTTCATTTTCTCATATTCTTTTTATTTCCCCTATTTCCTTTCCCCTACTCTTCCCATTTCCCCTACACCTTTAGCACATTTTTTCCCATTTCACACTGTCAATTGTACCATTTGGATCTTATATTCACTTTTAGCTTTTCACACCAGAGAAACTAGTTAGCATTTACACGTGTGACATTTATTTCACTTAAGAGTATGGCCTCAGTATGATTCCATTTTCCTATGAACGGCTCTAATTTCTCATTCTTTATGTCTGAGTAGTGCTTCATTTTATAGACAAACATCTTTGTCCAGTCTCCAACTGATGGGCAATTGAACTGTAGTGTTAAACTCTGCAAGGATCTATGGCAGGTTCCAGCTACCCTTCCCCTTAGAATAGTCCAATTTCTGATGGAAGGTGGTGCTCCATTCAACTTACCAAGTATAGAAGTCTGGTTTACCTTTATTGCAGTTGTTCACTTTTGTGGTGTCTTCTGGAGCTCAGTACAATGGCCTTTATGACCACTTGTGCTTTGGCAGTGTGGATCCAGGTACCTGCATAACCAAGAGACCCAAGAGCATGGGGAAAGGGGTGATGCTTCAGGGGAGCCCACGAAGTTGGGCAGTCCTCACTGGTCTGCTTTGATGGAGGCCTGGGGCACTGGGGGGTGGGGAAGTTTAAGTCATTATTTTCTTTGTGAAATGTAGTAATATTTTGAATGATGGCTACAAATTAGTAATGGGAGGAATTTTGGTAGCTTAGTCCAAATAAAGGCATGGGCAAAATTAGCGCCAGTAGTTGCATTTTTTATGCCATTTTCACTATAAAATGTCTAAAAATGTTCTTGAAGTGGTAAATTTATTGATCTTATTAAATGTTGATCATGTGTATCTTTATAGAGATATAGATATAGATATCTATATCTATCTATATCTATCTATCTATCTATATATGAGAGAAGCAATCTATAAAGGACTCAACACTAGTCATGAATACTAAAATGGTAGAAATATTTTGGTTTGCATCTAGAATATCTCTTCCAGTGGGAAAATTCTTTCTAATCTAGATTTTTTCACATGTAATAAAACTAGAGCCTTCAAGAACAAATTAAAATTTTGGAAAATATGCATTTAACACCTTGTGCTTCCCAGCTGTATGATAGTTAAAGACTTTTCTGGTAAGATTTCTACTAATCTCAGCACTTTATATTTTGTAATTATATAATAAAATAGGTCAGTATTTGAAATGTTTGTATATATCAGTAAATAGAAATTTCAAAATAACCAGTGGTTATTGTTAAAAATATATTAAATGAATTATTCCAAATGCAGATAGACTGGGTTAGTAGATTTTAAGGTAAATTTATTTTAAAAATTCACTGATTATATTTCATAATTCATGTTGTAAATAGTTTTTAAGAAGCTAGCCACTGCAAAGCTTTGTCAAATAGTCAAAAAAATTCTTATTTAATAAGAATGTTAAAATACTTCTCTTTTTAATAACATCCAATCAAGGATAGATTTTCTTCATATATGTCAAAAGTGAAATACACTGTACAGAATGACTAAAGAAGATGAAAATGCAACTGTATTTTATTAGGGTCACTAATGGATTTGTACTATTTGCAAAGGCATCATTTTCAAAATTAAATTGTTTTCCTCATTGAGTTTATCGGTACATTTTAGGTGTACAGTACAGTTATATTCATCATTGGGATCTTGTACCTTTACATGACTGATCTTGGTTCTCATTTTTCCCCATTCCCCAGCCCTCCCTTCACCCCCTCCTCCCTTCTCTATTTACAAAAACTTTATTTCCATTTTTTTGTTTTCTCATACTATTTTCTTTTCCCTTATTTCCTTTCCCCTAACCCTATTTTAAACTCAAAGCTAACGAAATATGTGTCTGGAAATATTATTTGAAAATTACACAATGCATGTTTTTGTCTAAATTATTATTGTTGCTTTTTTAGGGTTTTTTGAGACATGTAGTTTTCTATGTAAACCAAACTGGGCCTTGAACTCACAGCAATCCTCTGGCCTCAGCCTCCAGAGTGCTGGGATTACCGGCATGCCCCACTATGCCCATCTTATCTAAATTATTTAATAACACATAATGTAGGGAACAGGGAAAGGAGACTTTCTTAGAACTGCTATAGTGAGGCCTAGTCTTCTGCGAGCCATGACGATATAAGGTGAGTTACTTAATATGTCATGATAATACAAAGTAAATTCATATGTAGACAGAAATGAGACTTAAGAAGAAGCTGTGCTCTGGATCTGAGCAGTGCTGCTCTAGGCAGCAAAGACAAAATCCCCAAGCTTGCCACACCTTTATTCAGGATTTCAGGAGTAACAGGTGAGGAGGAGGGCAGCAGTGATGGTCCTAGAATAATGAGCAATTTATGCAGATGAAGACCCTTCAGCTGATGTAATCCTGCCCAGTAGCTTCACAGCTCTGCACCATTGAGGTTTTAGCTGTGACCAGAGGTGAAAGAGGAGTTATGTCTTGACATAACATAGCTGCCCTACAGGCAGCAAAACTAGGCCTCATCATAATTTTAATTGTCAAATGATCTTTCCCCAAAATTATGTAGAATTCTTCCTGACAACATAGCAGTTCATTAGTGTGTACAATTTTTATGTTTTAATATATCATTTAAAATGAATTTTAAGAATTTAATATATTAAAATTATAATATTTTTACTAACATGCAACATATTTATTAATTTTAATAAATAGTGACTTTCATTCTTACTGTATGACTATCAACAGATGGATAATTACTGGAGTTGACTAATATTGGTGTATCTGACATGCAATTTAAAAATCTAAGATGATGAAAAGGTCTACTTTATACAAAACGTGAATTTATAATTTAAGAGTTTGAAAAACATAAAATGCCTTATTTCCCAGAACACCACCAACACAATACTCATAAATGAAATATCTGCGGTATCTCCAGTGATTTTTAAATATAAAAGTTTCTTAAAATACAGAAATTTAAAAACTGACTTAAAATATAATATAATTTGGATTATATTTATAGTTAAGAACTGTACCTAAATTGAAGCGTAGTTGGAATTATTTCATCATCTTAATCCTTTTAGACTCATTGAGAAAGAATATTTAAATGATACACAGTACTAGGAAAGTTGGTAATATCTGCCGAACCCCTAACATGAACCAAGACAGAGCGCTACATAAGTGTTCACAGGCTCCACTGAATATAAAGCAAGTAGGTGTTAAGTGCTGTGTGAAAATATTATGAATTCCATGATAAAGCATACATTTCTTGGAATATTAACTCAAACAATTAATAGAGGTTTTAAAAGATAGGAATACTTAGCAAGGAAGAAGTAGAAGTCATAAAATCTACCCAGCAACTGAGCACTTCTCTTGTTAACAATATTATCTTAATTCAAACTTCTTAAGTATTGGAGTAGTCTTTTAAAATACATTCCGGTTCATTTTAACTTATTTTAAGGAAAAGTAATCAGAGAGAATTTTGTAAAGTGTTATTTAGATTATGTAATAGTTTTTCGACAGCTCCTCTTGTCATCCAGAGTGAATCTCAGAGCTGCAGTAATACTCTCCTTCCCTGGTAATACGCAGTTCAAGATAACTACATATCTGCCTTACTTGCTGCTCTTCTTTCTCCCATCCATTCAGACACATATGACCCAGTGATCTTACTTGGAGACAGTAGACCCGACCTTATATTAGACACAGTGCAGGTCCTACTGTCACATCAGCCTGAAAATGTTCTTACATACATAAACATGTGGCCTTTCCTGCACCTCAGATGCCATTATTTGTATCTATGTTTCAGCAAGTCTTATCCTCATCATGCTAATAATTTGTAATCCGTATATAACTAGTCTCCCACCCTTTGCATGGTTTAGGTTTTCTATTTTGTACAATCCAGCGAAAAAACACCTTTATTTTTTGTGTCCTATGCCTATACTTACAGTGAGTGCTTTTGAAGATATTTTACATTGTTTTATCACTGTTACATATCCAGAAACATTTAAGATATTCAATAAAATATATTTATTACAAAATATATTTCGAATAAATGAATAAACAAATGAAGGGGAAAATAGGAGAATTAATCTTAGCATTCAGGGAATATTCTATAATGCAGAGCTAGTTGAACTAAAGACTATATTATAGGGTTTGAGTGTGGTGACACGTACCTCTAATTCTGGTACTCTGAAAGCTGAGGGAAGAGGAGTAAGAGTTTGAGGTCACTCATACCTGCAAAATGAGATCTTATCTCAAAAAACAGAACACCAACAAACAGAGCATATGTGTGCGGTGCGGTAAGGAATAGCATAGCTTGGATGTGAGACAGGCAAGGAAAAATCATAAAGGATTATTTATGCAAGGCCTAAAATATTAAAGAAAAACAATTATGGGAATGTAAATTGATCAAATTTTAAATTGTAACACATAAGAAAAGAAAAGAGAGAATCAGGGACCAGGAAGAGAAAGAAAAGGAACTTATACTAAAAGCAGAATGAAAAACTAGACGTCACCATAAGAAGTAAAGAGATATGTAATTAATTTGAGAGCAATGAGAGCACAGAAGGACTTGGACGCATGAAATTGACAGTAATGGATTTGATGTCCATTAGAAAAGAAAAAATGCACAGGGTAAGAACAGAACATTTTTAAAATACAAATGTCAATAAATAATTAAAATCAGAATTGACTGGACAGGACTGTTGGTGGGAGGGCAGACTGGTGCAATCACTAAGGAAATCAATAGGAGAGATGTCAAAGAACTAGGATTAGAAGTTCCATTGGACCCAGCCATCCCTTTTCTGGCTATCTTTCCAAAAGAATTAAAAAATCATATCACAGTGATATTTGTGCACCAATGCTTGTGGTGGCACAGCTTGCAATAGCTATAACTTGGAAACAGCCCAGTTGCCCATCAGTTGAAGATGAGATAAAGAAGATGTGGTTTTTGTATAAAATGAAATACTACTCAGCCATGAAGAATGAGAAACTAGAGTCATTTATAGGAAAATGGATGTATTTCAGGGCCACACTCTTAAGTGAAAGAAATAGGACACACATGTGTAAATACTGTATAGTTTCTCTAGTGTGAAAAACTAAAAGTGTAAATAAGATTCAAATCACATAATTGATAATTTGAAATAGGAAGAAAAGTGCTAAAGGTGTAGGGGAAGTGGGAAGGGTAGGGGGAAGTAAAGAAAAGAAAAAATATGACAAAAGGAAAATAATGGAAACAAAATCTTTGTAAATAGGGAAGGTGGAGGGGGTGAAAGGAGGGCAGGGATATGTGGAAAAAATGAGAACCAAGATCTGTCATGTAAAGGTACAAGATCCCAGTGATGAATGTAACTGTATTGTATACCTAAAAAGTACCAATAAACTCAATGAAAAAAAAAAAAAATGACTGGAGTAGCAACCAAGACATTCAGGGAGATGTTGATAGTTTCAGGGACATTCTAATGAAGGCAGAGCGCATTTATTTTGATTCCAGGAAATCATGTATACCCCTAAAATTTCCTTAGTGTGGTGGTGATAGAAAACAGATTAGCACATTTTAAAATGAGTAAGATATAAAAACCCAATAAATAAGCCTGCACAGGATCGATTATTTCCAAATACTTGGTGTCTTTACTGGCTAAAGTTTCTTTTTATTTATAATATATGTCTCTATATAGACAATCACATTCACTGAAGTCTGAATCTCCATGGAAACGCTCATTATGCTCAAGTTTCCCTCGATTTCTAGGCAATAAAGGAATAGAAGACCTTAGTTAAATAAGGAAGTCAATAGGAGTAAATAATGTAGGCTCCCAAGACTTCATATAAGTAAATGGGCAACAAAGAGAATAAATAAACTGAATGATTTTCAAGAGAAAGAGTAAATACATTTAAATCATGTGTTTTCAATTATATATAGTATATACTTCTATGCATATGAATGTATATGTTTACATATTGATTCAAGAAAAGAAATGACTGACTATAAAAGATTCTGTAGCAAATCTCTTTAATGTACACTTGTTTTAAGTGAATTTTGTTCAACTTTGAATAAATGGCATTAGTTGCTGCATATGTCTTATCTATATCTCGTCACTGTGAAGCCAGCATAATTAGTGTGGGAAGTCAAGGGCAACATTGAGCACATTTCACACACAATCTATTAGACTGACAAGAGAAGATGGTTCCATTACCCCCATAGGATCACTTTAATATTACTTTGATGTTGTGCTAATGAAAAATGGAAAGTGCAGCAGGAGATTATTTTTCTAAATAAGAAAACCTAAACACAAACGACCAATTGATTTTGAAAAACAAATGAGTGCCTTATGTTTTGTTAATGCTCTGAATTTCACAGTTTGTTCTTTTTCTCACCCTGCCCCCATATAACAAGCATGTGGAAACATAATAAAATTACACCTCTATCAATAGGCAAAGGAAATAATCACTTTAATTTTAACATTAATTTTCTTCATTTGGCAATATCTCCTATCAGCAGAGTTGTGAATTGTAGAATAATGCCATGGCAGAGTTTGGGGAGAGTCATCTTTAGCATTAGCATGTAACTGCACAGAGAAAAGAATAATTAAAAAAAAACATTGTAATGATCATTGATATAAAGGCCCACTAAATTAATTTTAAAGTAACTTTTAATAAATGTTATAGGAGCTATAAAAGAGGTCAATAAACCTGTTGTATGTGAGGAATAAATTAATCTCAGTAACAGTTAATTTCATGGAAGGTCTGTATGATCCAAGGCTCATTATCTCAAACATAACTAATGTTTACTGATCAACAGTAGTTTCCTCCTCATTTTGCTTCTAAATTTTACTTTTAAAAAGTATGTGCCCTGGGACATTATAATAAACTAAAGCAGCAGATGCAAAACACAAAAACAACACATACATAGTGGATTTTTCAGTCAACTTTGCAAGTAGAAACCTAGAGTCAAATTTGACTTAACTTGAATGAATAAATGTCATAAAAATGGCAACTCAGACATCCTACAAGAATTCATGTATGTAAAAAGTCCCTCATAGCTACTAGTATTTGTTATGCTGACTGTATATCACCAGGAATAACATGCATTCAGTAAAAACTGATAACATACTTAGCAAGAAGTGAAAAGTTGAGCAAGACTGAGAAGGATACATTGAAGAGGTTAATCTATTTCAAATGCTGCGTTTTAAGATTTTAAATGATTAATTTTTGGTGAGCCTCACATCTGTAGTAGAAGCATGATGGTACAAAAATATTTCAAATTGCTTAAGAAATTTCCAGTGATGAAGAGATGAAATATATTTCCTTTTTTCTCATTAAAATCTCCTAATGTAAGAAAAAGTATCACATAATTTTTCAATCTTTGTTTTCATTTCTATCCAAATTCTAATTATTAGGGTATTTTAATGATGGCAAAACCTCACATCAAAGCGCAGTGAGAAAATTGTGTTGCATGCCTTTTAGGGTGGGAATATAAAGAAAGATAATTTATCATTATTCAAGCTCTACTTACATCATTTGGAGTGATATTTAACATCTTTATTATAGGAGAAATATTAAAATATTTTAGAAAATGTTCAAAGGGACACTTTCTAGATACATTAATACATATGTAGGATTTTTTTTAACTTCTTTGAGTAAATTCTCAAACAACATCTTCAAAGTGCCATCTCAGTTCACATGATCAAAAGTGACTACATCACCAAACCCATGATGCAAAAGACTTACAGGAATGTAGTGAGGGAGAGGTAATTGTCGCCTTAGGATGGAGTGTCAATTTAGCATTAGACAGTAGGATTGGTGGAGCACATTTCTGGATGTGATCATCCACATGTGATCAAATTTAAAATTTCTGTGTCTTGTCTAGCTGTTGTTTTCTTTTCTTTTCATACCAGGGATTGAACTCTGGTCCTTGCACTTGCAAGGCAGGCGGCGGAACCACTGAGCTAAATCCCCAGCCCCTGAGCTGTTGCTTTCTGTGTTATGTAGAGGAGTAGTCTTTAGAAGGAGCAATTGGAAAATATTTCCATTTTTCCAGAGGTGAAAGTTCACTATTTTCAATATAAACTATGATATCTTTAATATACATGAGATTGTGAATTGTGCAATTTAAAAAAACGTCAATATAATAAAAATTGATTTGCTTCATAGTTCAAGAATCAAAATTTATATTGTTTCTTGTGAGATCAGAGTTTGGTTCAGGAAATCCTTGTGTGTGCCTAAAGAGTCAAGGTGTCCCTCTAAGTTATTTTTCCATGAATTCATGTCATGCAAGATTCATGTGGACAGATCTTGAGAGCAAGATGTTAAATGAAATAAGTTAGAAAAGGAAAGGTATAAGAAATCCAAAATATAAATAAACTAAAAGTAAAATATGGAGAGATAGATGGTAGGAAATTTTGAGGAAATTGAAAAGCAGACCAGAAGAAAGGTTGAGAGTGGGGATTGGAAAAGGGAAAAAAAGCTTAGAAAATGGTACCATCAACATATGCTAATTAAATATTTTTCAAACTTTAAAAAAATAAAGAAATTAAAATTACTGTTTGATCTTTGACAATATAACATCAACCCATGACATATCCTTTATGGCCAGATGAATACTAAATTATATATTTATCAGTTCCCTTTAATAGATTTAACAAATTTGAAACTCAATTTTGTTATTAAAAAACCAGAAGTCAAGCATACATTCATCTTTTAAAAAGATAAATGGACAATTTCTGCATATTCTTCTGAAATTTTCTTATTTATTCCTCTCTATATTTTTCCAATCTTTCCCTGTAAAATGTACACTGTGAGGTAATAATATTCTTGAGAAAACATGTGAAACATATTCTTTTTAAATTTGCCATTTTATGTATATCAAAATTCCTTCAGGCATAAACTATATAAAGAAGTAGGATATCTAGGTTTTTCCCGAGGCTTCTCACTTTCTGGGCAAGGCCTATTTTTGTAGGCAGTGATTCAGCTGGTTTTATATTATTTGCATGTCAGGTCATAGACTCATAAATTGGATACTGAAAGGGGTCATGGCATTAAACTTATTCCAAATGTCTCTTCTCATCTTAGCATCTCAAGCTATGATGCAGATGAAATAATTTGGGCCTCCCACCTGTCTTTCTTTGATAAAGCAAAATGTATGAGCACATTTTAGTTAATGAACACAAAATTTAACCAAAAATAGCAAAATTCTAAGAGGGTATTGATCAGTGCCTGCTTCACTATATACGTGTTGATTCTTTGCTTTTTAAAATAATGTCATTATTTGCAGGTTATTCTGAGAAGAAACATGGTTGAGAGTATGGAATAAACTTGCATTGTTTTTCATTATTAAAAGTGAAAAAGGACCTATGAGTTTTAATTGACTTTTTTTTTTTTTTTTTTTTT
>NW_022900924.1:28024718-28039776 GCF_012274545.1 Fukomys damarensis
ATATATATATATATAAAATTTGATTTGGGTGTTATATACTTAAATTGTTTTTATTTTCTCATTGTAGAGTGAAATATAACTTGAAGCAAAGAGTAATAAAAAATTTAGAAATATGATACTAATGATAAAAATGTTAGCTAATTTCACTAAAATTCTTAAAGAAATTCTACACAATATCTGAGAGACATATATAGAACTCCCTGTGTCAGTAACTTTCTAAATATTTAAAAAATACTAACTTTGTGTCATCTTCATAGCAATTGTATGTGGCAATCTATTAGGATTTTCATATAATAAATAAGAAAATGAACCATATAGTTATTAAATTATTATTACTGGATTCACAGTTACTTAGGGAAAAAAATAAGACACAAACCCCATCCATGTAGCTCCAGAATATTTAATCTTTACCATTAATCTTCATCTGAAATATCCACATCTCCCAGAAATACTGAAGCTATATTTAAAAAAAAGAAATGAACAGTTTAACATCTTATTTTCAAAAGTAGATAATAAATTAATTCTCAAGTATAATTTTTGATTAATATTTTTTTATTTTTTCTCTATTCTTATTCATGAGTTCCTTAGTTCCCTTTAACGTGGAGCAACCCATTAATATTCTGAATATTTTTAATGTCTTTGTTTTCATTGAAATATCACCAAAATTACATTTCTTTTGTACTATTTTCTAAATAGCTTCAGTCATTTTGTTGCTACATGTTTTTCCTGTTCCTTGTATATTTCAATCACATTTATGTGCAGTAGTTGACTCTACCCTTCATAAGTTGGTGTTGGTACCTACTGTCCATTCTGCTGTTCAAATAGAATTGTTTCAAGGATAGGCACTGGGCAGAGGGACCTGGCAAAATCATCCTTAACAGTTTTCCCTAACAGCTCAATCGTGGAAACTAATATAAAGCAACTAGAGCTCATTTCCACTGTCTGATGGTTATCTTATAAATTTTCTTTTCCTTCACTCATAAGTAAGATAATACTTGTCAGGTACCTGCAGAAAGACTTCAGTTTTTATGGAGAAATCATACCCGTGTGCTTTCAGAATCCTATGTGTGCAAAGTTGATTCTTATTATTCACCCAAAACTGGGCCCTGTTTGCTCTTATGCATACCTTCCATCAAAGGGAAACAGCCAGTATTCAAAAAAATCTTAAAATGTTGTCACATATGCTTTAATATTATAGATTTCATATTTTTACATATTTAAATAAGAAACTGGTAAGCTTACACATGAAAGTTAAATAAAATTGTACTCAGAAGAGATTACTCTCCTGTCTTTCAAATACAATACTTAGCTCAATGACTTGCATTTAGGAGATAATATATTTTGAAACAAGTTTTATGTGAATATATAAATGGAATATGAATAAGGACATGAACAATATTAACGTTCAAAATGATTTGTTATTCACAAGTATTTTTAAAAATCATATCTACAGAAAAATGTAGATATTATTTGTTAAAGATAAAGAATTTTTTTCCTGCATTGGATTTCTCCCTTATATAGTTCCTACAACAAATTTAATTGTCTAAGCCACAAGTTTATTATAAAATCTAATAAATGATTCTCAGAGTGTTAAATCAAGGTATTGTCAGGGGCTGTGTTCTCTGGAGTCTCCAAAGTAAAATATTTCTTTGCTTTCTCAGCTTCTAAAACCTGAAAGCATGGCATTTCTTGGTTCCTTCCTGGTTGTATCATATTAATCTCATCTCTTCTCACTTCCACATTGGGTCAATTTGCATAGTCCAAACTTCCTATTTCAAAGTCCTATAACAAATTGCATTTGCAAAGTTCCCTTAATATTTAAGTAATATATTCACAAGTCCTAGATGTGTAGTAGATGCATATATCTTTGTAAAGCCATTATTTGGCCTACTTCTTCCTCTACATTTGAAATATGTGATTTCAGAATTCTATATGATTATATAAGAATATGAATAATTCTATTTCATGCTCAATGTAGCACAAAGCTTTAGAAATCTATGATTTTTTAAGGTTAATTGGGCACTTTCATGTTAATGATACAGCTACAGACATGACCCAAATACCACTACACATTTGTGTGCCCCTAAGAAACAATTTTTTTCCTCACTGAGTTTATTGGTACACTTTAGGTATACAGTACAGTTACATTCATTATGGGAATCTTGTACCTTTACATGAAAGGTCTTGGTTCTCATTTTTTCCTCTTGTCCCTGCCCTTCCTTCAGGCAATTTTACAGAGTTATTACATGAAGAAAAACATCAAAAGAAGTTATATGTGAGGAAAAAAATAAAATCAGCCAGCATGAGAAATAGATATTTAAAAATAAGATATTGCACAATATAAGGGGACCAGTCTTTGGGCCATATTTTGAAAAGAGCAGAAATTATTACCTGATTTTTCAAGAACTTTTTTTTACTGCTGTGTTATTTAAAAATATATTTTGATGCAAGGAACAGAAACATATAAGTTCTTAAATAAAAGAGTTATTTTCCTTACTTAAAAAACAAGGTGAAAATGGAAAAGTAAGTGCTGCCTTGATAGCTCCTTCAATCTCTCACTTTTTGTTATACAGTCTGTCACAGTTTGGTTGTTTCACCACTGATCATTTGATCTTTTTTTTAGAGATAGGACAGAAAAGGAACAAGAGTACAAATATGCCTTGGTTACATCTATAGATTTTTATTAAGAAAATAAAAGTTATTTTCCAAAAACCTACACCTGAAATATTTATACTTATGTCCTATTTGCAAGAGTCCATGATATGGCTATACTAAGATAATATGCAACTCGGGAAGTAGCTAGGCAAACAATTTTCCCAAACTGAAGGGATTAGATTTTAATAAGCCTCTAGTAAGATCTCCTGAGTCTTTTAATAGATTTTTAAATAGCTGTCTTCTTATAAAATTCATAATCCAGGCAGTGATTCTCAATGAAAAATTTTGTTGGGCTACTCTTTAAAATCACCTGGGGTGATTTGTCAAAGTACACATGAACCCAAATATTCCTATTATGAAAAATAGCTTTATGAGCTATCTCATGGTAATGAGACCTTATATACAGGTACTTGGCACAAGTATTCCTAATTTCCCATGCTCACCTCCTACCATTTGATAACCATCAGATTAACCACATGATGAATAATGTTGTCTATACATGACACACCTAAGTATTGGTCCCTCATCTTTATATGAAGAATATGCATGACAAAATTAGGAGCACATGTCCCCCATTGAACTTTCAATATTTCTTTTTTAAGTATACACTGAAGGTGAGGAGCATCTAAATAATGAGATGCAGGAGATGTAGGGAACATATATGCAAAATACACAACAGTTAACCCCACATCACTCCACATGAAATGTGTGCAATGATAACTTTGTGCGTGTGTTGGTAAGGAGCAAACCCAAAGCTTGGTAGGTAAGTGCTGTACAGTGAAGTTACCTCTCCTCCACAGCTCAGTAAGAAAAAAAAACTACTGAAAAACCAATCATTTGGGAACAATATCAGATTAAGATAATTTCCATACCTTTGTTTAGAGAAAGAATATTTTTTAAACCCTCAACTATTGTTTCTGTTTCTTTAAATTCAGTGTTGAGGAAAAAAGATGACTACCATTTATCCCCCATTGTCTTTATAAAAGAAAATTTTTAAATATTGCTCAATAAGTTTCTACTCAATTGTGACATTTTTATATGTATATTTTTTGTACTTGAAACATTTTTACTGTTACTAAAGATTGGTATTGCCCTTTAAAAATTTTTAGATGCACTATCAGGAATAATCTTAATTTTTTTCCTGTAATTGTGTCAGTAACTCTCATTTTCAAAA
The DNA here is from genome assembly GCF_012274545.1 of Fukomys damarensis. Taxonomy (NCBI): domain Eukaryota; kingdom Metazoa; phylum Chordata; class Mammalia; order Rodentia; family Bathyergidae; genus Fukomys; species Fukomys damarensis. The sequence goes on from NW_022900924.1 coordinate 28,028,548, forward strand.
TACATAATTAAATAATTCAAGGAATAAATTTACTTTAAAAACTTGAAAGCATTGCAAGAAATGAAAAGTTAATGTTTCTTCCTCCTATATGAAACAATTTAAATTATCTTCAATTAATTTTCTTTATAATCTATACAACTGGATTATAAACTTGTTAAACATTGCTATTACTCTAGTAGTGACCTGTTTACTTGCAAAGAAGGGAAATAATAAGTGGGAAACTATGAGATTCATATTTGCCCAAAATAACTATGAAATTGGAATAATGCTCATTTTTATACTATTGATATGATCATTTATGTATGTTAAGAACATTTGTAAGTCACTCTTTATTTTAGCAGTCTTGTTATTTACACTTAAAAGATAATTTGTGAAACCATTAATATTTACCAATATACATTCAATAATTTTCAGTTGCTGGAATTACTATATATGAGCAAATTATAGAAGAAATTGGTATGGAGATATATTCTCCTCTTAGAACCACCAAGAACTTAAAAATCTTTCAGAGTTAAGGTTTCAGAAATTGATAATGGTATAGAAAAATGAGTGATCTGTTTTAACATTCTTCCTGAGGGAAATTACCTTCACAATATCCTCATGAGGGAGTAGATTATGTTTATCTTTACACACTGTATTTAGCTTCTTTTATCATTGCTGAGTCAAAATACTCAACACTCCAGTTCAAAGGAGGAAAGGGCTCTTAGTTTATAGAGGTCTCAGTTTATAGTTGGCTGAGTCTAAGGCAGAGCAGCACAGCAGAGGGACAACTCAGAGGAGACACAGTTCATGGTGGGCAGAAGGCAGCAAAGTGGCAAAGTAGTGAAGCAGCAGCAAGCAGCAACTGACAAACAATGACAACAGCAGCCCTCTTTCTGTCCCTTATATTTTATCCAGGCTATAGCACTCACATCTTTAATCCTAGGATGAAACTGAGAATAAATCTCAGCATCACACATCCTAGATCCAGCCACCTCCCAAAATCTCCACCCATAACTGCATGGGGCTTTGGAGTGACATCTAGACACAGCCATAACATATGCTTATAATTAGTTTTGAGAATATGATTGTCACAGGCTAAAGATGATTTTGACCAAAACTAATCACAAAATACTCATAGTCAATCAACAAAGTGGTTTAGTGAAAGAAAATTGCCCCTGAAATGGGAAACAATTAAATTTAACTGAGTTATCTTTTTATGGAATCACATAAATAGTGGAGTCTATGACAAACGTTTCTAGTTTCTGTGAGAGTTATGTGATTGGATATGGTTTCAAACTAACAAACTAACAAACTTGGAAAATGGTGAGCTCCTTAGGAGCTAGAGGTTAATGGAAAGTTTCTTCCTGTCAGACTGAGTCGGTATCAAGTGTGAGTTTAACTCTTGAATAGCTCTGATTATCTTGACATGTAATCTCATCTGCAGAGTCCCATCACTGTGAATCTGTCTACATAAGGCTGCCATCTGTCTCATCTTAAAAAAAACTGTGTAACAATTTTTTAAATAAAATATAGAGGGCCAGGTATTTTGCTACAGCAGCAGAATTCAGACAAATACAGAGAACACCTATAATGCTTTAAAAGTAACTCAGTTGTTAAAATGATAGATCTCTCGCTAGACTATAAAGATATTAGAGTATGAGACTTAATCATGGGGCCAAGTCTCCTAGTATTGTTTCCATATTATTCCATGTTTCTTTCCAGAATTTCTAGAAATAAAAGAAATTATTCTGTTTCTTGAAAACTAGAAGAATGTAAAAGAGAAAAATTGCATGCTTTACAAATATAACATTGAAGCATAACTCGACTATGTTTAATTGTTATTTAGATGAGGACCAACAATGTAGAAATTTTGTGATTTTGGGCTTAAATTATAGAATGTTTCTCATCATTGTTTTAGGTTTTTCTATATACCAGAAGTATTCTGGCTTCTAGAAATTAATCAGTCTGATCATAATGCTCAACCTTTGTGTCTATAAATATATTGATGCAGAACAGCATGTGGAAGGTGAGAACTAGTTTTAACATTGTGTGTTAAGTTTCTTAAGAAATGAGTAAACGTAAAGGACTGACTTTGAAACATGATGTCAGGATGCTGAGTCTTCTAATCATACTGACACAGTAGGGAACCTCTGGCTTTGCTATTTATTAACCATGACATTGGTTTATGTGACACTTTTATTTATAAGTAGGTGGCTGTTTGGGATTTTAAAATGTAAATTATAGCTTCATGTGCTTCTACTGAATTATAAGCCAGGGAATTATTTAATATTATTAGTGTTATTCACTCAGAAGCTGATGGCATGTTCTCCTTGGTGTGTTAATGAAGTATGGGATTTCTTTCCTCTACAGGGAAACTTAAATGTCATTCTGAGAATTCCTTCTTTAGGTAAATTGTATATTTCACTATTAGTTTGAGGGTAAACATTCTAATATGAAGACAGTATTATTGAGACTAAAAAAAACGGTAGCATTACAAGCTCTTCAGTTATTCTCAGGCATTAGAAAAATAATTAAATATGCTCTAATTTAATTATTTAGCTATAATAAGAGACTATAATATTCATTTTCACTCCTGGATGTGGGGAGTAGTGATTATGCTCCAAAATTTAAATATATATATTGGTATTAGATACAATAAAATTTCATCATAGTCTCTAGTTTATATCCCACATAGTTCAATGGAAAGACTCAATTAGGTATTGTAAATAACCTAGCAAATACCATTCCACTACTTTACTTTGTTATGTGACTGCTTCCTTAAGACAAATAAGTAACACTTTTACCTCATTCTGATCTATTTTCCTCTTTATATATCCAACTGTAATCATGACTAGTATTATTATGCCTATATTTTCTATATTCCTCTGCCTGTATTATTCTATGTTACTATGTCCCAGACAATATGATAAATGTATTATTTGCATTTCATTTTATTCTTAAATTAAATCAACATGATAAGCAGATTAATTAAATTGAACATTTTCAGAATTTTAATCATTTGTCTATGTAAAAACCTAAACTATGTGAGGGTTCACTATTTTACTTTAATATTGTTTGGAGGTGAGGACATGATGTTTTATTCTGGTTTAAGTAAATATTCCACCTTATTGTATGTAAATATATTAAGATATTCGTATTTTGAGAAATGCCTCTCTTGCAGCATATATGTACATTCAAATATTTATTTTAAATGATCAGGAATGTGTGGCATGAGACCTTGGGTTCAATTCTTAGTAACACCAAAAAGGAAAAAGATACATAGGCATTTTTTATGTGCGTTTCTGGCTATCTTGTTGTGATAAGGATCTAAACTTCTGAACATACACATCTATTCCTATATTTAAATTGAGAAAGGAGTAGAAGTAATTGTAAATTTTAGGAATAAGAAAGCATGGCGATTTATACTAGTGTAAAATTAAAAATAGTGTTTAACTGAGGGAATGCAGTTTTTATATCCAATGCTATATTAATTGTCAAATCATCATATAGATTATTATTATCACTAATATAGAAGGAATAGTTTTGATAATCAGATATTGAGTAAATTGCTTCATATTATAACAGTGGCACAAAAGTTTAATAACAAAAGCAGTATGCAAAAGTAAACAGTAATATTTTTCGTTGAAAGCAAATATATATGCCTCTACATATAATAATTGCAGGTTGCAATAATAATTGAAGGTCATTGTTATGGTTTGCGTTTAGATGCCCCACCCCCGCCAAAGCCCCGAGCAGATGAGATGGGACTTTCATTTTCAGAGGTAGTTGAATCTGGAATGCGTGATGCTGGGGTGACGAGTATATGATGACTAAACCACTGCACGTGAGTGATTAGCTTGGCCCTGCCCTAATCCCGGTAGTCTGGGTGGGATAATAGAGGGAGAAAGACTCGGTGAATGTTTCTGAACTTTTCTACCTTGTGCACTCCCTGTGGTTTCTCCTATGCGATGCTCATTTTGTCATCCCATCCTTGAAGCTAACTGATTACGGAATGAAACCTCTATGAACTGTAAGCCAAATAAACCCCTTCTCTTATGCCTTTGGTGTTCGGTCTTTTGTCTCAGCAATGAGAGAAAAGTAACTAACAGTCATCTAGAAGTGTATTGTAAATTTTGAGCGCAGGTTTAAGCATGTATCTCCCTGCTGCAATATCCAGTGGTTTGTCCAGCATCCTCACCAGCAATGATCCACGATGTGCTTCATTTGTTCAGTATTAGTGACTTAGTTATTTAATTGGCCATCTATTTAATTTAATATGCAACACTTGTATTTTATTACACATTGTGTTTTAAGGAAATTTTGATTTGATTAATTTTTTATGTTTTGGTTACCATAGTAGTTAACCAATATAATCCTTTAAAACTGATCTGTCACTAAATCACAGAAGCTAGACAACTACACTTGGGTTTAATAAGCATTAAATGTAAAGTGCAACAATGTTACAATGAACTTTGCGGTGTATGACATCGTGTTCCGTGCCCCAGTGAAGAATCGTTCAGCCAAAATGCAAGCATCAGCTGATGTACCCTGAGTGTGATTGTAAGACAGTTCTATTTGCTCTAGTTGGAAAACGGGCTAAACCAAGCACAGGATTTTAGAAATGGTTACCTGTTAAATACATCCCTTCACATTTTGGAGATGATTAACCTCTTGTCCTAGAGGAATAAGGCCACTACTCTTGAAAGCAAAGGAGATGTGAGAGGTTAGGTGAGTTTTAGATTAAGGAGAGGTTAATCAAGGCATGATTATTACCCAGTATTATTATCTCGAAAATAGAGACAAAAATGTACACATCATTTATTTGCCTTGAAGATCACTGCCATAAAATATACGATTTCACAAAATCCCTATATACAGATGTAAAAATAAAAGTCCCCATTTATGCATTACATTAGCTCCACCAAGTCTCCCTCAAGGAATACATAAATAATAATCAGCAGTACCACAATTATTAAACATTTTTGTCCCTTTTGATCTTCAGCTCTTAGCAATATCTCTTTGTAGAGTTGGAAATGTTGCTGGAAACTGTGAGTGTGCTTTGGGACCAATGGAGCCCAAATTAAAATGTCAAACTTGCAACTTCTGAAAGCAATAAGCAAGCTAATAGTGTGCTGACTTTATCTAATATGGTTCAATTTATTGTGCTGCCCAAAGATAGGCCTTGGCACCTCTGGGATCCATGCCTAGGATTGGAATGCAAGAACTGAAGCCAAGGAAGGTGGGGAAACAGACAATGGGGAGTCTTATTTTCTTCTTTGTTTCTTGATTTGAAGTCAGCTTCAAGTGAGTGGATGCAGACCTCAGAGATACCCCACTGGCTATAAAATTTAGAACCCTTGCTGAGGCCGTAATTTGGACTGGAGATGATCGGTATTATCCACTAGGAAATAAGAGAACGGGAAAGCTACCATATTTTATAGTATTCATTTAAATACAATAGGAAGATGATGGGAAGAGTTGAATTTAGTGCTAATATTTTTCAGAATCTGTTTATGTTGTGAATATGACAATCTTTATGGCAAGTACATATATAGTATATATTTTATTGCTTTTCTTGCCTTTCCATTTATTTATTGATTGATTGATTGATTGATGGATGCTGATGGTTGACTCAGAGCCTTCACAACGAATGACATCTTCAGTCCTTTTTTAATTATATTTTGAGGTAAGGTCTTACTCACCAAGTTGCTAAACTTCTCAAACTGGGAGCAAATTTTGAATCCTTCTGCCTTAGGCTCTCAGACGGTTGGGATTCTAGGCATGTACAAACATGCCCAGCTCCCCACTGCACACACTTTATTCTCTTGTTTAGCGACCTCATAAACCTCAAAAGATTTCTTATAAATCAAAATTCTAACTTAATTTTGTATTACTATGTTTCAACAAAATCATGGAAATGAATTCCCATTTCACCATACTAAATGTAAACACAATTTTCTATGTGTCATTTTATGGAGTGTGTTTATATTAATTAGAGGTTTACTCTGATAGATATAATGGAGACATTAGTCTAATGCATTATTCTTCAGTAGAAATATTATACAAGACACATAATTTAAACTTTCTGGTGTAATATTAAAAATTAAGACAGGCTAGTCACATTCATTATAATTGTGTACTAGGTGTATAATAAAATCATTAATATGTAATAAATTAAAATATTAACTAGAAATGATTCATTTCTAGTTATACTGTCTTAAAAATCTATAGTTTGAATCTGTATTACTCATATTTTCATACTCAAGTTACATGTGGTTGCAGGGATAAAACATTAGACAGTGAAGATCTGATGGATTGGTGAAGATATATGTAAATAGTACAATCATTATTTTATGTTATTCTGAAAATTAAAACTAATACTGTTTTATAAAGGAGATCTAAGGAAGTACCTTTCAGTAGAATATACTCATCAGTGGTATAAAGTTTTCATTTTTTTCTTATACAGTTTATGAAGAGAGAAATTCAATTATGAAATGGGATCAGCTTGTAGTTATTTAATTCACTTACAGGACAGCATATTCGGAAACGCTGATTCAGGAAGTTAGGATAAACATATTATTCTTGCACTTTCACTTTTCAGAAACAACTTTAAGAGTGAAACAGATACTTTCTGCAGCTGAAAAAACTTGTTTGATGTAACTGTCTGCAAAGTTATTTTGATAATACAGCAAAAACTTCAGTGATGCCTTTATTTTTTATAAAAGCACAGGAATAGATAATTATTATATTACACTTAGTAGTCTTCATTTTAGGAGGAAAGTCAAGTACCCCAGTTACATGTCAATATGATTCTAGAAACTATACATTTTATGAATTAGCTTTAAGAATAGTCTCCTTTAAATTGTTATTAAATTTGAAGTTTGTGGTAATTCTTTGATTGATTTGTATTTGTTGGTTTCACATGGCTACTAATATCACTACTACTAATTATCCATTCACTGCCAAAGTTTATTGAGAAATAGTTAGTGGAATATTCCCAGAATTAAATACAGGCAGAACGGAGATATATCCTTTCAGCCCATACCATATGATCCGGTATGCCTCTTCTGACCGATTAGGTCTCACGTTGAAAAGACACTCTCACCCAAGAACTCTTCGGTGGATGAGCATAGGAACCTACAATCCCATTACTGCCCACTTCTGAACACATGAGAGTCTAGGAGGACGCAAAGCAAAACATTTGATGTTAGTATATTGTTTATAAAAAACTGTTACAAAATGAGCTTTTGGACCACTTTTCTAATATATTAAAAAGATGCACATATGATGATAAAGTCAAATTTCTATTGAAATGATACGGTAGATAGCTTTACTCCTCACAGAAGTATATACCATCAACTTTTTCTAGGAACAAGGATGGATTGAACTTTTATTCCCCCTGCATTCTGGCATAGGTATGTACCTTTATTTGACCAAAGAAATGTGAAAACTACTGTGTGAGCTTTGAAATGAAATATATAGAAGAGAAATACTATTCTCTTCAATATTTCCCCATGATTCATGATTTCTGAGTGAAGACACAAAACGAGTGGAGCTTCTGCCAATCTGAATACTGAAGTGAGTGAAGTGGAAACGGATCCCGTTTAACTCACTTTATATATGTAATATGGACAACTTATGAACTGTGTAGCTTCGGTCCCCTGAACTTTTGGAGTTGCTAGAGTCTGCAGCAAAAACTAGCCTATTATTTATGGCTGATTTGCATGGCTTCACTCTCTACTCCTTCTTACTTTTTAAAACTATTATCAAGTTAAGATATACATCATTTAAAAATTAGTGCATTGGAGTTTAGCTCAAAGTTAGAGTGCATGTTTAAAATATGGCTTGTACAGAGTACAAACTCTAGCTTCAACCTCCAAAGTCAATCTCCCCAAATTAAATAATTGTGATCTTCCAAAATTAGTGACTGATATGATCTCCAAATTCTCATACAGATAATAATTATTAAATGACGTTTTGAAATCAAACTCAGGGAAAAGTACATTCTGTTGTTGTGAAATATTACCACTTATTTCCATAATTGCTTTCCTGCATTCTCTTCAATAGGACACAGCCTAAAATTGTAATGTGCTTTCTTTCTAAAAGCAATATTTCAAAAATATTTTGGTCTATTAGGAGTTTCCTGTGGATTGAATTGTACCCTTACCAGAAAAAGATAGTTTTTAGTTCTAATCATCAGGACCTCAGAATGTAACCTTATTAGAATTAGAGTTTTTACAGAGGTAATCAAATTAAGAGGAAGTCGTTAGAATAAATCCTGAACCTGTATGACTGGCGGTTCTTAGTTTGAAAAATGAGCAATTTGAATACAAAGATGGATATTTACAAAGGAAGGATGGTGTCAAAACACAGGGATGACTATGTACAAGCCAAGGAATTCTTGGCTTGAGTGGTGAAGGAAGTTAGGAGGCAGATATAGAACCAATTTTACTGCATTGTAACAAAATAGAACCAACAATACTAGACAGCATGATATTAAACTTGTAACCTTCAGAACTGTGAAATAATAAATTTCTGTTTTTCAAGACATCTAGTTTGTGGTAACTTGCTAAGATGATGTTACAAACTAATATAAGTTCAAAGCAAATATTCTCAACTCTCTTATCTTCATAATTTTCAATCTATTTCTTAAGCTTGCATTAGCTTTTTTTTCATTGTTCTCTTCATTGAGAGTTTTTTGCTTTTCATTATAAGTTTTTATTAACTCCTGGGTATGAAAAAAATAGATGTTACTAATCATTACCTTTGCAATCATGTTAAATTTCAACAATCAATGCTACATGTAAAGTGTAACAAATTGGGCTGAATTATTCATAAAGAAGGCTGTTACTATTTAAGAAATAGTAGTACAACATAGGACTAAAAAAATTTTAAAATAAACACTGTTTATGCATTTGAGTCAGCACAGATCCTTTATTAGTTATTTCACTGGATTACTTGATGTCAGACGAATTTTTAAAAGCTTCAGCAGTAGAAATAACTGATTTTCATGATGCTATATATGTTCTTTGGATCCTGATTAGCTACTTGTATTATTAATGGCACTGAGTTTGTGATGAAAACATAGGTTAAGAATCATGAATCTTTATGCCTCCGTTGACAAGGCAACTAGTACATCACGAGGCCTCCCCATTCTTGTTAAACTTACATATAAACCGATAGTGTCAGTCTTGAATTATTTTTGATATTGAATCTATTGATGAACTGCAAAGGATAAAATTAAAGTGTGATTTATGGTGTGATCAAGAGCATGGTGTTAGAGCACCAAGTGATCTGTGCAAATTAGAACCATAAATACACATCAGATTCTGCTTTATAGCTCTGTTATGAAGCTCTGTGTTCTCTTTCTGCCTGAAGGAGATCTTAGGATAAGGGTGCTGATAAAAATCAGTCTTTCAGATACTGATGACTTTGTGAACAAAGCATCTGTCTTTTCCCCCTTTGTAGTTCTATTCAGCTGGAATTTTAAGGCTTTGAAGAATGAATTTGAACAGTATGATTTGTGCTGTATTACTTGCAGGCAAGTCTTACAGATCAGAAAGGCACTCATAACACTTATGGAGGTTCAGAAGCCCTTGATATCTCTTCTGGTTCTGGGAATTCATGAAACACTGAAAGCTTTACTTTCCCACATTTCTATACTCTATCTTAAAGCTGGAAGATCAATTTTCTCCAGCTTATCTCATTTAAGCAGACAAGTTTCAATGATAGCAAGTTATCGGAATGTAGTAAGAGATTAATTCAAATATGAAAAGTAAGGATGAACTCTCTGGGTTGCAGTGACAGACTATCAAAAGTGACATATTAAATTGGGCTTTCTGTTGGATTATCTTAAATGTAAATGAATGAATATTATCAAGCCTGAGGATGCTGGCAGCATGAGTCTCTGAAATGCCATTACTTTCACTATGACCTAATAGACAATTGGAAAGAATTAATTACTTAATCATTATATCCTCGGATGAAACAAATGATGTTTGCCTTAAATATTTTTTGCCTTCTGATCTTTAAGTAAAAAAAAAAAAAATCAAAGAGCATCATTTCCCTTGGATTAACTGCTTATCTAAGTCTATTTATAGGTACCATTTGATCAAAGTTTTAGGTTTAAAAGTTATGTTTGGATTTATTCATATTTTATTCATAATATGCATGTACAACATTTTAATGAGTATGAGAAAACAATATGATGTTTTCTAATTGTTTGTAAATTACTAATGAAAGAGAAATAATATTTGCTGAGTAAATATAAAAACGGTCAAATGCTGTTTATAACGATGTGAAAATTATCTGTTTCAATTCACTGATGAGAGTTAGGATTTAAAGTTTATAGAACATGAAGAATTTTTTCACAGAATGAAGTATGTAGATTCTGGTCAGTTAAAGTTTTTAAATAATTTAACAATATAAATGTGTAAATATACACATGCATGTTCAGCACTTATTTCTTTTCAATGGAAATAAATTTGATGGCTAAATAAGTAATACATTATTTGTATAAAGAAATGTAACATAGCATTTTAATGACCACTTTTACAGTCTGTATGCACTAGGGATCTAGGAGAGAGAAAAGGTCCTCAGAGAATGATAGCATTAAGGAACTATAGTTTTACTTCTTCTACTTTGGGGTAATGTATCTACCCTTTTTAAAAGTATATAGAGGCTATCTTTCCTCCACTGAGGATAGTCAGCTCCTTTGTCAAAGATGAGGTAGCTGAGTACATCTGCATTTGTTTTTGTGTCTTCCAGTCTGTTCCATTGATCCTCAGGCCTATTTCTTTGCCCGTACCATGCTGTTTTTATCACAGTGGCTTTGTAGTATAGTTTCAAGTTGGGAATTGTTACATCTGGTGCCATGTGACTGTTGCCTATAAGGGCTTTTGCTATTCTAGGTCTCTTGTGGTTCCAAATGAATTTTTGGATTCTTTTTTCAAGTTCTGTGAAATATAGTGTTGGAATTTCAATTGGCATTGCATTGAATGTATATAGCAGTTTCGGTAGTATGGCCATTTTCACTATGTTGATTCTTCCTACCCAGGAGCAGGGGATATCTTTCCATTTTTTTAATATCCTCTTCGATTTCTTTTTTCAGAGTGCTGTAGTTTTCAGTGTAGAGATCTTTTGTTTCTTTTGTTAGATTGATTCCTAGATACTTCATTTTTTTGGATGCTATTGTAAAAGGAATTTTTTCCCTTATTTCTCTTTCTGTCTGTCTGTTATTTGTGTATA
>NW_022900924.1:28040167-28042819 GCF_012274545.1 Fukomys damarensis
ATATCAACCTGCCACAGATTAAAATTAGACCCTTACTTTCGCCATGCACTAAATTAAAATCCAAATGGATTAAAGATCTAAATATTAAAACAGAAACATTAAACTTGCTGGAAGGTAAGTTAGGCAGAACTCCGGAAGACATTGGTATAGGAAAAGACTTTATGAACAAATCCTCAGTAGCACGGGAACTAGCAGAAAGAATCAACAACTGGGATCTCATATTACTAAAAAGCTTCTGTACTTCAAAAGAAACCATTAGCAGAACTAAGAGACAATCTACAATGTGGGGAAAAAATTTTTACCAGCTGTACCTCAGACAAAGGACTATTATCAAGGATATATAAAGAACTCAAAACAATCAGTCCCCCCAAATATAAAGACCCGATCCAAAAATGGGCATCCGAAATGAACAGACATTTCTCATACAAAGAAGTAAAAGCAGCAAGAAAATATATGAAAAAATGTTCCACATCACTGGTCATTCGAGAGATGCAGATGAAAACAACACTGAGATTCCACCTCACCCCACAAAGAATGGCTGCTATCAAGAAATCACACAATAACAAATGTTGGCGGGGTTGTGGGGAGAAAGGAACCCTCCTCCATTGTTGGGGGGAGTGCAGACTAGTGCAACCACTATGGAAATCAATATGGAGATACCTCAAAGAGCTTGGATTGGAGGTTCCATTTGACCCAGCCATCTCTCTGTTGGGTATCTTTCCAAGAGAACTAAAAGAATCATATCACAGAGAAGTATGTGCACCCATGTTTATAGCGGCACAGTTTGTAATAGCTAAATCTTGGAAACAACCTATTTGCCCATCCGTTGGAAACTGGATAAAGAAGTTGTGGTTTTTCTATAAAATGGAATATTACTCAGCCATAAAGAGCGAGAGAATAGATTCATTCATAGGAAAATGGATACATATTGAAGATATACTCCTAAGTGAAATAAATAAGTCCCACATGTGTAAATACCAAATAGTTTCCCTGGTGTGAATATTCTGCAACAATGCATAAGATTCTAATAAGATTACTGACATTTAGAAATGGGAGGAAAGGAGCTACAGGTGTAGGGAAGGTGTGATACGTAGGGGAAGAACAAAAAGGGAAAAGAAAATAATGTGAGAGAATGAAAAGATGAAAATAAAGTGTTTGTAGATGGGGAGGGGAGGAGGGGGTGAAGGCAGGGCAGAGGTAAGGGGAAAAAAATGAGAATCAAGACTTGCCATGTAAAGGTACATGATCCCAACAATGAATGTAACTGTACTGTATCCCTAAATGTACCAATAAACTCAAAAAAAAAAGTATATAGTCAAATTTCTGTCATTAACTAACATAACTTTTAATGATTGTATAAAATCATATTATTCAAAATTTATCTTTTGACAATATTATTCACATGATAAAATTTTAAGCTTAACATAAGCTTTAATGTAAGATAAAATGATTTTTTTTTCAAAATATGTTAACAGTACATTGAAGGTTTTAAAGGAAAAAGTTATTTTCTTTTCTTTTGCGGGGGGTTGAGATAGAGTCTCACTATGTAGTTGAGACTGAACTGGAACTCACTATGTAGCCCAGGCTAGTCTTGAACTCACAGTGATCCTCTTGCTTCAGCCTCCTGAGTGCTGGGACTACAGGAGAGTGCCACCACGCCCAGCAGTTATTTTCTTAAATTACAAAAATTCTAATGCATCTATCCAAGTAACATTAACATTTTCTAAATTTAAAATATCTCTCAAGATGCCAGGTATACTGGTGTAAATAAGATAAGAAACTGTTTATTTCATTTATGAAAATGCTTGACTCATAAAATCTGTTGATAGCAACCAAATACTGTATAAAAAGTCAAACAAGGGAGACATGAAGCTACATTTCTCTTACAGTGTCAAAGTTTGGAGTAAGTTAATAATATATAGAAGTCATATTGAACTAATTTACATGAGAGTAAAGTGTACATAAAAGTGAGAAGACAGAAGGTCTCACACATTTTTCCACTTGCTTATCTATTTTTTTGGGTCTGTTTTAGTTTGTTTGATAGCCATATTACAAATTTGCAGTTAGGCAGAAGTAACATGTGCCACTTTAATACTAGTATTTTAAGAAGATAGGTCAGTTTTTATTGTCATTTCAGCTGTCAGGGTGACAGCAGAGTCAATGTATGAAGATGACACAGAACTGCCTGAAATACCCTAAAAATTATAATTGCCACCTCAATGAAATTTCTCTGAGGAGAACTTGGCCCAGTCCAGACAATAAAATAATGTGACCCTTTTTCATTGTAAAATAATCTGGCATCCCATATTATCCTAACTGGAAGGAACAGAATATGCACTGAAATTAAAGAAGCAAAATATAGAAAAATATTGCAATGGAACAGCATGTATATAAATGTCATGTAAGCCGGGTGTGGTGGCTCACACCTGTAATCCCAGCACTCAGGAGGCTGAGGCAGGAGGCTCACTATGAGTTCCAGACCAGCCTGGGCTACATAGTGAGTTCCAGGTCGATCTCAACTACATAGTGAGACCCTGTCACAAAAAACCAAAAAAAAAAAAATCGTGTTTATATATAGTATACATGCAGAAGTGTATATATGTAGTGTGTGTGTGTTTGTGTGTGTGTGTGTGTGTATATATATATATATAT
>NW_022900924.1:28042936-28056068 GCF_012274545.1 Fukomys damarensis
ATATATATAGTGTGTGCATATAAAAAAATATATATAGTGAATTCTGCTTCTCTGAGCCATCCAACAGAAAAGGAGAAGCAACACAGAAAATCTTGGTAATAGTGTGTTACAAGTTTTATTTTGTTTGGGGAATCCATTTATTGTAAGCTATGGTTGAGAGGTGTATTTTAAAGTGTGTCATGAATCACACATCACAATTTATTACGCCGGGATTTTAAAAATTCCATTAAAATTGGACAATTATGTTACTTCAGATTCCAGCTTTTTCAGAAAGGTTAACACTAGAGTTAAACTTAGGTGTACAGTTATAATCCTTATGTCAAGGTTTGAGTTTTTCACTGAAATCATGCAGTTCTCGTGTGGAAAAAAAAAGATATATCCATTGAATCCAACATTAGGGTGATGTTGATTGTGTTTTTCATTTTGATGGAATTGTAGGAGCTGAGTTTGTACTCAGAAATATTTTTTCACTTTCCTAGTTGTCTTTATTTCCTCTCTAGTGATTTTTTTAGGGACAGTTTTTCATTTTTTTTGAAGCAAAACATTTATTGTCATATTTTAGATATACAGAATGATATTCATGTGCAGGTGAAAATTTCCTGTGATTAGTGTTTTCATGAACTCTGAATATTATAAGATATTATAAGACCATTTAAAGAACAACATCTGGGCCTGGGATTTGGCTCAGTGATTCAACTGACTGCCTTGAAAGCGCAAGGACCTGAGTTTGATCCGCAGTACCCCCGCACACACACACAAAAATGCATCCATAGGTAATGGCTTGAGAAATGAGCAATTTCATTTTGCTTCAGAACAAGGCTCTATGTCACACCTCCTTTCTGGACGAAAAATTGTCAGATAAAAACAATACAGTGAGTCTTTATCCACCTTGTTCACTGGATCTGACACCACACAACGTCTGGCTTTCCCAATAGTCAAACTGATCGTAAAAGGTAAATGTTCTGCATGGATTCAGGAAATGGAGATAGACAGAACTTTGCAAATAAGGACACAAAAGAGGATTTCCAGAATTCATTCAGAAAGTGACAAGAATCATGAGATAAGTCAGTTTTAATCAACAATGATTATTTTGAGGGGATTTATTGCAATGTATCTACTATAACAGTAAAGTTATAACAATTAAAAAAATCTAAACACCACACACACTTTAGGATCAAACCTGAAAGCTTTGATGGATAGAGACTCTGGAAGCTCCAAATCTTTAAATTTTAGGTATCTGCCACTTAAATATCCTCTCTAGTTAAAAAATAAAATATCTAAAAGATAGTGATCCAGCTATTTTTGTTCAGTTACACATGTTGACTCAAATCTGTCACAAGAGAGGTCCAGTTGAGTCACAAAACCAAGTCTTGACAGGAAAATTGTTACAGAAGTGTAGACCATATCAGCTCTTATTAAAAATCACTTGTTTGAAAAGATGAGTTGGAGTTTTTCCCAGAAAAAATCTAGTTATTTCTAGAAATGAAGGGGTATACATAAATATGTGCATAATATACCTCAATGAAGAACTTATTTATTTGTTTAATAAATTTATTTAATTCATCTTGTTTGTTCATTCTGGAAATATTATGGAGATTTGTCTGCGTGCCAGACAGTATTGTAGGTACTCTAAATAAATTAATATACAAAATAAATATTCCATATTACTGACATTTAGTTTCCTGTGAAACTCAATATGCAGAAAGGAAAAATACCTAAGAAACTGAGCACATCTGTGATGGCTGAATATGGGCCTTATATAGTTAATGGTAAATAAGATTCTTGTGTAAACCAAAACAAATTTGATCTGCCAAATGTATTTCTGAACATTAGACAGAAAAATAACTCAAGCATTGAGAACAAGTAATAGAATGAGAGCTCAAATTTAACATGGCTAATGAATTAGCAGTCACTTTAATAGGTGTATCAGTTAAGGGGGGTGTAGTCAGAAAAACTGCAGAGGATGTGGGAAGAGGTTGTGAAGGAAGTGTAAGAGGTCCTGAAAAAAGTCAACAAGAATTTGCTGAAGCACTAGGACAGTCAAGATTCTCAGAAAAATTTGAGCAGCTATTACTTTTGACAACTATAATGTGTTCACAAAATAGAGCTGATAGAAATGCCCATGGGAAGCTATTTCTTCCGTCTATATACCTCTGAAAGCCTGCACCCAAACATCCTGTGATGAAACTGGAGACATTATTGGATAATGGGATTAAAATATAGAAAAAAAAAAAAAGAAGAAGAACTAAACTCCAGGGGCCTCTGTGGGGTCTTTCACCGTATGGGCCTGAGCACCTCTAAAAGACTCACCATCCTTGATCTCAGTCGAGTGGGTTTTGAAAATGTGTTAGACATTAAAATTTTTCACCCTACATTTCTGAATCAAAGTCTTTGCGTACCTCGGGATGGGATTTTTATTGTATAGGGACATTGCAGCTGTAATTAGTTAAGAAGAGATAGAGTGCGATGTGGCTGGCCTTATTAAAAAGGGAGAACTGGACAGGGGTACATACACACAGGTGGAATGCCATGTGAAGAGGAAGTCAGAGACGGAGATGATGTCATTGCAAGCCAAGTTCAGGGATGCCAATATTTGCCCTCAAACCACTGAAAATAAAGTGAGAGGAATAGAATAGATTAACTTCCATAACCTCCATTTGAAATATTTCAATCCTAGACTTGTAGGCCCAATATCAAATTTTGTTTTGTTCAACCCTCCAGTTCCTGGTGTTTTGGAATAGTAGTCCCAAGAAACTAATATAGCAAGTGAAACCAAGGTTTATCCATTATAGTAGCTATTTTAGGTAAGTTCTGTTCTTTATATTTACTATTAAACATAATAGTCTAATGAAGAACTTTGCTAGAATATCATTTTTAAAAATGCAAGGCAGTGCAGGTTTGCATTTCTATTTGCTTGGTACCCTACACACACTGGTCTCCACCGAATACAGACCTTATATCTACTTGATCATGACTTTTCCCAAAGTTTAATATACTTCTTTGAGTAGTGATGCGAGTTTTGAATAAATATGTATTGGCATAAAGAATTATAATTACAGAAAGCTGTAAAAATAATAACAGCACTGGTACCGTGTGTTGAGCACTGAATTAATTACGATCAAGGAGAGAGGAAAAGAGCAGACATCTTTTCTTTAGAAAATGTATTAGCTTTCTATTGCTTCTGAACACAAATTACTACAAACTTAAAGATATAAAAGAGAAATTTCTTTTTAAAATTTTTTCCTTGATCCATTTAGAATTGCAAGATAGGTTTTAATTGACTAAGTAAACGATATTGAAAAAGTTATCTTCCTTTCTGCAGAATCTATGGTCTCTACCTTCTACAGTTCATCCACATTCTTTGGTCCATGTCCACTTTCTTCTACCTTCAAAAACATCCACGTTCATCTTTAATCATTTATTCATAGACACATCTCTTTCTGATTCGATTCTGCATCTCTCTGATACTTTTTTTTTTTTCCTTTTTTCTTTTCTTTTTTGTACCGGGGATTGAACTCAGGATCTTGTGCTTGCAAGGCAGGCAGCAGAACCACTGAGCTAAATGCCTGGCCCCCTCTGATATATTTAAGTACTTTTGTAAAGAGCATTAGATTCATCTGGATAATCCAGGATAATTTCTTTTTTTGAAACCCAGCGTTTAGCAATGTGCTAATGAATAGCCTTAAACCTCCACCCCCCATCATATAAGGACCGCACTTTCTCAGGCCTAAGCACTTGGCAGGCAGACATATTTCATAAGCCATCATTTCACTTACTACAGCAAGGGAGAGTGAGGGGAAGAGAAAGTAGAGATGATTTTGTTTACAGTTTTCAACAGGTTCATATAGATTTTTCTCCTCTTAACTGACTTAATGGATGTTTAAATGAGATAATATAGGAATGACCGAATTTCCCCTTTTCCTTCTGGGAATTGCTAGCAGAACAAGAAATATTATATATTTGTATTACTTATTTATTCAAATATAGTATTTCCTAAATTTTAGAGCTCATCTTAAATTAAAAGTAGTTTGAATAATTCTGGATATTTTTATCACTTTAATAAATCACTTTGCATTTTTCTCACATATTCTAAACAGCTAACTAAGTGAGTACTGTCTGAACATAAAGCTTAATGGTGAATTACGTTCAGGAATATGTAGTTTTAGTGCTTCAGAAATAGGCAAAATTGACCAAAATATTTGTCTAATCCAAAATAGAACTAAATTATGCAGAGTTAATTAGATGAGAAAAATAGAGAGTAAAATATGGTTCACAGACTTAGAAAGGAAAATAAACCTTTTACTTGTTTTTTTCTAGCATTTTTGCAACTCAGAATAGCTGTAACTATAAAATGTCTGATGGACAGTAAGACACAATGTTATAGTTCTTTTGACCTCAAAGATGAAGTTTTAATGAGAAATCACACTTTTTGGACTTCACAGAATCAGGGTGACCTGAAGTGTAAAACTATAAAATTCCTAAATCTTCTGGTTAGAAATGTGTTTAAAAGAGTTTGATCCTTAAGAAGTAATAGTTGGGATTTTCTATAAATAAATGCATTTCTATTAGTGAATTCAAATCCAATCACAGACTCCAAAGATTTAAGGCCTTGAATTTCCATCTAAATTTATGTGATGATTACTAGCCATTTCTTAAGATTTTTCACATGCTTTATTCTTATTATGATATATGTTGAATTGTGCTTTTGAAATTTATTATATGTAAGAAAGAATAGCTAATGTTTTGAAGATTTTTTTTATAATATTACATTCTGCATATTGAATGTTTTTAAAGTTCCTTAATTTGATTTCTGAGCCCGAAGAGATCAATATATTCAGATGTAATAAAAAACAATAGATCAACATTTTACTTGCTCTTTGATCTAAAATTTCAAAAGAACATTTTGTAAATCATACCCTTCCACACTCTTTTATACTATATCATATCATCCTTTTGTAAAACAGAGTATCTTCAGTGGTGTTTATAGCTCCCTAATAATTAGGAGAGCAGAATAGATAACCTTTCTAAGACTTTCTGAGACTTTTAGGGTCATGCAGGAGTATTATATCTTCTCTGTTAGTTTTTCCTTCTTTTAGGGCAGAATCTGAGTAATTGCAGTGTCAGTAACAGTGGTGTGAACAATTCTATTATTTGGACTTTGCCTGGGTGCCTCTGTATAGATTTAGAATATAAAATTTTCAAGGGAAACAGGGACAGAGGCCATGGAGAAGGGAATTATGACTCAATTTAGTCTCTACTGATTCCTACATGTGTAAAACTTCAGCCAACCAGTTTAATCAAACTAACTGGATCTTTCTGGTTTTTATTGTATTCAAGTTGAATGATAATAGCTTTGGCATCTTAATAGCCAGCAATCAAAAGTTCCGATTAAAAGTTTGACTTAAATTTGCTGAATGGATTTGAGGAAGAAAAAAGATTGGACTATATATTTGGCAGCAGAAAATTATGTATACATATATATTTATATATAAAATATATTATTTAAGTATATATTTATAATATATATATAATTATATAATAAATCAGATGCACTGAATGTATAGTAATTGTTTCCTGTTTCTGAGAAAAAGAAATAAATTTATAAATTAAAATAACAGCCTACTCATTTCCATTTAATTTTTTCAAAGTAGAATAGCAACTTCTTAAATAAGGATTTGAATTTTTCAAAGGATCTCAGAGTATTTCTTACAATACATTACAAAATTCTGGCTTGGATGTCCCTCTGATAAAAATGGCCAACCTAAAGTCTTCATTGTTCTTCAGTGTATGTTTTCTCATACCTTTCTTCTTGTAAACTATTTAATAGAAGTTTATCATGTGTTAGGCATTATGTTCGAATCCTGAGAAACAAAGATGAAGACAGGGTCATACCGTTTAGAAGTTACACATGTAATTGGGAAGGGGAAGTGTGTACAAATCATGGTAATAAATGAACCTTTAAAATGAGCAAAGTGAACACAAGTGCAACTAACTGCTTGGCTAGAATTGCATTCTACTCTCTCTACCCCCCGTCTGTTGGTCGTTATCTTGAAGTGTACCACTTTCCTATCTGGGAACCTATGCCAATACAGGGGAGAGTTGAGTCTGGGGCCAATTTTCAAACATATGTTGTTAAAGGAACGTGGGAGGGAAGGAAAATAGTAGGCAAAACTAAGAGTTTATTAGGCAGAATCCCATCAGGACAGAAATTACACTTCCCAATTGAAGAAAGGAAATGTATAGAATTGTTAACTACGAAGATGACTAAACAGAGGAAAAACAGAACTGAATCAGTGTAAAGAAATAAGCTCAAATGGAAATACAAATTCCCCAACTGAGAAAGAATGCCCAAATAAATTTGGTAAAACTCAGAATGACAATCTCTCTTAGGAAAGATTGAACATGCAATGTATGCACGGCCATAAAATTCATCAGAAAATGAGGGCTTCAGCTACTATATAAGAACAGCCTGTTCAGCGTCTTAGAAAACTAATGGAAAGGGCAGGCCAGAGCTGTCTCATGTTCCTGACAACTGAGCCAAAGGAGCCAGGACGAATGTCCCTTGAACCAAGAAGAGAAGTCTCTCTGTTATGGTCTATTAGCTTCTTTTACTTCACTTCATCAACAAAACTTTACATCGAAACAACTGAAGAAACCTATGAAATGTCACCAAGCAAGTGAGTCAAAGCTGAGAAGTAATATTTTTTGTGGCTTGCTGGCTTCAGAAGAGCATGCATTTAAGAATATGGCAAACATGAAATAATTAAATATTATGGTGAGATTATGGGTGTAAGGTATATTGAGGGTGTTAAAGTAGCTGGAGGCTGATAGCCAGGATGTAAACAAAACAAAACAAAACAAAACAAAAACTAAGCTGATTTTGTGCCTTTCTTGTGTTTTTAGAGTAAAGAAGGCATCAAATAATTGTAAACCATTAGACTCATCTGGAAACATTAACAAATATTGCAAGATAATGAGTCCATCCTATATGTCTTATATCAAATTTGTTGCTATAAAAGGAATACTAGTACCAGAAGTGCTTTTTCCTGGCATACTGTGATTGTATTAAAAAAAAAAAAATGATTGCAG
The DNA here is from genome assembly GCF_012274545.1 of Fukomys damarensis. Classification (NCBI taxonomy): domain Eukaryota; kingdom Metazoa; phylum Chordata; class Mammalia; order Rodentia; family Bathyergidae; genus Fukomys; species Fukomys damarensis. Next base: position 28,050,026 of record NW_022900924.1, read on the forward strand.
ACTCTGGCATCACTGAGGGCTGATTTAAAGGTTATCCACAAAAATGAAACAAGAAACTGTGAGGGCGAGACCAAGCCTCCCCAGCAGGCACCTGGGGAAGAGTCCATTTAGTCCACATAGTCCTTCCTGAGTTAATTAATGCCTCAATAAGAACACATGTGGAGCCAATCACCAGCACCAGAGCTGCATCAGAGCATGAGAGTTGGAGCTGCAGCCTCAGAGCTCAAGAGCTGCTCATCTTTATTCCTTCAGTAAAAACAGCAGTTACAGCTGCATAGCTAACACAGCTACTGAAATGTTACAGTGGTCTTTAGTTCACAGGAGTTATAATGTCTTATCAGAAACATGGTGAGACTAAACACCTGCTGTATGACCTTGTTCATGCTACACATGCATGGTTAAGTACGCTAAGTGTCATTCTTAGATTACTTTGGTCATTATATGCATGTCTCAGACTGGAGTCGTGTCCTTAAGTGTCCTCAGATGCACGGGTTTTGAATTGGCAGAAGTGCTGCCCCACAGAAACTCAAACTAAAATTCTCATCATCCCCAACAATAATCTTTTAGATGTATGTGTGCAAATACATCCATTTCACTTCCACCGATCCATTTCCAATTGTTATCATTTGTCTAGTAGAACTTGCACAGAAAGTTTAGGGTACTCATATTCCAGAGAGTATATTCAAACATTTTAGAATGGTTGGTCTTCCTGAAGTGGTTTTTCTATCCTTCAATGACCAGAAAATAAAGTTCCTAATGAAATAGTAGAAATTTATTTAGTGCTTGTTCTTTTCAAATTTGAAGACACTGAAGCAAAGAATATAATATCTGAAGACTTTTAAAGTGTCCTAGTAGAATAATTAACAAATCCTTATAGGAGAAAAACTCACATGACATTTTCTGACATTTAATTATGTTTAAGGTCTGAAATAATGTAGTGTGCTATGTTGACAATTAAAAATAAATTTGAAAAGGTTGCATGCTTTGATGTAAGTTATTTTAGTGTCCAAAAACTGGTTTTGCCAGAAATGACTCCTCCCTCAAAATGATCAGTGCTAGCAATTAAAATAAGAATAATAGCACACATACTTTAGTTACATATGTACATTAGCAATTGAAAGATTTTTAAATTTGCCTTGAACATACTGCTCTCTTAATACAACTTTTTGTACTGGCTCATTGGACAATGGTTCACAAGGTTTGGCAATGTGGTTAATTAAATTAGATAAAAAGAAAACTAAACTCCTCTTCAGTTGCCCAAGATCCCAGAGGTTTTCTGACTCATTCACCACAGAGTTCCTGAAACATAGAACTTCAATTTTTTACTGGAAAAAGAGTGGAACAACTTTTGATGCCCACTCAAGACAAAGCCAACCAGAGTTGCTTATAATATCTGATACTTGGAAAAGTTGTTACAAAGGACATCAAAGCTAAACATATTTTATTACAGACCTACTTGTGGTCATTTAAAATTAGAAATTATTTCCCCCTTTGACTTAATGTACAGAAGTACTTACAAAAAATATATATGTTTGAGGAAGAGGTTAATGATTTTTTTAAAATATTTGAGTGAATTATTTAGTTTTCCAGCACATTCATTTTAAGGTCGCAGGGTAATGGAAACCTGACATAGTTATTGTTGATTTATGATGGAATAAATAAAGCTCCCACAATGTTAGGTTACCTGTGTTATATAAATAAAGGCAAGCACTGGAGTCTTGTTGAAAGAATAAAAGATGTATATTTGAAATATGAAGAATGTCTTAGAGATACAACTCAGTTAACAGAACATTCAGTTTAAGTGATACATTAAAAAAGCACAAGAAAACAAGGCCCATGGAAAACAGTGGCAATCTTTGTGTGAAAGGCACAAAGTACACACATTTGTGAAGATATATCATGAATTTCAGGAAGTTCATTGAGGAAAGGTTGAGAAGGCATCTAATAGAGTATACATACGTCATTCTCTCAACCCAACCATCATTTAAGCCAGGCCAATATGATCTGTATACATTACAGTTGAGTATTCTGTAGAAAGTACCTCTGCCCTGTAATAGTTTATTTATTTTTAACAGGAGGCAAGAAACATTTCTAAAACTGTAAAATGGGAAATTCGCTCTTGGTCAGAGAAGTGCACAAACTTTAAAGGTGAACCTCTGACTTTTCTGTCCAGCACAAACTGGGTCCTTTGGCTTTACACAGATCTGATAATGCCAACTTTAATCTAAATTCCTAAAAGAAGGGATATAATGAGTTTCCAAAGCTTTAGGGAATATCGAGAATCCTATTTTCCTCTTCTTTCACTCCTATGTCTTAATTACATCATTTCTTCTTTTTTGCATATTTGTTAACAAGTGCGCTGGATGTATCCTAGTCTTGGTATAAGCTTTCTGAGCCTAGTATGTGCAAACCTCAGGGATATGCTCTGCCTTTTATGATTTTCTTGTCATCTTTCTCTTACTTTCTTCTCTTCCACAGAAAGGGTATTTTAGTTTCTTGAGATTCAAAAGGTAGAAAGAGCCCGATTTACTGCATTTTGATTTTTTTTTTTTGCAATTAAATAGAGTTATGGTTTGGATCTAAAATGTACACCAAACAACTTACATATTCAAAGGTGGATTGATGCACTGATGACTTCATAGCTGGATGTCCGATAGAAGGTGGGACCTGGTCAGAGCAAGTGGGTGAGTGAGGGTGTTACCTAGAAGGACAGATTCCAATTCCAGGCTCTTCCCTTTATTCCCTGCTTCCTCGATGTCATGGGTGTACAATTTGCCTTCTCTCGTCCTTTCCATGTGTCATTCCTGTCTTGCAGTGGCAACTAAGGACTTCACGCTCTGCCATTCTCTCCTCCTCTAAGTGGTGAGTGTTGGATATTTATAGTATGAAAAGGAAAGTCATGCAATGAATAGTTATAGCAAATAACTTGGTTTTACAGAATTATCCTGTTCCCCAGATCTTCTCTTCACCTCAGCAGATTTCAAAGAAGAAACACTTAGAAGCTTGGATAACCAGTCCTTCACGTGTATTTGTAAGTGCTATGCATATTTGGAGTAGTATCCTTGAATCAAATACTACCTTTATTGTCACCATTCTTATCCAATTCCTTAAATTACTGTATTTTTCATTTTACGCCACACTGGGGCCCAATATTTTCCTGATATAGAGATATTTCCATCTTGTAAACTCTTTAGCGTACTAGACATCTTAGCATACTTCCTACTCTTTAGCATACTTCATAGTGCAGACACATAAAGAATCATTGGTATAGATAGTAGCCTCGATATCTGTATTTCACACTTGTGTATGGCATTTTGTAAACTTACATGATTTGAGGATAAATTATTTAGCTCAGAACTCAACTTTGCTCCCAGATGGAGTCTCAATTTTTCTGATTTATTTCCTTTTCTTTTAACCTGGGACCAAACTCGGGACCTTGCCCTTGCAAGGCAGGCGGTGCCACTGACCTAAATCCCCAGCCCAGTTTTTCTGATTTTTTTAGATGAAAATACTGCATTAGTTACTTTGAAGCACATATCAAATTATTGAACATTCCCTGTTCATGGATATCCCTCTTTCTGTGTCCGAGAGACTTTTCTTGCCTGACACTTCAGGAAGGGCAGGCTGGAGAAGAGGAAAGCATTTGACGGGATGCACAGTTCACACTTCCTTTATTTTTAGGTGAAGAAAATTGAAGCATGATTGTTACACTTCTTCAGAGCCTTCAGGAAAATGGTCCCACACTCTTGCCTCAGTAACATTTTTTAATACCTTCCTTACGTCTTTCATTCTCTCCTTGTGCCAATCTGCACATTCTTTTAAGGTATGCTGTGAAATCTTACTTAAATATGTCTTTGAGTCTACTTTTGTTGAATCTAAACTCAAACATGCTTCCGAGAGAGTGTACAACCTGGAGTCTGATAAAGGACTTCTTCAGCACACATTTCACTTTCAGACTCACTTAGCTCTCTCTTGGCGTTATGAATGTTTATCTGCTCTGTGTTCCATATCTGTGTATTTACAAGTGATGGTTTATTAATCTTCTGCCTGGTATGTTCATAGCAACTTACTGTTATTTTAAGATTATTACACCTCTGCTTTGGGATTTTTTTGTTTACTTACATATGACATGGTGAAAAAGACATAGAACAAAAAATTCTGACATTTTACATACTTCATGGCTTGTTTTTATGGATATAATCTCAAATATAAATCCTTTTATTGAAATGTCTCTAAATAACCACGGGTATATCTCTAACTGTTATAATTAACTTCATCTCCACCACTATATTCTCTAATAAATGAATTACTACTGCTATAAATGCACAGCCCTAAAATAAGTTTTACATGATCCCAAAACTGTTCCCTTCAAGCATTTCATAGTAAAATGTAGCAGAATAAATCTTTGCATTTGCTTCACACTTCATAAACATGTATTTAAGTAGTGCAGCTTCATTTCCTTAATTAGAATAAAGCAAAGTTCATGCTAATGAGCATACATCTTAGATTTGACATAATTTTCCAAGCTTCATTACAATTTATTCAAGGAAATTAAGGGAAATATAATCATCATTATTTTTATGTAAAAAAAAAATCATCAAAAAGTTGGAGATTTCTATTTCCTTTAAATAAGCTGCCTGAGCATTTAATCATAGAGTAATAATTTGAATAGATTTGCCAAAAACTTACATGAATATGTTTTAAATGTTTAGAAAACATATTTACTCTTATGGTACACATTTGTTAAGATTCGTTACCGTGAGCCTCACAACTGATAGTTTGAATGAGATAATTATTTGTGTGGGAGGCTATCCTGTGTTTAGCAGAATGTTTAGCAGCATCCTTAGTTTCTAGGATTAGATGCCAGGATCACCTCTTCACCAGTTGTGACGATCAAAAATATCTGTAGCTCAGTGGAGTGGTGCATACCTCTAACCTCAGATATTTGGAAGGCGCAGGAAAGAGGATTGCAAGTTTTGGGCTACCCTGGGCAACTTACTAATACTCTCTCAAAGTAAAAATAATAAAATGAGAAAAGGATGTAGCTCAGCATTAGAGGCCTTGCCTAACATACAAGAATCCCCAGATTCAATCCCCAGTATCAGAAAAAAATACCTCTAAATACTGTGTAATACGTTTTGGAGAACAAAGTCAAAGCGATGCCTATAAGAGAAGTGTGTGCGTGTGAGTGTGTGTGTGTGCGCGCGCGCGTGTGTGTAGAGCAGTGGTGGTGAGCCTTCTAGAGACCAATTTCGCAAACTGCAACGCAAAGTCCACTTATTTACACAAAGTGCCAACACTTCCCCTATGTGCATTGCTGTCCAGGATCCCAGAGCCGGATGACTTGCCTCCTCTGCTGACAGAGAGGGTTCTGCTTGCGTTTCACAGCATGTGTGCTACAGCTTGGCCATCACTGGTATAGCGTACGTGTCTGTATACAATGTGATACACATGATGTATTATATAAGTATATTTATTATAATGATCAAATGCGTATTCATACAAACCCCATATCTCTGAGGACATATTTATTCCATGTTTTAAAGGAAAGGAAGAAGGGAAGAATAGCTTAAATTTACTGTAACACATGCAACTGCTTCCTTTTCAATTAGCTATGCTAATTCAATCTCTAGCAAGCATGCAACCCGTGAAATTTTTCAATAGAATAAAAATGAGAAGTGAAAGCTATGTACGAATCCAGAATTACTTGATAAGAAACCATTTACATGTAAGTTTTACAATAGGTGCTCTCTTGATATGCATTTGGTATTCTATACCATTTTACTTGGTGAAATAAAGTTATCATTAAATTCTGGACTTAGACTGCTTATACCGTCACAGCCCTAAGTGTCCCACATTCTCTTGTTTCTTAAACCTCACAATATCTAAGGCAGCGGTGGTGAACCTCTGGGCTATGGGCCACAGCAGGCACACAAGCCAAGTTGTCCCACTATCATCACACCAACACAGAGTCGGATTATGGTCACACAGGGGCCATTTGTGTAGCAGTGGCACAGTGCTACATATTCTATATTACATATAT
>NW_022900924.1:28056220-28060138 GCF_012274545.1 Fukomys damarensis
TATATATATATATATATATAATTAGCTTGGACAAAGCAAATATTTGAATTATTTTCCAATCTAAATGAGTTTTAATACATTAATTTTAATTAACACAAGATTTTAGCTTTGTATAGTCTTACAAAAATTGAAATAATGATGAAAGATTTAGCAAAGTAATGTTCAATTAAGAGACTAAGATTCTTTCAATGTTGTGTTAGCCCCTTGTGACATTTGAATCTGCAACATCATATTTAGTCATTAGTGAAGAATTTATGAAAACCTATATATTTCCTTGGGCTGGCTGTGACTTTAGCAGAAGCCTCCCAAAGTAGGAAATGCACTCAGATGCCTTTTTCAGAGCAGGCCAGAAGCTGGTAGTTAATGGAACATTGAAATGAAACCCTTCTGCTGGTGGTCAACAAATTTAAGAGGAACCTCGGCTGAAAATCACTGCTATAGATTGCTGATTCAGGGAATGTCCAATTCTTTAATGTAACTAATGGTGTTAGCTATTTTTGGCATATGAATATATTCATATTAGGTGCTTCATTATTTTCTTAGTTTTTCTTTTGTAGATTCCAAGCCTTGAACACCTGAAAACAGTGAAAGATTATTCCAAGCGACTTTCACAGTCATTTGAAGGGATAGAATGCAATGGGAAAGTACTATGGATTCTGTGCGTGGAAGTGTTGTGTGTCACACAGCAAGTGTCAGATGGCAGTGTGACACCAACCACAAAATTGCCAAACCTGATGAAACTGAAAGGAAATTGTTTCTTGAAGTAAAATTGAGGAAATACCATATCTGGTATCTTAGTTTTTCCAACTATCTTTCTAAAATCATCTGGAGCTGACAACTTTCAAATTTCACTGTGCTAGCAAAACATGGTAAGCCCCTCTCTGATGAGATTTAATCAAAATGGCCATGTTATCAGAGAGTAATTCTCCTTTTCATGATTTCCCAAACAAGGATAAAATTATACAAGTCATCAATGCAAGGTCACTTCGCAGAAATATTGTTAAAGATGGAGTCCTGCAAATGGCAAGTGATGTTAGTCAGCAATTTGCCTCTAATTTACAAAAGGCAGCTTGTTGTCCCGTGATGAAAGCACAGACATAAATAATCATGCAAGGTTAGCAGTAATTTTGCCTTATGCTGTTGATGAAATTATGAGAGAAGAGCTGGTGAAACTGGTATCACTGCCTGCAGAAACAAAAGGGACAGAAATCTGTGATGATGTGATGGAGGTTTTTTTGTTTTGTTTTGTTTTGTTTTTTGTCTGTCACAAGGCATTAGGCCAGAAAAAAATGGTTTCAATTATGAGTGATAGAAACCCTTGCACTGTGAGGGAAAGATCTGCTTTTACACAGTTCTATGTTGAAGACGTAAACCACCCAGACATTCAGTTTCATTGCATTATACATCAAAAAGCTCTTTGTGCCAGAGAAATCAGCAAAAATTTAGACAATATCCTCAAAGATGTCACAAAAATAGGAATTACATCATGGCTCATACTCTTAATTTTTGACGGTTTCAAGCATTTCTTGATGAGGGTCAGTCACAAGATAATATTTCACGTATACACCACAATATTCAGTGGCTGAGCAGTGGACAAGTCCTAAAGAGATTGGTAGCCTGCTTGAATGAAATTAGGCTATTTATAAATTGGTTTAGTAATCTCACATTTTAATGTACTGAACAAAAAACTACAAATTGTAGGGAAAACAGAAGAAATAATGTTTTGTGATCTCAAACATCTAAGAGAAAATTTTAGGTTTTTGAAGAGTGATATCTGGATTATTTCCAAATCTAAACATGCATCAGAAAATCCTACATTTCCAGGAAGCCATCAGGAAATCAACAAGGAATTGTCCAGCATTGTGGCAGATATAAAGGAGATTTGTTTTAACAGATTTTTAGAGTTTCACAAGATGGAAGCAACCAGTTTTGTCTTACTTCTCCATATAAAGCCAAATTTGTTGAATTTGATCTCTCTTGCTTATACTGCTTAGAGTTTGGAAATCTGGAAATTGAGCTACTGGAATTTCAAGAAATCTCTATTTCAAAAAATAAATTGTGTGTCCTGAGTGCAACACTTGAAAAGATGGTGTGAAGGGATGACAAAGGTTAGCACAGTTGGTAGTTATGAGAATGAAATTGCTGAGTTACGAAATTCTCTGCCAAATAATTTTGAGTCAGAGAGAGCACTTGGGATTGCTTTTCTTACTTTGTTTGGATCATCTTATGCTTGTGAGAAGCTGTTTTTAGCTTTGAATTATACCAAATGTGATACAAGAAACAGACTAACAAATGACCTGAGTGCTGCGTGTGCTGGTCTTAAACTAACAATAAAAAGCCATTTGTATCAGTGAAAGCTCTGTTATTTTGTGTTTCTTCTAAGACAAAAGGTGAAAATACAAAGTTTCTTTTTTCTAGACTAAAACCCCTATATTCAGATTTAACTGAAGTGTTGGCACTTTGATCTAAATAAGTGGGCTTTGGGATGCAGCTTGGGCACTCAGTCTTTAGAATGCTCACCATCACTCTTCTAAGGAAACAGTTATTTCCCTACATCTTGCTAGTTCCAGAGCCCTCTGCCGTCATTACCTTCCATCAGAGTGTGTTTTTGTCTCCAGTTGACTCTTCCAGTGAGCAATAATAAAATAACATCAGCTCATGACACTCATCAGCTCATGACAAATTGTGAGCAAAAGCAATTAAAAAAAACTAAGTTGAAAACACAATTAGTATCAAAATTAAAATAGGAGGTACATTAGGGCCAAAGCACACATGGAATTTCCTATGTTCCAACCATAAAATAGTCACAGAATTTTAAGCATTTTCTGTGTAAAAATAATGCCTCTGCTGGAAAATGTAAAGGTAAGGAAAGATAGGCACATTAACTATTACATTCACAACATTTCAACTGGTTTAATTGAGAATTCAATAACAAGTTTCAATAAGATGTGATGTCACATGTTTGTAGTATCAGCTATTTAGGATACTATGGTAGGAAAGTCAACAGTTCAAGCAACCTTGACAAATTTAGGGAGACTGTCAAAATAATAGTAAAAATGAGCCAGAGGCATGCTACTGTGGTGAAAAACCAAGACAAAAATAAAACCAAACAAAACAAATCTCAAAGCATTGCCTGATCAATATAAACGAACACTAGTAGAATATGAAAACATTTAAAGCAACTTAGGTATTTCCTTCTCTTTTCCAATCACTAGAAGTAGGTCACAGTGCAAGCAAGGTTTTGTTTTATAATTTTCTTATGATTTTCTAATACCTACTTAGATGTGTAAATCTACTTTTCACTGAATCAATGACATGAAGTAAAATTTAATTATCCTAGAAAATAAAATAAGTGAAGTTAGCAGGTGCTACTGAATACAAAGTTCTCATGTCTGTTTACTTAGAACAGAACATGTCAATAAAACAGGTTTGCATCTACTTATATCCCAAAAGGCAGCAACCAAAAACAATTTTAGGAAATCCTCTATTTTCTCAATTGCTCAGATTCCATCTCTATTTCCCACCTTCAATCAATGTAGAAAGTAACAACTCAGAAAAAAGAGAATGTAGTTTTCATCGTCAGAGGAATCTGTACTTTGCATACAAAGGGCATCTTCCTAACTAGAAATCTTGAAATAAAACATAAAAGCTCACATGCCTTTTCCATGGAAAAAGGACAGCTAGAGCCTTGTTGGTTATAGTATTTCTGTTCAGCTGTCACATGCATGACATGTGTTTTGTGTAATTATTATGAAACCAACTACCTTGTATATTATTGTTCCTACAGAAAAAATATTTTCCAACTTCAGAATAGCTAGCATGAGTAGCAAGCTTTCAAAATGCAATGTCTGAAAGTTAACATCAAAGAGCTCCTTTTCCTCTGTTTTCTATGCCTTTTATTAGAATATGTATAGTATA
>NW_022900924.1:28060280-28097910 GCF_012274545.1 Fukomys damarensis
AATGTTAAATCAAATGAAAAATATTAGCATCACATTAAGAGTAAAGTATTTTTGGCAGTTAGATCCACTACCATTAAAATTTTGAGGGCTGGGGGTTCAGCTCAGTGATTCTGCTGCCTGCTGTGCAAGCACAAAGACCCAAGTTCAATTCCCAGTACCCAAAAATAAACAAAACAATTTTGAAGATAAGAAAAATATCTGTGTACAATATTATCTTAAAATATCATTGTCAAAAATTTGCTCAGAAAATATAAGGGTATATGTAGCTTATAAAACATGAAATGATATAAAAATTCTATGTCCTATCTGATTGTTAATTTTACCTATCAACTTGGTGAAGTCCCAGGGTGCCAATATAGTGTGTCAACAGAAATAATAGGATATATCACACAGAGTTTCTGAACAGCACTTGAATTAGTAGGCTCATTAACACAAATTACCCAGCTCTATCCAACTGGACCTTGAACAATCTAATGAAGACTTGGACAGACTAAGAGTGAGTAAAAACAATCCTTTCCTCTATCTGATTGTATTGAATTTGAAGCATCAATTTTCTCAGGACTTTAGATTTGTAATCTGGGACTAATACCATGTTAGCTTTCCTTCTTTGGGCACTTGGATTAAAACTGTAACAGATCTTCTGGGTGTCCTGCTTGCAAACTGATGATCTTGAGGATTCTAATCCTTCATATTTACTTGAGCCAGTCCTTTACAGTAATTATAAAACTGTGCATATGCACATATGATATTCAATTTCCCTAATAAACCTAGACTAATGCACTATATAAATTAAATTTTAAAGTATTTCATAGCATGTTTAGAAATATAAAATGCGAAATACTTATTTTTTGGCTAGAGGTTTCATTGATTTGTAATTCATGTAATATTCAGTATTAACTCAGTTATCTTTGGTCATGACATGCTATCAATTTCAGAAGCCCTTTCTTCTCTACTATTAAATAAAAACAATGCTAATGATGCTCTGCCAGGTTCAAATTAACTGATTTATCATTTCATTGCACAGACACCTTGCATCTTCACTTTATTTTTGTATTTGGACAACAACTAGTTACTATGCCTTCTATTCTTAAAAATGTTACAAAAAGATCACACACATATCCCAAATCGAAGGGCGCTAAAATGTATAGATGTACTGAACATCTGAATGGGCTGCATCAGGATGTTCAAGGCATACACATGGAATGTTTACTACAAAAAATTAGTACAGTAAGATACAGCCTATTAATCTCCCTCACAGTATTTCCCCTTGCTTCAAACATTCCTACATTCTTTTGAAGCAGTTCTAGAAGTCCCGTTCTGTGAATGTCTTCATGACTTGTGATAAAACACACACGAATGGTCCTTCTGAGTGCCTTTCAATAGAAAAGCAGGCTTGTAAAAGCCTTATGGTGTGTCTTCATCCACCTTATTCACCACATTCGGTACCATGTTACTCCTGGCTCTTACCCAAATTAAAGAAGACCCAGAAGGAGAATATTTTGAATTGATTAAGAACATAGAAGCAGCCACCACACTGGACTTAAAAGAATTTCTAAAATTGCTTCAGAGAGTGGCAAGAACGATTTGATAAATGTGCTCTAAGTGAGTGGAAGCACCTTGCGGAGTCTTGTTGGGGATGGTGGTTCTGTAATACATTTTAATTAATTTATTGATTGGTACATTTAAGATATGCAGTGTAGTGACATTCATCATTGGAAAGTTGCACCTTGACATAATCCATCTCGGTTCTCAGTTTTTCCCCACTCCCCTGCCCTCCCTTCAATCACACCACCCCTCCCTCCCTATCTACAAAGACTTTGTTTCCATTTTTTTCTTTTTCTCATGTTAATTCCATTCCCTTCTTTCTTTTCCCCTACACCTCCCATTTCCCTTTCCACATTGCTCCTTTTCTTCCTATTTCACACTATTATAGCTTTTAGTCCTTATTTACACTTTTAGTTGCTCACACTAGAGAAACTATTCAGTATTTACTCATATGTGTCCTATTTATTTCACTTAAGAGTATCGCCTCAATGTGCATCCATTCAGCTATAAATGTCTCTAATTTCTCATTTTTTATGGCTGAATAGTACTCCATTTTATAGGAAAAAAAGAAAAAAAACTTTTTCTTTATCCAGTCTCCAGTTGATGGGCAGTTGGGCTGCTTCCAAGTTTTAGCTATCACGAATTGTGCTGCTATGGACATAGGTGTGCATATATCACTGTGGTATGATTCTTTTAATTCTTGTGAGAAAATACCCAGTAGGGGGATAGCAGGGTCAAATGGGATGTCCAATCATAATTTTTTGAGGTATCTCCATAATAGTTGCACCAGGATACACTCCCACCAACAGTGGAGAAGGGTTCCTCTTTCCCCACAGCCCTGCCAACATTTGTTATTGGTTGATTTCTTGAAAGCAGCGATTCTTTCTGGGCTGAGGTGGAATCTCATTGTTGTTTTCATTTGTATCTCTCAAATGACCAGTAATGTTAAACTTTTTTTCATATGTTTATTTGCTATTTCTATTTCTTTGTCTGTGAAATGTTTGTTCATTTTAGATGCCCATTTTTGGATTGGGTCTTTAAATTTGGAGGTCTGATTTTTAAAAGTTCTTTATATATTCTAGACAGTGGACCTTTGCCTGAGGAACAGTTGGTGAAAAGATTTTCCCACCTTGTGGGTTGTCTCTTCACACGATTGGTTGTTTCTCTTGCTGTGCAGAACCTTTTTAATAAGAGGACATACCACTTGTTTGTAGTAGTTTGTTGGCAACTGAGGTTTTCTTCATAAAATCTTTTCCTGTACCAGGGTCTTCAAGAATTATATCTAACCTCTTTTCCAGAGAGTTTAGTGTTTGTTTTAATATTTAGATCTTCAATGCATTTCAATTTTAGTTTAGTGCATGGTGAGTGATACAGTTCTAGTTTTAATCTTTGGCAAGTTGAAACCAGTTTTCCAGCACCATTTCTTAAAGAGGCTATTTTTCCAACAGTGAAAGTGTTTGGCTCCTTCATCAAAGATAAGGTGGGTGAGTGTGTCAGGGGAAGTTTCTACATTTTCTAATCTGTTGCACTGGTCCTCAGGTCTGTTTCTGTGCCAGTACCATGTTGTTTTTAATTGCAGTTTTGTACTATAGTTTCAAGTTGGGGATTGTGATGCCTCCTACCTTATCTTTATTGCAAAAGCAATTCTAGGTCTCTTCTCTCTGATAATATAAAGAATATAGTGTGATGAAATTGGAGATAGAGCAAAAGAAATTGCAAGAATTTAATAAACACATGGAATTGAACAACACAGTTCTGAAAAACCAATGGGTCACAGAAGAAATTAAAGAAGAAATAAGACATTTCCTACAATTAAATGACAATGACAATACAACATATTAGATTCTGCGGGACATAATGAAAGCAGCCTTATGAGGGAAATTCATAGCAGTGAATACTCATATAAGGAAAACAGACTAAACTCAATTACACAAACTCATGCTGAACCTCAAGCTTCTAGAAAGAAGTTGTTTTGGGGCCTCTGTAGCTCTTTTCTGGGTGGGCCTATGCTGATCAGGCTTGGGCTGGGTAGGCTTCTGTAGCCAAGGTAGATCCTTGGCTGGGGTCTGCCTTGCAGCTGCGCTGGTCTGGACCACCTTTCATTAATACATTATAAAAGATTGAAATATTCACTGTAATTTCCTATCAAACTTGGTACATCGCTGGCATACCTCCAATCATTAAAATGCTTCCATCTCTATGATTTCAAATTTTCTTTTCTCAGTTTTCCCACTGTCTGTTTTGCTTTAAACATATAAATAAGCAGTCAATGTACATATACTAAATATCTGCTTCTGATTGACACCTGTCAGTGACTTTAGAAAGATGTTTGTTATGATTTCAAATTATGAATTGATTTGTGTTATTTATTCAAGATCATTTATTATCCAAATAGTTAGAACTCCAGAAAAATGTTCAAAAGTTTTGACTGGTTACCTACTTAAGTCAGTGAGTCATACTATGAGATTTTACTAAAGATTAGATAAAAACAACAAAAAATAATTTTTAAAATCAAAATATTTCTTTTATTCCTTTTTAATTTCCCAACCATGAATATGCATATAATTTCTGTGGGTAATTGAATGCCCAATTGTATTTTTTTCTGTAAGCACTGAAATTATATCAATTATATTATTGATTTTGATTTTATACACTCCTGTAAATGACCCTAAGTTATTACTCCATTAAGCAAATATAATTTAATTTGGTTAGATTTTGTAATAATTAAAAATAAAAAAAGAATATCTTGAAAACTAAGTGAAAAAAATCACCGAAACATTCAATCATTTTATTATGGTAAATTAGCTCCATTACTTTGAAAATAGAGTTAAGCATAATTAGCATCTTATTCTAAACTATTTGCTCAGTATATTTGGAATAATCTCTTGTTTATTTTAGAAAACATTTGGGAATATTCAAGTGGCTTTTAAATACATTACACTTTTAGGAATTCACAAATGTTAACTGTTTTTATTAAAAACGCCAGTCTCAAGCTATTGTTCTTAATGTTTAAGTATTCTATGAGAAGCATTTTCTTTTTAATTTATGAAATTTTCTTATTAATTTTCAGACATTTCCCTGAATATTTAAACATTGCCTGAAAAACATTTTATCATATTATGTAAAATTGTTGTGATGCTAACAATACCTGATACAGTAAATTTTCAGACCCTCATAATGTGTACAAAGATAAGCCTGTCAGACCTTCATATCTGCAAGTCCTGAAACAAGATATCAGATAACATGTGGAACAGAAATATTTGAAAAAAGTCATACACACTGCTCATGTGCAGATTTTTTCATCTCATTTTTTCTAAAAGAGCAGCAGAAATACTAGAATATTTTAAGGACCAGAAAATATATGGATTTTGGTGTTTATTGGAAAGGGTCTTCCTGGAATCAATTCCTAAATCATTTGAACAACTAATATCAAATATATTTATTAAAATGTGTCATAATTTCTGTTTATATTATTTATTTCTTTTTGTGTGAAAGTGATCCTAATGAAAAACTATTATAGCAAGTAGAGTAATATATGCATGTTTGCTTACATATTTATATGTTTATAATTAAATAATAGATTTCAAATTTATTAACACAATATTTATGGCTGTTTTGAGAACAAAATCTGTGAATTTATAAAAAGAATATATGTGCCTAGTACCCCATAGCTTTGGAATTTGTTCTATCAGCTCATATAGCCACAATTCTCATTATATAACACAATAGAAACCATCATTAACATATTATTAGTTTAGAAATCTAAATAAAATAAATTTTATAAGTAGTAACAACTATTAATATTATAACAATTGGCAGGTAAAAATTCTTATATTGCATATGAAAACAATCTCAATATTCAAGGCTGTTGCTAACTCTACAAGAAACTAAGATGTATTCATTATTCTTTGAAGTGTCTCAGAGTTTATAATCCTGCATTATGCAAACTGATGCATGTGACAAATTCTGTCTTGACACTTATACTCAAAGCATATGCAAATCACACAAATGTCTTTCTAACAGAAAAGAGTCCTAGATGGTTTCTATTTTTTGTCCCAATCTTATCATGTCCTATTCAAATTTATCTTGTTTTCTTCTACCCACTCACCACAAATTTATATGAATGTGTTCATTCTTTCCTGTTTAACAAGACTTAGGTGTATATTCCAAAGCATGACTCTCTATGAGAGCAGGCCTTCTATGGTGACTTATTTTTCTTTTTATTTTTCTTGTGTCATATTTATATTTACCATTTTCCAAACAGAATGGCAGCAGCCAGAAAGGTATACCACACTATGTTTGCTGGATATTTTCTCAATGGTAAATATGAGCAATTTCTTATTTTTTGAAAAGATAATTTTAAGTGACTTTTAAATGAAGAATGCCCATGTGAATTGATATAACCAGCTCTATGCACATTAACTTAGAATTCCTCATAGATCAGATGATTTTAACTAATTTAATAAAAAATAGTCATAAGAAGGAGAAAAATGAAGAAGAGGAGGAGAAATCCAGAATACAGTAACAAAAGAACAGATTTCCCAACGGAGTTTAGAAAATTTTAAGGAAATCAATGTATAAAAATCAGTAAAAAAATGGACCTTCAGGCCATGTGTTTAGTATGTTGCGGGATGAACTAATAGAAAGGCATGTCACTGTTACACAGAATGTATACATGTACAACAAATGTGAAGTGTTTGTCAAGAAATTGTAAATTAATTTAACATGCATTTATTGTGTGCATGCTACAGGTTATACAAGAGCAAGTATCTGAAATATGAATTAAAAGAGTTCCTCCTCCTGAGAGCTTTTGTTCTTGTGGAAGACAAAGACAGCTCTACACATGTTACACGCTCCCTTATAGACTTTGAACGTGGAGCTCAGAGAAAGCGTGGGGTGTATTTTACCATGATTGGTGTGTGCTGGTCTCAAAAGTGACATAGAGATGAATGTAAGAAGATAGGTAATGATCACTATGCATTGCAGAGAGCTGACAATATAAGTAGAACAGATTAATTTCCAGACTAAGGGAGCAGCACTGCTTCTGCCAAGAATAAGGATCAACATCAGATGTAGTTTTTCAGGAAAGCAAGG
Organism: Fukomys damarensis; assembly: GCF_012274545.1. Classification (NCBI taxonomy): domain Eukaryota; kingdom Metazoa; phylum Chordata; class Mammalia; order Rodentia; family Bathyergidae; genus Fukomys; species Fukomys damarensis. The sequence goes on from NW_022900924.1 coordinate 28,066,920, forward strand.
AGTTCCGTACGAGTTAGAAAAAAAAGAAATGGTAATATTGGAGATAAAGCCAGATCCTGATTATAAGAGTTCAGTGCAACAAACTAACTCAGAATTATTCTGAAAGTTCTAAGTGTTCAGTGAAGGTATTCCATTGAGGGTAACATGATAATATTTACATTTTTGGAAAGTCTCTCCAGAAGACTGAAGAAGGCATTGCAAGGCTAAGACTGAAAGAAAGAAGGTAGGTTTCATGAAACAGGGATCCAGCAGAGGGACATGGGGACCCTGACAATGTATGGAAATGGATGCAGTAAGACAGAGAAGGTCCTCAAACAGCTTGCATATATGCTGTTTTGGGAAAAAGTATAACACTGGCATGTGACTAAAATGAGTAGACAGAATGCATGCTGTTTCTCCACAAAGAAGAAATAATTTTAATAACCAGTAGAAAGGAAAGTGTTTTAATATTTTGAAATGTTACAGGATTAGTTTTAGATTTGGGGACCTTATACAGAAAAATAGAAAAATGCTAAATGGCAATATAATGCAAGGCTGGGGAACTATCTCAGTGGTAGAAGACTTCCTTAGCAGGTACAAGGCCCCTATTTAATCCCCAAAACTGAAAATAAACAACAGAAATACAATATGTAAACCACATAAAACACGACTTTGTAATTGGGAAATACAATTGAAATACTGCTTTCCCAAATCAAAATTAGAACTATAAAGCATATTCTTCCCACAGCAGGTTCTAAATTATTTTCTATTATAATGCTATGAGGTATTGCTTTGTAAAGTAAATAAGAATACAAAATACTACATTATACAAATTTAGTGCTTGCTATGTTTACTCAACAATGAAACACAAAAAGGACTTGGAAAACATTTTAGAAATAATAGTAATACTAAATTACACACAAGTTACAGATTTGTGTGTGTATATATATCTTGTCAGTAGAACTCAACTGAACTGGTAGAAAATAATCTATTTAACTAGTGCTCTTGTGATGAATAGCTTGTTTCAGATTTTTGCTTTTCAGAATACTGCTGCAATAACCTGCATTTGCCCATATTCATTTGCATACACATGGATTTCTATCTGCAGAAAATAGAGATGTAATAACTAAGTTAATCAAATAATAGGAGGTTTTTGTTATATCTTACTTCGATTTTTGAATAATTATCACAATTCTCTTCAATTGTACCAACCAACCCCACCATCTACTCACCTAATGGAGTCTGTTTCTTCACAATATTCCTAATATTTAGAATTATTAAATATCTTAGTTTTCAGAAATGTAGCTCAGAAATACCTTCTTGTTTCTGTGTCCACTGTTTGCTCATGCTAAAGCTTGAGGATCAGCTTCAGGGCCGTGATGATTATTCACTATTCAGCTATGCCAGGCCAAAGGCAACAACTGAGAGCTGAGATCCACCGCCCAGCTTCCCAAGCTCTGTGCCCTTGTGTGAAGGGCACCTTTGCTGCTTAAAGAAGGAAGCTTTGTTCTAATTTACAGAAAAGTGACAGTCTCCAGTCAGACATGGATTTTCTTAGGCATTACTTGAGTATTATAGTAAAACTATTCAAATTTAGTTCCTGGATGCGATTGTTAAAAATCATATTTATCCATGTTCATCATTAAAATTACATTTTTGTGAAATAAAGTTTATTTTTCTTGGCTAACAAAGGCATTGCCTTCAGTCATTAGGACACACAGTGTATATCCACATTTTCTTTTGTATGATATGCAGTTATATTTTTATTTTAAAATTTTGATCCTCTACATATTTTGATGTAGGAGCATCAGAAGATAGCTTTATTTTATCTTCAAATAACCAATCATTTCTCTCCTCATTGAAATGTCACTTTTAACATTACCTGCCACATATATTGAAATATATTTCTGGATATTTTTCCTGCCCTGCTTATTTGTCAAGCATATGGAACTGTTTCTACTGCTGTTGATTTAAAGTACAGGAGGAAAAATTCTACCTCATGTTTCCCAGAATCGATTGATATTGTGTGTTTACTGCCAGAAATTCTTACTAAGTTTTGAAACTAGAACTCTAGCTGCCATTTTAACTGACACAGTACTTAATTCGGAAAATTTGAAAAGAATAATTTTCATTTGACTAGAAAATAGTAAAAACCTAAAAGTCAAAAGAAATCATCCTGTAAATGGAATATTAACCAGAGAATCATAAGTCAGGAAGTAAGAAATGGATACATTATTTTCAGAAGAGTTAGTGTGAGATGATATAATGCTTAGAGTCTTTGCTCATCCATGATGTGTTACAAAAGGCTTGGTCTTTCGTCTGTTGATCCTGCTTATTGCTCAACTGCACCTTACCTCAAAATTCTTGCAAGATATTTCTGGTGATTTACTATGCATGTAGTGTTCTGGTGACCTATGACTGGGCTGTTAAACTCACTTCTTTACATCTTTTTGAGTCAACCTATTACTAATTTGACACATTCTTACTCTATAGACCTCTCACTAAGTAGGTATGCCCTGCTCATTTTCCAATACTTAGACTCAGGTAAAAATTATCCCATCCTTTTGATCATGCTAGATCTCATCCCCTTATTAATTTGCCTAGTACTGACAACTCTTACTGCTCAACTGATCTTCAGAAATTATGAACTTAAAACATGTAGAAGCTGAACAAGTTGGAATCAACACAAGACATAAAACCCATAAGCAATTCTTTGAAAAATTTGCAGGAAGGAAGTTTTGGTTTTTGAGAAATTGCTATCTTTCAGCACCTATCTAGCCACACAACAATTCAGATAAATGTACCAAAGCATTTTGCAGCTTGAGTAATAAATCATGCTCCTTATTTTTGAGTAAGGCAATTCAAAAACTGAGACACGGATATATAAATTTGAAGATTTACTTATGCTCAATAGAAGAACTTCAACATTATTATTTTTCAGGACTTCCCGGCAATCCTCTGTGTTTCCCTCTCCTCACCAAACTTCTAGTCTATCATTGTGTTGTGGATCTCATTGGATATAATTTTTGTAACCCATTCTCCATACTCTATGAAACTCACAGTCATCAGTTCTTTCCTTCATATGGTTTATATCTAAAGTTTTCCTACAAATAATATATTTTCAGAGGTGGAGCTTTTGGAAGGTTAATAGATCATATGGGATTTAACTTCACTGGAGGATTAATACAGTCGTGAATATCTAATTTAATGAATTACTAGAAGGTAAAGGAAACTTAAAACATTTGGATCTAATAGAGGTAAATAGCTCATGGATTACTGTGGGGACTATATTTCTCCTCAGCAAGCACAGGCATGTAATCCTAGCCCTTGGGAGGTAGAGGCAGACAGAGCCCAAATTTGAGGTCAGCTTGTACTTCATAGTGAGATCAGCACCAGCCTGAAGCACATAGAGAGACCCTGCCTCAAAAATTAATAATAATAATAATAATAATAATAATAATAATAATAATAATAAAATAAATGTGCTCACTTTAGCAGCACATATACTAAAAATTGTTCCAGGCCCCTTCCTGTCTGGCTCTCTCACCCTCTCTGTTTCCTGGCTGCTAAGAGGTTAACAGCTTTCCTCGTCCATGCTCTTCCAGAAACAAGATATTTCTGCCTCACCACAACCTTAAAAGAAATGGAGCTGGTCAACCATGGATTAAAGTCTCTGAAAATGTGAGCCAAAATAAACCTTTCCTCCTATAAATTATTCACATCACATATTTTGTTACGGCAACAGAAGGCTAACACAATCCTCAACCGTATCTTTAGACATTCCCTACACCTTCTGTTCTAAAAAGATTAAGTAAAGAAAAGCCATATCATGCTCACAATTTATAAAACAATCTCTTTTCCCAAAAAGTGGCCCTCTAGTTATTTTTTGTCTGCTTCTCTTTAGAGCAAAACTGCTTGATTTTTTTTTTTATATATAAACTTGGATTTTAAATTCCCCTTCTCTCATTATATCTTAAACCATTTTCTACAAAACTTTTAGGGAGAATCACTTAGCATTTCATAGGAAGTGATTCCATCAATATAAATATTTGACTTGTCCTTCCTATTTGACAAAATTGACTCCCTCATTTCGCTGTCTTACTTTTGTATAACTATACTGGTGAATCTTTTTTCTTTTTGTACCAGGGATTGAACTCAGCAATCTCGTTCCTGTGAGGCAGGCAGTGGAACCACTGAGCTAAGTCCCTGGCCCTCGGTGAATCTATGAGTAAATCTATTTTGGTGGTTATGCCTGATTTATCAAATTTTTAAATTTTCTTGAGCCTAGATTTTGGTGTTTGGAATGGTCATGGATTTGCTTCATGGTCCATCTTGTCCAATGTTTACTATGTAACTCTGTAACTGAAGCTCTCATAACTTTTTATATTTAGTTTGAACCTCTCTTATCATCGATAGGTGCATATATTCAAAATTTTATTGTACTATTCCTAAAAGGAGTTTTAAAGTTATATTCGCTAAGCATATCTCTCACTGCATACAACTATCATGCTTTTTCTAGACTTTCAGTGTTAGTAAGCTGAAGGCTAACCCTCATCTTTGCTTGTCCCAAAGTTTCTCCTATTTCTTTTGATTTTTCTCTTTTCACATTTATTTTTCAAGAAATTGTTAGTGTCATCTATATACACGGATCAGTCCACTACCCATAATCTCTACTGCTTCTCCTTTGGTCCTAGCCAATATCATCTTTTACTGAGTTAATTGCTATATTTATTGATTTTTCTTTTTTTTTTTTCTAAAAGAGCAGCAGGAATAATCATCTGTTAAACACCTTAAGTCTTATGACAGCAATCATAAGACTTTAAATTTTTAAATCTATAAAACGATACAGCAAATAAAATTAAATCCATTTAGCTGTGCAATTATTAAACATACATGCATGTATAGATGCATATATATATACATATATATATACACACACACATATATTAGTGCATATTCAATTTACACTTACACATAGGTACCTTAAATCAAATCACATTACTTCTGTTCTCAAAAGTGATTAGTGATTCTACATGTTTCTCAGAATAAAAGTAAAACCCTTTCCAATGTCAGCGGGCATCTTACATGATGACTGTCTCGCTTACTCTGAGCTTACTCCTACCATCCCTTTCCAGTTTCTTATACAGTCGGTACCTGTATTTGGAGTTCTACACTAACCACAGCAGGAATATTTCTCCCGCAGGACGTTCAGACCTGCGCTTCCCATGTTCCAGAACATGGATTTTCCAGACACCATCACTGCCTCTTCTCCTGTAGGCATTTGATCAATGCTAAATGAAGCTGGGTCCCACCGCTGTGGATAGTGATGTTCACACGCTTTTACCCATCGTTCTCCCTCCTTTTACTCCCTTGATTTTTCTCCAAACACTTTTCATCATCTCCTTGACTAAATGGTCTATTTATGTCTTTGTTCACTTATATCTCCATTAAGTAAAATTTAGATATTTTGACTTTTTTTTTCTCATACATCCTACAGCCTACATCAGTCTCTATAGCACCTGCTGTATGGTAAGCACACAAAAACTGACTAAAGAAAGACATAGAGAATTATCTACATCCTGGAATAATTGACAAGTAATTTTATTCTAAATTGCAATGATTTGGCAATACCATGGTACCTAGGTTCATGAACTTCATTCCTTCCAACTCGTGAACCAAGTTGGATGAGAACTGAATAAAATTCAATGATTAGGTTCAATGTTGACCTTTTGGAGAAGTTTTGTTTTGTTTTGTTTCTTTGAGACAGGGTCTCACTATGTAGTTGAGACTGACCTGGAACTCACTGTGTAGCCCAGGATGGTCTCTAACTTGCAGTGATCCTCCTGCCTCAGCCTCCCCAGTGCTGGGATTACAGGTGTGGGCCACCCTGCCTGGCTGGGGAAATTTTATTTGGTTCTTATCCAGTTGTGTTTGGGACTGGAAATTATGGAGAGAATTGAGTTCATGTATGGAGAAATCACTGTATTGCTTTATGATAGTTCAGAATTTTGTTAATGTAAAAATCAATAAGACAGGTAGAGAATAAAAGAGAAGGTGAAAATCTACAAAAGGAAGTTTACTTTATACACCGAAAATTTCTTAAAACTATAGAATAATGTATTCAATAACAACATATTTATTTAACTACAGCTTATTTATTATTCTTATTAATATAACAATTCATGGGAAATTTTTTAATTAGGTGGTGTGCTTGCTGAAGATATCACATTGAATGTAAGAGGCATGACTGAGACTTGAAGATAGCTACATTTAGAAAAGTAGAAAAGGGGATAAAAAAAATCTTCAAATTATCTAAAATTTCTCATTATACAAAATATTTTTCAAAAGGCTAAAGAATTAGAAATATAAGAAAAGTGGAAGAGATCAGAAGAGAAATATTCATTTGACCTCAGTTGGACCAAATAGAACTGGTCTAAATCTTGACTACTAGCAAAAATCAAATCTGATTACAGGAAACTGGATAAACTCTTGAGTTTGTTGCATGACAATTTAAAATAAATACATTTGAATAAAGTGGGGAAATAATAATTCATAACAGGTAAAGGAAATCAAATTATGAATCTTTCAGATATGAAAACCTAATATCAATCTTCTTGTTTTCAGAATAATCATAACTCTTGATTCCTTCATTTTACTAATTTGATGACAGGAAAGTAGTTATCATCTGGCCAAAAGGCTAATGTAATCATTTGGAGCTGAATGTTCCCATGGCTACGGCTATTTCAATATTGGCGCTTTTTAGTTCTCTGCTTACAATTAATCTTATGCAGACCATTTTTACATAATGTAAATCTATTTCTTGCTTCTAGTAATTGCATATCTAATTTACTGTGAAAAGAAGTCAATATTGCATCTGCTAAAGTAAATAAAAAGCAAAACTGAAAACATCCAATAATGATTTTTATCACTCAGTTTTAATTTGTTAACTTCTGGAACTTTGTAGCTTATAGTCACTGTAGCCAGAACTTTCAATTACATCCTTAGCTTGAATGAGGAATTATGCATTGGCATGAAAAACACTTTATTTTAAACACCATAAGATTCTTATTGGTAGTTATACAAAGAAAGCAATCTAATAACCACCACTGATGATTGAAAACACTACACTTAAACAAAGCTGATTTTCTTTCCTCTTTTTGCTTTTTAAAAAGTTGAAGCCCAAGGGACAAATATGGAGAAGTTGAAAATATTTTGAACTGCCGTGCAATTGTAAAATTTGCTTGAAGAAGTGCTTGCTTCATTATAGTTATTTTGCTCTTCAGTCGGAAGCCAACCTGAAGCATGGAAAATTATCTTGAGCACAATGCTGACTTCTGGCCCTGTCAGCATAAGGCTCAGTAGGTTTGCTCTGTTAGGAGAAGGGACCATTGAAGAGCCATAGGGCCTTACAGAGTGGCAAACCCCAAAATACCTGCACTTTGCACAGTACTTTGAACTCTTCAGAGTACTTCCGTGTTAACCTTCATCTAGCTTTCTTTTTCTTTTTGCATCTTTTTTTATTTATTAAGTTTATTGGTACATTTTAGGTACACAGTATGAGGACACTCATCATTGGTAATTTGTGCTTTTGCATGATTTATCTTGGTTCTTTTTATTTTTCTGCATTCCTCTGCCCTCCCTCCACCTGTAAAATATGAGTAAAGGAAAAAATGGAAACAAAGGCATCTAGCTTTCTTAATGCTGATATGTTTTGAAGTAGTAAAATCAAGAAAAATTCCAATTTCTGGAAAACCTGCCCCCAAAGAAAATACTAGGTTGTTTAATATTCGTTAATGTCCACTAATGAATATGACTCTATGGCGTTACAGATCACTCTAAATTTGGGAGCCTATTTGTTCCAAAGACTTGGGGAAATATGTAATTATGTTTTGCTTTTCTTTCTTCTATGAGTCAGTGATCTTAATATGAATATTTTTTCCACGTGTTCTTTTTTCTTCTTGGCTGTAATATCTACTGCAATTTGGATGCAGTATATACTACTCATCATTGACATTTAAATTACAATAGTTATTATGAGATATTAAGAAGTGGGACCAGGTGGGACTTTTAAGCAGCGATTAGAATCCTGTCATGGTGAATGGATGATCCATGTATTTAATTAATAGGTTATCTGGAGAGTTAGTCTGCTATAAAAACCAGTTTGCTGAGGTCTTTTAAGCGCCTTTGTCTTTGCCCTGTGATGTCTGTGCTATATTGAGACTCTGTCAGCCAAAAGGCCATTATCAAACACTGATGCTCAAAATTGGATCAGAACTGTGAGTAGAAAATTAATCCGCTTTCCCTTAAAACTTATTCATTCTGATGAAATGTGCTATCAGAAACAGAAAACAAACTTAGCTTCCTTGTTACTTGGTTTCCAGTTCTTCCTTTCACTGCTTAGTTTTTTCCAAAGCATTATTGTTAAAAGATGGTGGTCCCTACTGGACAGAAGATTTTTTTTTCTTTTTTGGTGAATGGTGTTAATATTACAGCAATTCTTTTCTGGAATATTCAGTTAAATTTTTAGTATTATATTGAGACACTCCGAAAAATATTTATGCTTTATTGGCCAATATAAAGGTAGAATTTTCTAAATTATATCACATTTTTTTCAAAAGAAAATATGTGTAACCTAATGTTAAAATTTCAAAAACCCTAGATTTTTACAATATATGTATTCATTTGTAATGAAAATGAAAAATGTGAATGCAACATATATTTTAACACATAAATTATCTAAATAGAATAAATCCTGTGAATAATATATATTATCTCATAATTACCAAAACTATTCAAATTATTTTTTCACATTTTAATTCCCACATTTCTGGTACATTTTTAATAATTCAGATGAACTGATAAGCATATCATACCCATTGAGCACTTGTATAAGAACTTAGACTTAAATGGTCCTAATTATATGTTTGATGATTCAAGGGTATTTTAAAAGTATTTGTCCATTATATGATCCCCAACTTTGGAACTATCAGGTATTTCTATTTACTTCAATTAAAAATAAATATTAAAATTATGATTCTACAGTTACATAGTTGCTTTACATCTTTTACTAGAACTGTAATTCTTTTTTTACCTTAATGAACCCTGCTGCAGTGACTGCTTCACAATAATATGCCATATATTAATACAATATTTTATTATACATATACATATAATATACAATTATAAAACAACTTACTAGAGTTTTGACAATGTTCTACATTTCACAGTGTAGTTTTAAAATGAAAGTATTCTTGATTTATTGTAATAAAAACTTCATAAAGGATCATGTTGTAAGTTCTTAAGCATTCAGATAAACTGACTGCATTTCTCAGTATGAACCCATAGCTTTTCAATATTTTTAGGTGATTTAAAAATGTAATTATCAATCTCTACGAGTTGATACAGAGGCATAAAATTAACTTGTTGATATTGAAATAAGAATGGCAATCATGAGTTAAGAATTTTCTCTGAGGATGCTCCAGTTGTGTTTACTATTAGTTTCAGAAGCAGATTGTAAACATTTTGTAGTTTCTTAAACTGTTTAATTTTCTTAATCCAACTAAATGTGTTTTATAATTATTATTAAAGACCACCATAATGATTTCTTTATAAATTCATATTTTAAATTTAAGTGACAATGTAAGCATTATGAGGGAACTGTAGCAGTTTCATTAAACATTTCTTTTTCATCTTGCTTTAGATTTTGATTATGCCTTCAACAATTTACCCATGCAAGTTAACTAAGCAAATATAGTAAAAACATCAGGAACCTACTAACACTTAATCTTTCTTAAAAGATCTGGATTTTTTCCTTGCTAATGGTCAATATAGTAAATAATTATTTTCACTTATAATTCAAATATTATTTTTTTAAATAATAAAATACATTCTCTGGTATGTATATATAAAAGTTTTAATAAGAACTTTAAACTGCCATTGCCTATGTATAAGATATGAGACTTGTGTTTCATTTTAAGACAGTGTCTGGTGCTGAAGCTTTCTGCTTTGTGGGGAAGATGTGCAACTAAAAACTCACACTTTTCATTAGTTGCCCTTGGCTCCTCCTTTATTCAACTTCCTTCTTTCTTTTAATGCATAGTTATCTTATTCTACACCAGCAGAGGCGTTTCCATTTGTCATTTTGTTAACTTTCAATTCTCTGGAAGCCTCAAGCTGATAACATTAATTTCAAATTCAGTTAGCAGATTTCCTTTTTCAATGGTCAACTTCGATCTGTGACATGTTTTCTGTTTAATCTACCTGTCAGCATAGAATGCTCAGTGATAAATCACTGGTACATTTCTGGTCTATGCCCTGTCATATCATATTCCAATTGGTTGGCTTCAAGACAGAAGCATATTGCATTCTTCTTCATTTCTTGTGTGCATATTATAAACATTCTGGGCAGCTCTGCTCTGGTCATTTAGTGACTTGTGTCCACTAAAACCATTTGTATTACTAAATTTTTATTTCGATTGTTGCATTAGTCTTTTCTGCTTTACAGAATTTGGACCCTGGTCCTCATTTCATTTTCTATACACAGGTTTGATTTTTTAAAGGACATTTTTTGTCTTTTTTATTTGTTTATTTGTTTGTTCAGTGTAGCACTACACAACTTCAGAAGAAAATAAAATTGAATTCACCGAAGCCCAAAAAGTCATCCCTGGGTGCCAACACAGTTGGAAGATGAATACATTTATACATAGATGGGTTAAAATATTATTTTAATTTAAAGTTTTACTTTTATATACCTCATTGTTTAATTGATATATAAAATTTATTACTAGAAGAGCTTATTTGATACATAAGATATCTACATTACGACTCATTATGCCTTCAGATACCCTATCTTATTTCTTAATGATATCAAGATAACTTCAAGAGATTTTTAGACACATCATAATGAGCATCTTTCAGAAATGAATTATTTACTTATTTTTTAAAAATGGAATAGACAACAGGACTTCAGGATAATGTTAGCTGTCCCAATTGTAGACGCAAGAATTCATAAATCTCAAACTGAGAGAGCTGCCGAGTTGGACACTGATGCACGATTCCTTCCACCCATAAAAGCATTGGTGTAGTGTTCCAGACAGTGTGCTACCAACCTCACAACATGTATATAACATGTAGGAGAGCATTGCCAAAGTTGAATGAGACAGGACCATGAATGTAACCTAAGTACCACTGAGAAAGAACCAGTGAGGAGGGCATATTCTAACTTCCTGCTCACCACATCTTGCCTGGCTCCCTTGTCTAAAGAGCTGAATCACTGCCTTTTACATTCTAACTGAGAATTAATGTCCAGTGAATGGTGACTATCAAATACGTCCTACTGTACTACAAATAAAAGCATGATGGATGCATAGGATGTGAAAAGGTCCAACAAACTTCAAAGGAGATTACTCACTGTCTCTTAAGCTGCATATTGAGGCTGACTCTGTTACCTACTTGGACTGCATGTAACCATTTGGCTGGAGGGTTCTTCTTTTGACCCAGAAAGAATTTCAAGGTAGGGAGTTTAAAGAGGACTGAGCAACCAAAAGTATTTTATTGTAGAGTATATATAGAAAGCATAATTTATTGTACAGTGAAAGCAAACAACTCCTAAGCAATTGAACCTGGGAGGGGACCCAGATAGACTGTCGTAGGGACCCTGTGTCTAAGGTTTATATCCCCCAAATTACTGCACTGCTAAAATGATCATTATAAACAGAACAAAGACATTCTTCAGAGAGGAGTGAATATCTTATTTGGGGGCAGGGAAGTCCTGCCAATCTAATGAGGTCTTTGCTTGTTGCCTCTGGAGCCCTGGCCTTGGTCATCTTGCCCTTCCGTCAGTGGCACTCCCACTTTGGCTTGGCTCTTTCCCTGTCGCTTTACCAGGACACTTCCCACACCTGCCTCCTCCATAGGCCAGTGTTACTCTTACAAATCTCTCCAGACTCTAATGGTCCTCAACATTTTCTAATGCGCATTATGTTTTACTGAAACTATTTAGGTTAGAATCCGAGCTTCTTTTTATTTTAGGAAAATGACACCCACACCTTAGAAAATGGAACCTAAACCCGATCAAGTGTAGAGAGGTCATGGCTCATTCTCTCGGGGTCTCTAGTTAGTTCCCTGCTTCATTAACACTTAAAACTCTAGCACTGTTCTATATCAAACTGTATATATGAAAACAGTCTTTTGCTTGACATACACCCAACTTAATGTTTTTGCTATGTAATTAATTAAAATAATTCCAAGAGTTTTAGCTAAACTTTTAAGTATTCACACTGTCTTGGCACATCTCACTTATTTTTCCCTACAAATGGAAAACATCTCGAAGCTGTTTTGTTTTACAGTGATTACTCTGAGTGTGGGATCGAACCTGAGCACATCTAAGATTGTAGCCAACAGATGGGTCATTTATACCCAAACTATTTTGATTCAGATAACGGAATATGGACTTTTCTGACACTCTACTTCTGTAAGTTTTACACTTTCTCCTGTGTTTGGAGGTGGTGAATGGCCTTCTTTAATTGGTAACAGAGTAAATCGCTGCAATGAATTTGATAAGATTGACTACAGTTTTATTTCTCGCAGCAATATCTGATTCTTAAAAACTAGGAAATTTTCTCAATCACAAGTAACTTTTACATAAAAACAGCAGTCCTTGTGTCCCTGATGCAGGACTGTCCCTTTTTTCTCTTTTTTGATTAGGTCATGTTCATGTAAAGAAATGCTGAAATTTGTGAATCACTTGACTGCTTGTCAGGAAACAGGACACGGTACTGATACTGCAGATTATGGAGGCTAAGACAGGCACCTGGAATCTGACACCCACCTCCCAGCTCACCTGTGGGGGCAACTCCAAAACTTATTAATTCATTAGTTTTTTTTTTAGCTCTAAGTAAATAATTAAAAATCCTCCCATTTGTCTTGTATTTTGTTTATAAAATAGTCTTCAACTGAAAAATAAAATATATAGTGTCCTCTTCATTGTTATATATATTTTTTTAATTTTGAGTACTTTCATTACATCATTTAGGGCACAAACATCATTTAGGACACAAAAGTTATCTTGATGTAGGCCATCAGTACATGCATAAATGAACATGGGTATAGTTGTTAAATAAGTGCATAATTTTTAAAAATTAAAAAGAATCACCAAATATTAACAGTTCACTTTTTACCATGAATGATATCTGGGGGTTTGTTATCTATTTCATTTAACATTAAGGGTCACTTGCAGTCTAATAATTTCTACAGGAACTGTTTAAAGCATAATATTTGCCTTGTCTTTTATGAAAAAATTGTGAAAGTAAAAAAGTAAAATTATTATCAAATACATTCTAGTGTCATACCAATAACATCACGATAGATGTACAGATAATGTAAAAAAAGCTTCAAAGATTATTATTCATTGTCTCTTTACTGATATTCTAAAGCTCACTCTTCTTTATAATCGTACCACAGACATTTCAACTTTCCAATATATGTATGGAAATAGTCATTTTCTTGACATTAATTATGATATTTATGATTTTTGTCAATGTAAGCTATATATGATATACAGATGTGTGTAAAACCTAGGATAAAATGACCAATTTTAATAATCTCATTACATTTCATTAATTACCTCTTCAATGATTTGAAATCTATTAATAATACAGGAATTTGGGGGAGGGGTGCATACATAAAAGTATCTACCTAAATTTTAATATCTGAGTATTTATCTCTCAGAATACTTACAAGAACCAAAATTTAACTATACAGATAATTTCAAAGTTAGTTTTTGAAAACAATTTTCTTCTCTTATAAATAAAAAAGTCAAAGTTTCAAGAGTAATCAAATCATTATTAATAATTCATTTTTGATATGTAGATTTTATGATGTATTAACATATTTTGAGCCTTTACATAATTTAATGAGTTGTTCCTTTTGAGTATCTTAAAATACTACTTGAGGTGGTATTGGACATTAGATGCAATATATATTATTGAAAAATATCATTTATGGTTAGCAGAAGTAAGGAAATAAATACAGATTTTGACAGATATTTTACAGTGAAAGAACAGATGTCATTACTGACAATAAGCAGAGATGCTTACCAAAGATTAGACCTAATGCAAAGTTTAAGACAGCGCCTCTAAAATATCTCAATGTCTATTTGTAGATGATCTCTTTCAGTAAATGTCTGGGTGAGTTTCTGACTGAATGCTAATGTCTGGCATTTAGGTCTCAAGCAATACATGCTCTTGGGACCACCTCCCATAATCCTGCTGGGTGTTTTGAGAGGGATGGTGTTAAAGAGGATTAAAGAACAAGTCAAAGTGTCAAATAATGTCAGAACCAGAACACCACTGTGTCATGTTTGTATCAGGAGAGCAGATCCAGGACCCAGATGTCAATGATAAATTAGTAGAAGTGTGTTTATTCGACCCTATAAAATGCCATAGACTGAGTGGCTTAAGGAACTAAACTGTCTTTTCTCAGCTCTCTGGATACTGGAAGCTCAGGAGCAAAGTGTGGGTAGGTTTGCTTTCTCCTAAGGCCTGGCTCATAAGCATGTCATTTTCTTGGTTTGTCCTCAGATGCTTTCCCCTTCTTGTTTATACCCCAAGTGACTCTTTCTTTGGTAAGACAAACACTAGTTTTATTGCATCCGGTCACACCCTTATGAACTCAATCTTAATTATCTTTTAAAAGTGTTATCTGTAAATAAATTTGTGTTCAACAGTTATACCTATTCTCACTGTAATTTTGACATTGAACTGAAACTAAAATACATGTCTGTTACAAGGAGGAAACCCATTAAACTAAGAAAACTATGTTGGCCGGTGGAAGATAGTAGAGTTGGAAAGGGCTAAAACTCATGTCTTATATGAGATTTTTATATTAAATGTCTGTATTGAAGCTGTACCTGCTATTCTACTCAACTAGTACTAATGGTAAAAAGTCCTGGGCTGGAGATTTAGCTCGGTGGTTCCACCCCCTGCCTCTCAAGGGCAAGAACCCAAGTTGGATCCCCAGTCCACCCCACGCTCCCAAAGTCTTTGTATTTATCTTTATACAAAAGGCCTTTACAAAGCCATTGTAATGAAGATGTAACTTATTCTTGTAAATGTGGTCATTTAACCGAGGTAACCACAGCTTTCAGAAACCTGATAAAACCGTGGTGATTTCTACAGAAAGCTAACAGAAAAGCCAAACAGAAAAACATGCTAAAATGCTTTCGTTTTTGTTTGACATCAATTCAAAAAGCTTTTAAACACTTTAAATAAAATACAGTTACATGAAATCATGTTTCTTTTAAAACTTGATTTGGGTAATTAATAAGAATATTTGACTTGCCTGAAATTCACTTATTAGATTGATTTGAAAACTTTAAGAATTTGAACTCAGATTTACTAAACAATAAGAACTAGAGTAGAAAAGACTGTCATTTCCCCCCTATGATTCCCACATCTTAGTACAGCAGTAATTGTACTTCTGCAGCTATTGCTAAGTATATAACTCAGGAAAGAGAATATGAAAATAGGAAATGAGAAA
Source organism: Fukomys damarensis (assembly GCF_012274545.1). Lineage (NCBI taxonomy): Eukaryota > Metazoa > Chordata > Mammalia > Rodentia > Bathyergidae > Fukomys > Fukomys damarensis. The sequence goes on from NW_022900924.1 coordinate 28,082,436, forward strand.
AACGTATTATTTATATGGTCTAAATAATCTAATGATTTTTATTGTTGTTTTTGCAGTGCTTGGAATTGAACCTAGGGTTACTCATACAAGGCAGAAGTGCTAACACCCAGCCACATGCCTAGTGTCCGGAATACTCTGAGTAGTAATGACTCATATATTGGCTAAAATACTATCAGAGTGGGTGTGATGGTGCATGCCTTCTATCCTAGAAGTTCAGGATGCTGAGGCAGGAGGATCACAAGTTCTACCTACTGCTAGGCAATTTAGGGAGATCCTGTCACAAAAATTAAAAGGTAAATAAAGAGTTCTAGATGTAGCTAGGTGCAAAGGACCTCAGTGAGTTCATTCTCCAGTAGTACAAGAAAAAAAAAGATAGGAAGAAAGAAATATGAGGCACTTTTTATGGCTCCCTAGAGTGGTATATCATTACAGTATCCTTGAAAACATTGCTTTAATTGGATTCTGAGTTCAGCTGCTTATGAAGGGTCTCTAAGGAGGAAGAGCTATAGCTTACAGTGCAATGAAATATGAATATCATTCTTCATGAATTAAAAGACATAATGAGGTAATCTTAATAATAAATTGAAGAAAAAATAAAAGGAAAGAGATTAAATTCTACACCAAGAATAAAATTAATGATAATTCTAGAAGTTTGTCATTTTCCAGTGGTTCTTTGTAATCATGTTGACCTGTATCTCCACAACATGATTGCAGAAAGAGTATATATTTGCTTCTTCTGGGAGAAAACAAATAAATATTATATTCACAATATTCAAAGGGGGCATTGTCCACTTGCAGAATTTTTTTATAACATTTCCTTAAAGTGAACCATGTCTCCAATACCTGCTTGCAAATGTATGCAGAATCATCACAAAAACAAGAGATTGAGTCTAAAACTTTCAAGTGACATATATTACCACTTGAACTGGGGGAATAAAATGTGAGAATCATGAGGCAAGCAAAATAATGGTTAACGACACTGGGTTTTAAAATGCTGTAACACAAGCAAACAGTTAATGGTTTGGAAAGATCACTCACAGAAATGATAAAATCACCTTCAAATTACCAGAAGCAATGTTTTCACACATTTAGTTATATACCAAGTATAAAGGCTCTACATACCATGGGATCTGCCAAGAATTTCATAATAAAGGAGAGGAAATGACAGAATGCTTTATATGCAACATCGAAATTAATGGACATGCAAGTATGAGAGCTTATTAAAATAGCAGAAAATAATATTTAAGTATATACATTATCACTTTCAGTGCATTCAGTGCATCTATTTGGTATTCTGAAAGCCAAATAAGCTGCTTTTTAAAAATATTCAATGGGTTTCTTTGGCTGTTTTAAATTGGGATAAGGTGCAAAATAGTGAAAAAATGAGCCATGCTAATTATCTGCCTTCAGTCAATGAGTCCATCTTATCTGACCTCATTTCTCTGGAATAGATGGATCAATGGTTAGGAAATAAAGGACGATTAAGTTAATGTTTAAATAATAAAGCTGAACTGAATCCTAATGAGCATTATCATGAGAGTCAATCTTAGTTCAATTCTTGGAGCCATCATTTATATGTGAGAATGTCTTGCAAAGTTATCTAATCTGTAATACATTGTTTTCCTCTTTCTTTGAAAAAAAATAATCGTTTTGACTTTGTCAGGTTGTTATAAAGATTAAATTTGGTTATGGAAATTTCAAAGAAATGTGGCACAAATGAACAGATTGTTTTCAGAAAATAGCAATTCTTGTTTGTAATTCCAACGTTTTCAGATGTACTTACTTCTCTGGAGTGTTCCCTAAATTTCAGTCAAAATGCTGCAGGAAGCCTGCCTTGCCGGTTCCCATCCTAGAGTACCTCTCCATTCTACTTACATTCAGTCAATCTTTTTTGCTTAGGTATTATTGTGTATGCTTTTTAAATTACTTATGTTTTAAGATTTTATTAACAAATACAAAAGAACACATAAACATGTAAGACAAATAATTGTACTAAGTCAAGGTACAGTTTTAGTTTTAGTTTTATTTATTTGTTTTTTCTGAGACAGGGTCTTACTACATAGTTGAGACTGAAGTGGAACTCACTATGTAGCCCAGGCTGGTCTTGAACTCACAGCGATCTTCCTGCCTCAGCCTCCTGAGTGCTGGGATTACAGGTGTGCGCCACCACACCCGGTTTAAGGTACACTTTTAGATAAATTGTGCACACTGGATTACAATTTCTCTCTCTTTCCCTCTCCCTCCCTCTCTCTCTCTCTCTCTCTCTCTCTCTCTCTCTTTCCTTTTCTGTCTTTTGTACTTTATGAATATATATTTTTCATATAAAGTATCATGTGACACTTAAGATTTTGTACACTATTATGAGCAAGGAAAATGCTTAGAAAGCAAATTCACAGGTTAAGAAAAAAATTTTATAATTACAAGTTTTATTAATTAAATGCTTTAAAAAGTCATATGAGTTTATTTTAATATGAATTTAATGAAGAATTAGAAGAGGAATTGGGAATATATAATCAATTCTTTTTCACTAAACTTAGATGTCTTGAGATCACTGAGGATCCTAGAGAAGTTAGTGCCAGAAAAGTTTTAAACATCTAAAGAAAAAATATACCTGCTAAAAGCAATAAGCAATGCCCAGAGTAATTGATATGATTTTTAGTAGGTTTAGTAAATTAAAACTAATTGTGGAGAAAAATTGCTCCTTTCTTGTTCATCGTTGAAAACTCTAGAATTTCTGTTACTTCATCATGGAATTTATAAAATTTTTATGACATAATAAATAAATGAAACCAATGCATGATCAAAATAAATTTGTCAGCATATAGATTTATGCCTGATATTTGAAATGGTTTCATAATAAAATTTTGCTCAAAAATTATAAACTAATGAAAAGTTAACTTCTACCTATTGGGGGGGGTTGTACAAAGCTATAATAGTCTAGTTATTGAAGAGATCTTATCAATTTCATATTATTTTATTTGGTTTGAGTGAGGATAATATTGAAATGGTTATCCATTTTAAGATTTTGAATTTTTCTAAAAATTTAGAAATATATTGTTCAACATAAATGTAATTGGTGACATTCAAATTACAATGATAAATAAAATAAAATTAAATTTATTTATGAATATGTGATTATTCTCCAAGGTAAAAAAATGTAGGACAACTAACAATTCATTGGCAATATCAACTTCAAACCATAGAGAATGTTCTATATATTTTTAAAATTTGGGTTTTTTTGCTCTGTTTGTGTGTGTGTGTGTGTGTGTGTGTGTGGTACTGGGGATCAAACTCAGGACCTTGTGCTTGTGAGGCAGGCATGACACCACTGAGCTAAATCTCCAGCCCCTTATTTCTAAAAATTGCATATAAGCATTGCATTTGTGGTTTCAAGAATCTTTCTGAAAAGGTAATAAGAACAAGTTATCCATACCCACCACCCCAGGATCTGATATGATGCTTTCAAATATTAAGTAAAATAGAAATATCAACTCTTTGACTCTCAGTCCCTTGTTAAATCAAGAAAGAGAAAATTATAATGCATATTTTATAGTCTCAAAATTCTAATTTGGTGCTTCAACAGAGGTGGGCTTTTGGATATTCTAAATTATTAGAGAAATATTATCCTTAAAATATTTCATCATGTTTCAAAATGGCAGCTTTGTTCACCTTTTTCTTTGATATTGAAACATAGGAGTAATTGATTGTAAGTATACAGTTAACAAGGAATTTCTATAAAAAGTATAATAAAAGTAAAATAAAAGCAATCTATCTTACGGGCAAAATGAGAGCCATTTTTATGGTAGATACCATGTTTTCATTAGGACCTTTTCAGGGATAAGCAAACATTTATCATTTGAGATTCTTCTTAGATAACAAATAAATATATTGTTGTAATGTTACAGGAAAGAATTCCAAGGGTGTTTTTTCTTTTTAATGATCCAAAAGTGTGAATCATCAATGCTATTAAAAAATTAAAATTTCTGACAGCACAGACATTGAAATAGATCCATTAATTTATTTTTTAAGAAAAGTAACATTTCTTAAGAAAAAATAACATTTCAAAAAATTTAATATTATTTTAATAAGTGCACTTAAATTTTAATGATGCACCACTATAGATTTAATTAAGTCACTATAATAATTAACATTAAAATTAATAGGCCTTACTTAAAATGTGAAATTCACATTAAAATATCAGAATACTATATTCATGATAATATATACATTACTTTGAAGAAAACTTAAATACAGTATCTGCTACATTAACAGATACATGATGTGTGCTTTTTAGAGCTGACATCAATTTACCTTGTCAGTCGTATTCACTGTTTAGTAATAGCTACTGAGGGATTAGGCATCATTCTTAATTTGCGTGTATTTGAAAAATTAACCAAAATAGGTTCATATTGGTCTGTGATCAGAGAAAACCGTATTTAACAGAAAAAAAAAAAAACAAAAAAAAAAGTTTTAGATAATGGGATTTCATTCTTTGATTGGGTACTCAAACCGAGGACTCTGCACATCTTTCTACCTATAACTAAGCTGCGCCCCTATACTGAATTGGTCACTTTAAACCTCTACAGCCCAGAATTACTATTTACTCTTTCTGTTAACATTTTTCTTTTTTTTTTTTTGGTACCGGGGGTTGAACTCAGGTCCTTACAAGGCAGGCTTGCAAGGCAGGCCCCTGAACCGCTCAGCTAAATCTCAGGCCCTCTGTTAACATTTTTCTACCACGTCAAATATTTATATGATTTTTGAAAAGTTCTTTAAATATGAAATTAACTTATATTCAATGACTATGTAATTTTAATGATTTGCTGGAATGTGTTTGTGTACTTGTGTGTTTGCAGGACAAAAGATTAGGGTCAGCATGCACATTTTTAAACTTCTGTTGTAACTGAATCTCTCTCTCTCTCTCTCTCTCTCTCTCTCTCTCTTTCCTTTTGGCATCAAATTCGGGACCTTGTACTTGTAAGGCAGGTGGTATAACCACCAAGCTAAAACCCCAGCCCAAGTCTATTTTCTTTTTCCATCTACTTATTAACAATATTCTAGCTAATGTGTCAGTTCTGCTTCTATATCTTAATTAATCTTTTCCCAACATTCTGTCTACAGTAGTGCATCCTTGAAAATTAAATGAAATCCTGATTTACCTTGTATATACATGAATAGTATCTCTCAATATGGTATTGAAGGTGAATTTTATGACTTTAAGAATATATATAAATATATATTGAATAGATTTTGTGAGCTTTTCCACATGATAAAAATAATTTTTCATCTTTTAGTTCTTACCACTATATTTAAAATTATCAGATCTCAAGAGCAAGAAGTTATTTGCATACACATTTGTTATTTCTTCTCTGAAAGAAACTAAGCAAAAGCAGACTACTATGGAAAGTAACCTTTACAGACAAGTTGAAAAATCTCATTTAAATTACCAGGGATATTATAAGAGGGCACTTTTAGGACACAACTTTGTCATTTAGGGTTTCAAGGACTTAAAAGGACTGTACATTTGGAAAAATAATAAAGGAAAGAACTGACAAAACAAATACAGAAAACACAAACTGATGTTAAAGAAAAACTGCTTCAACGCAGAGCTACTGATGGGTGTGTGACTCAGTTTGGGTCAATAAGAAAACATCAGGAGTGTAATCAGGATTGTAGAAAATATATTTTCCGATAAAAGAAGTAGACAACTATCACTACTCCTTTCTCCTTCATTTGACCCCATCATTGATCTAATGTCTAGAGTTAGAAAATTATTTTGTACCCAGGAATGAAAGAAAAAAAAACTTTAAAGGAAATAAGAAAGATGCTGTCACTGACATCATCAGGACATTGAAACAAGGTCATACGTGGATGCTCTTAGACTTATTAAAAGTAATATTTCTGATAACAACTCTGGCCAGAATTTGCGGTAAATAGAAATAAAGTGAAAAATAATCTTTGAAATAATTGTGAATATATATTGGTAATTTTGTGTTGAGTTATTGCTGAATTAAGTGGTGTGCAAACTAACTTTAATTCAGCACTCTAACAGAGTAGGCAGTACTGATGAACTAAGGTTGAGTTTCTGACAGATATGCTTAAAATACCAATAATATAAATTTTAAACTGTGTGTCCCTGTGTAATTAAGGTATCTACATGTGCCTTAGATTTTTTCATAGCTACTAATTTAAGTACTGTATAATTATGCGCCACATTTTGTGTGGTTGTATATATAAAAGTTTAAGCAGGGTGCTTAACTTAGAGCAACTTGTCAATTGTGTTTTATTTTAATTGGTAAATCAAGTATTTTAGAGCCTACTTAAGATTGCATAAATGAACAGAAGAAAATTTCTTAAAATCATATCATTCTGTCTTTAAAGACCAAAATTTGTATGATTACTATAGTATTTAAGTAAATATCTAGAAATTTTCTAGTTTTTAAAAACATAAAAGCAGTTCAAATACAACTGTTTTTGGAACCAGCAGTAGCATGAAAGATAAGGATGAATGAAAACAGCATCATAAAGCCAGGCATGGTGGCTCACGCCTGTAATCCCAGCACTCGAGAGGCTGAGGCAGGAGGATCACTGTGATTTCAAGAGCAGCCTGGGCTACATACATAGTGAGTTCCAGGTCAGTCTCAACTACATAGTGAGACCCTGTCTCAAAAACAGCAACAACAACAAAAAAGCGTGGTAAATGCTACAATGTAGTAGAAGTAAAAAGAAAATGCATTTAATTCATCTATATCTGTTGATAGCTATGTATATATTTGTATCATTTATCTATATCAAGGAAACCCATTAGATAATTAGATATTTGTATTAAATATTTAAAAACATTGGAAAAAAGGACAAGGGCGAAAGTAACTTTTTGGTCAAAAGAAAAGCACATATGCTGTCTAAGAGAAGCCCAAACTGCACCATAATTTTGGGAAATAAAGTCGTGTGTGCACACTGTGACATAGGATCAAGAGGTGAAGAGGCAGATGTAAATAGAATATATACTTGGAGTCAGAAATTTTTTAAATTCTTGTATAATTATTGATGACCAGATTACAAATCAGTATAAAGAAAGAATGATTTTCAAATTATAGTCCATAAAAATCCAGTTTTTCCACAGAACCCTCCCCAGGCCTCTAGCATGTATAAGAATGAGGACAAATGTGCAGTCTTAGGATTTACTACTCAGTTAAATCATTCTATTTTCTCTGTTAAAATATGGATGTGTATCTGAGTATCCATGCATGACAACTTCTGGAAAAGAGAGAATGTTGCAAAAAAGAAAAAATACATGGATCACATACGACATAGACAAACCTTACTATGGCCAGAATGAAGAGGATGCATGTACCTATTAAGGGTGTTGATAATCAACTGACAAATGAGATAATTTGAAACAAAACTAATGTCTGAAAATGGGGATGGACATGAATTGCCAACTGTGTTTAGGAGAAAGATCAAAAGTTTGGCACTTAATACAAAGATCTTCAAAATTTATTTCTCACTTCTCCCAAAACTACTTTTCAAGTATTTTGATTTCTTCTCATGTTATTTGATTTATTGATTTTTTGTTTGAAGTTTTAAATATTAAGAAGCATCTAGTAACTTACATTTTCTAAACTTTACATTTAAAATAAGGTGTTCATTTTACAACATGCATCAACTAAATTCTCAATTCCATAGCAAATTGATTTTGATTATTATCAATTTTACCTCATCATATTTAATCCTGTATCTATTCTAATAAAATTATGATATATTTTAAAGTCTTGTATTGGCTACTGTATCACATTTCCTTCTAATTTTGAAATTCACTGTGACATTTTTAAATTCTAGAAAAAAATGATTCATTTTGGTGATCATAAAATTTTCATACAATAAAATGATATTTTGCAAAAATTAGTGATCTTATTTCTGTAAAATTAATTAGGAGTATTTACATTAGAGGGGAATAGCATTTTAATACCTAGGAAGTCATTTTATTTGTATATTTATTCCAACTACATATTATTTTGTTACAGAAGTAGTAGCATATGGTGATTCGGATACAGCAAATCTGTAGAGTTAAAGAAATGAAAATTTCTAACAATCTTTTTTCATAAGATCTAGATCTAGAATGTACCAAAAAACTCAATTTTTAAAAAAAGAACTAGAGTACAGAACAGATTTTTTTTCAATAAGAAAGGGACAAATCATATTTTAATTATTTTAAAATGTTCAATATGTCAGGATAAAATAATGTGTGACAAAATTACATGATTGTCAAATGACTGCACAATTGTTTTAAATGAGAAACCTGTAATATTCACTTTCAAATTAAACACACAGGTACACACACACACACACACATAAACACACGCACACATTTTAAAATGTTACATTAAATGACTTTCTTTCACTTGCTCTGCAACCTCCTACAGTGTTCCCTGCCACAGAAGCAAACCTGCTCACACTGAACATTATCTAGTATGATGCATCAGTCACAGTTGATCACAGGGGAGCTAATGAAAGCAGGGGCTTCACTGACCCCCACTCCTAGGGGATGATAGAGGAAAGGAAAATTTTCAACAGGCACTGCTACCTGAAAGTCCTCAGTGAGTTTCTTGGGAATTTCACTGATATCAAGAAACTATTTGATTGTTTGATTGTTTTCATTCTAAGTACGAGCAGAAACCTGTGTAAGCCTGAATGAAAGCCTTGGAGCCAGAATAAACATGTGATTAGTGATAGGTACTTGAGAACTAACTGTGCACAATTTCTGAGCGGTTGTGTTGCATTTTACCATCCATTAGTCAAAAGAAAAAAAGAAAGAAAGAAAGAAAGAGAAGTCACAGAAATGTGATTGAAGAATATGATTTGAATAAAAGGAATTCACAATAGTGGAATTCAGTTCTTATAAATTGTTTCAAAAATTTGATTTCAACAAAGGATTCCTGTTGGCAAATTTGATTTAATAAACATGAGTACAGCCTGTGTGCACATAAAACAGAATGAAAACCCAGTGAGGAAAGAATGTCTTAATATGTGCTGACAGTTATGAACAGTTGCAAAGTACAGTATGACTTGATAGGATTTTACACATGATATTTAGCTACAGGTCTAAAATCTCACAATAATAGTTGAGAGCACTACTATGTGTTAATAATTTACAAGCTTGTTACCAAATACTCAATTCCTGCAATCAGTTCCAAAATTATTCCATTTTGACATGATTCTATTGAAGGTAATTTTAGCAAAAATGCCCACATTCATATATATTTATTTATAATTTGGGTCTGCCAATATGATATCTGTATTTCTAAAAGGAAACCTAACAAATATATTTGGATAAATACAAATTCAATCCAATTTTCCCTTCCTAATTAAAATCAGTTTGTAATTGACATCGATCCTCTTGGGGATTGGGTTTTACTTCTCAGAACACCTAAATTTCAAGGCAATATATTTGGATTCGGGTGTCATTATAATTTCAAATATTTTCATTAAATTATTTAAAAATAAGTGAGCTATCTCACTATATGAGATTTTCAACAAAAATTGTGAATTTTACAATAAATAGATTTGATTTTTTCAGATAATTTCTCCTCTGATTTTGGATGATGTCTTTTTCTCTTCCACTTGTTTCTTTTCAGAAAATATTCTCAAAGTATTAAAAATATGATTTGAAATCTGTTCATCAGGTTAAAGGTATTATATATGCATGATATAAAGGCTAAGTTTTGCAAGGAAGTCTTTTGTTAATGTGGTGCTCTAATAATTCATTTGGATTTCAAGAATCATTAAGTGCATGGCAACTTAAAGCAGTAGTTGGAAACAAAACTTCTCAGGTTATGTGTAAACATCATAAATAATTTTGGTATATCCTTTCATAAGATCTTAATATTTCTTAGCTTACTTTCTTCATTTTTACAAAAGATAAAAAGGATATAATTACCCACTATTTATCTAGTATGTTTAAATAATTATGATGATTACTTTAAAAATGCAGAATATGCCTCACATATTTGAAAACATCATACGATGTAAAACAATATTATGTAGAACTCTTTAAGAATAAATGATATTTTATATAGTCTGTCAAAAAAAATTGAGCTGAGTTACATGTGCAAAAATGGATGATTGTGGCTGTGGATTTAGCTCAGTGTTTCTGCCACCTACCTCGCAAGCGCAAGGTCCTGAGTTCAATCTCTGGTATACCCCCCAAAAAATGGATGATTGTGTAAATCTATTATTTTCCAAGCTTAACAAATGTATTAGTGCCTATTTATAATATACTTTGCTAGATTAAGGGTTATCTGTTAATATATAGAGGTGAAGAAAATAATTATGCATTCCTAAGAAATAGCCCTTAAGCAAATCTCCAAAATAAATAGCAAATTATGAAAAGAATCTCCTAAAATCAAATCAATGAGAAATAAGAATTTTTTTTGTTAATAAGTAGCTAAAGATTCTTCACTGTCTCTGCAAACAATATGGGCATGGAATTTGGTCATGAATTACTAACTGTACTTATTCTTTGAATATTTTGGTTTTCAGATAGAAAAGTATGTCCATATATTCATAAAGCAGAATTTGCATAGCTATAAAAATTCATTTTTAATGTATTAGTCACAACTGCACAACTTATCTCAATTTAAGGAAAAGTAAAAAGTATGAGCAAAATTATTAGAGAAACAAAAATTAAAAGGACAGGAGGAAGTAAGTATATTTACTAACTAATGAATTTTTAAAATAAAAAAATGTGGATACTATTCAGGCATACCCTGTAATCTCAGCACTCTGGCAGGCTGAGGCAGGAAGACTGTAATTTTCAGTTCAGCCTGGGAAAATTAGTGACTTAGGGAGACTCTATCTCAAAAACGTAAATAAACAAAATGGATAGGGTTATAGCTCAGTGCAGAGGCTCTAGGTTCAATCTCCATTAACCCGCACACATATGCACACAAAGACGCTAAGCAGCTACCTTTGTGACCCATTGGGAACGGCATTGAAGTGGAAATAGAGGATCAGTGCAAAGTGAATATTCAGCCATAGTAAATGATGGATATATACAGAGAGATTGAAACAAGGGGAACTGTATAAAGAGGAAAGTAAGGAGGATTACATTAGATATTTGAAAACAATAACTGTTATACTCTTAAGTGAAATTACTAGGACACACGTGTAAATACCAAATAGTTTCTCTTGTATGACAAACTAAAAGTATAAATAAGAATTAAAATGTATAAATTAATATTGTGTAATAGGAAAAAAATGTCTAAAGGTGTAGGGGAAGTGAGAGGCATAGGGGAAAGCTACGAAGGGAAAAGAGAAAAAGAAAAAAGAGAAAAGGAAAAAATGGAGACAAAGTCTCTGCATTTAGGGAAGGGTGGAGGAGGTGAAGAGAGGGCAGGGTAATGGGGAAAAAAGAAGAACCGAGATACATCATATAAAGGCACAAGATCCCAATGATGAGTGTAACTGTATTGTATACCTAAAATGTACCAACAAAGAAAAAAGGAAAACGATATACTTATGCTTGGTCATAGGGCTGTGGTTACATTTTCATTTCCTTTTGTGGTATAAGTGTGGAATAAGTAGCTGTTGTCATTAACTGTATCCGTCAGTATCTAGAAAAAATATAGGTGGATATGGGATGAAAAACAAACAAACAATAATCTTTGGCCACTACGAATAGCATCAGTCTTGTAACAGAGGGTTGCAGGTTGAATTTCCTTATAAAATTATATTTCACATAGGGTTGTGGTTTTTTTGCAAGCTGTGGTTCTGGTAGTTCTTTTTGAAAGTTACTGTCAGGTAACCATGTAGTTGGACTTCTATTGTCTTCGCTGCCACGATGAATCTGCACGTGTAGATTGTCTGCTCTGATCTCACATCAGAAGGGGAGTGACTTCCTGTGAGTTATTGTCAGGCTCTTTTTCTACACACTTGAATAGTAAAGAGGTGTAGAAGGGGTTTCCCTCAGTTTAAATTTGCCTGGACTCAATTTTTTAATTTATTTTCAACTTTTGATAGGCAATGACTATTATCTTAAAACACTGTATCAGAATATTTTATTAGGAAATGCACTTCTGCAAACTTTTATCAGCCAATAAGAACAATGTTGAAAAAAGGAAAATATAAAACAAGACAAATAAAACATATCGTTTATATAATAGTTTCAAATGAAGAAGCATACTTTTTCTATAGTCATACCAATTTTTATGAGATAATCAAGAAAATTTTATCAGAATATTTCATTTAAAGACACCTGTTAGAAATGAGAACCAAGACCTGTCATGTAAAGGTACAAGATCCCAGTGATGAATGTAACTCTACTGTATACCTAAAATGTACCAATAAACTCAATGAGAAAAAAATAAAAACACCTGTTAGAATCTTTAATGAATATAATTGCAAATATTGTACAGAAGACTCATACCTGTGGATAACAAAAATATAATCACTATAATTAAAATTCAGATGAGAGTTTAGCATCAATGAAATAGTCATTTTACTTTATGCAATATTTTTTAAAAACAATAACCACTGTTACACAAATAATATCAGACATTTATAAATTTACAAAATCTTTAGAACACTTGGATCAATAGTGTATATATATATTACTTAAATTAATAATCATTTAATCAATATCATAAGCCAGATTTCACTGGAGTTATAAAGTGATCATTCGAAAGTCTTTAAAACAAAAGCAAATTTATAAAAATCTGAACTATTTTAATACTTAATTTTTATATTGTAACCAAAAATCAAGTAAAAAGTAGAAAATCCAAGAAATTATCTTAATAAAGTACAAAGACTTTGTTTCCCAGTCCTGTTCTTATAAATTTTACTCAGTCTATCAATAATTTTAAGAAAAATGTGTTGCTTTAAACACAGACTAGGCTTTCTCGTTATGCTAGTGCATCAAGGTTTACATTTTAGAAAATGACTTATGTTTCTAAAAATTATAACCAATATGACCACATACAAATGTACTTTCATACTATACATCCTTCTTATGTATTCTAGGGAGATAGATCTTTTGCAATCGGAAAAGGGCTTATAAAATGGATGGGTCGGCGGGGGGATGAAAGTTAAGATGTTTTATGTACGTGGACCAACTCCACGTGAGGAAAGTGATCACTTGTTCTGTAAAAAGGTAATAATAATAATAGTAATAATAATAATAATAATAATATAAAAAGTAAAATTTTAAAATCTCTTCTTTGTCTCCTTGGACACTATGGAACACATATACACTTTTAGTTTTTCCTTATTTTATTTTCCATTATAAAATAATTTAGGCATTCTACTTTAGGAGAAACACAACATTTTAGCATTTAACATCTTTTGTCTTCAAAAACATCTCTAGTCAATATTCTTTATCAAAAACATAACCTACCCTTATAATTTTCTTTAATCCCCCCTTACGTTGCTTTTGTATTGTTTTCTTTCTTGAATTTAAATTGTGAAGCAATATTTTTAAACTATCTGAATTTAAACTTCTTGGAATTCTATAACCTTCACTATACTGAAGGAGCTAAATCTACAATGTAAAAAAATATGTATTTCCTTATTTCTGTTGTAGACTTGATGATACAAAATCTACATCAGTTATAAATACAAGTTCGAAAGCCTATGGGTTAGGGCCAGGGATTTAGCTCAGTGGTTCTGTGGCCTACCTTGCAAGCGCAAGGACCAGATATCAATTCCCGGTACTGGAAAAAAAACAAAAATACAACTCTGAATACTTTAGAGTGAAAGTATTCTTTTTTTAATGAAAAATATTCTTTTTTTAATGAGCTTGCAGAAAATGGCTGTGTTCAAATCATGTGAGATCATATTTATTCACTGCTGATGACTGATGTCAAAGTAATCATTTTTCCCATTAAATATCCAATATTCATAAGAACAAATACATTTTGAGTTTATCAAAGATAAATGAAGTTATGTAACATATGATGATGCAAAATTGCAGATGAAAAGCAAATTCAGTGTGATAGATTTATTTCTTGTTCATTTTTCTCCACGGACTATTTACTGATAAAATTCAAGAACAAGTCTACACAAACATTAATTTACAATTCTCCCACAAAAGAAACTGAAGGTAAATGATTCAAGTAGTATAGACATGATTCTACCTTAAATTATTTAGTGATTTTTAATCTTAATCTGTACCATGATTATGAGCTGAAAGCAAAGTAGGTGTTAAAGAAACTTCCTTTGTTATTTTGGCCATTGGTCACTATTCAGAAATCAACAACAGGAGTTTAGAGTCTGTCACAGAAGAACAAAACTGTGAAAATTTTCTGACTTTCACTTGAGGACACAGAAAGCCTAAGTACAATGATTATGACAAATCGAAATGTACCGGTAATCAAAACAAAAGTAAAAACAAAGAAACTTCCCAAATAAAAGAAAAAAAAACAATCCAATGTGGCCTCAAATTATCTCAACATATGATGTACAAAAGTCAGCTGTTCATATAATTTTGTCCATATCAAGAAAAAGAACTCTCTCCATAGGAAGAGTATTATCCACAGAGTCTACAACTTTTAATTAAAGTATCATATATCTAACATCTAATTATCATCCATGTCTTACCAAGAAGGTAAAAAATGAACTCTGTGAGGAAAAACAGAGTAGACAATGGTTAAACTGGATAACAGTAATCCAAATATTAATATTAGTAGAAATGAACTTTAATGGACTATGATTAATATGCAAAAAGCAAAAGAATGTATAGAACTATGTATTAAAGAGTAGTACGTTATAAAAAGAAATACATTAAATGAATCATAAGACTGAAAATTGCAGAAAGTGATATTTTTAATAGATGTGATAAAACAGATTCAGCATAAAGACAAATTAATATTCAGAAAGTAAAATCAATCCAAAAAAACCATACTGAAGTACATATAAAAATAGAGACAATAAATACAAAGGAAAATAAACCGATCACAGGGAAAGAAATGTGAAAAGTAACAACAAAAAGACAAGTTGTTTTGAAAGAGGCTGCATTATGTCTGACAACTTCCCAGAACAGAGATAAATGATACTGGAATGGTATCTACAGAATATGGAATACAAATATCTTTCAACCTGTGTATTATCAATGCACAGTGAAAAATGTCCTTTAAGATTAGAAAGAAATATATAAATCACTATAAAACATCCGATAAGAAAATAATATTTATCTATGCATGAATATATCAAAAAGAGAAATAGTTTCATTTATAATAAAAGTGATTAATTTAAAATGTGTCTTCCTCCAACAGATGGAAAAACTAGAAGTGATATAAGAGATTTGAATCATATAACAAAATTTACCTAATTGATTTATATAGAATACAGTACTTGACAACTGCAGAATATATGACTCCAGCCGGGGATTTAGCTCAGTGGTTCGGTGGCCTGCCTTGCAAGCGCAAGGACCCGAGTTCAATCCCTGGTACCAAAAAAAAAAAAAAAAAAAAAAAAAAAAAAT